>NW_024070197.1:14975265-15358721 GCF_014754425.2 Oryx dammah
ACTCTTCCCTGGAAAATCCCATGGACAGAGGACCGTGGGGTTGTGAAGAGTTGGACACAACTTAGCAACTAACCATCACCATAATAGAATCAGAAGTACTTGACATGTAAATCTATGTAAATGAACATGCAAATATCCTTAGATTTTCATGGTGGGGCAACCAAGTGCTCTGCAGGGCTCCTCTCATTGACACTCTCTCCCTTACACCCACAGGAAAATGCCTCTGTCTGGGTGAGAGTTTGGCCCACTCCCAGCCCTTCCTCATCTTTACCTCCTTGCTTCAGATCTTCTCCTTGGGGTCTCACAAGGCCCTTGAGGACATTGACCTTACACCAAGGGTGAATGGGCTGGGGTGCTGGGGTCTAGCCTCCACAGGATCCAGGGGAACCCTCAGGAGAAATGGTGTCGGCGAATGATTTAGAGAGAGACATTCAGAAAATGAAGATCATGGCATCCAGTCCCATCACTTCATGGGAAATAGATGGGGAAACAGTGGAAACAGTGTCAGGCTTTATTTTGGGGGGCTCCAAAATCACTGCAGATGGTGACTGCAGCTATGAAATTAAAAGATGCTTACTCCTTGGAAGAAAATTTATGACCAACCTAGATAGCATATTCAAAAGCAGAGACATTACTTTGCCGACTAAGGTCTGTCTAGTCAAGGCTATGGTTTTTCCAGTAGTCATGTATGGATGTGAGAATTGGACTGTGAAGAAGGCTGAGTGCTGAAGAATTGATGCTTTTGAACTGTGGTGTTGGAGAAGACTCTTGAGAGTCCCTTGGACTGCAAGGAGATCCAATCAGTCCATTCTGAAGGAGATCAACCCTAGGATTTCTTTGGAAGGAATGATGCTAAAGCTGAAACTCCAGTACTTTCGCCACCTCATGCGAAGAGTTGACTCATGGGAAAAGACTCTGATGCTGGGAGGGATTGTGGGCAGGAGGAGAAGGGGACGACAGAGGATGAGATGGCTGGATGGCATCACTGACTCAATGGACGTGAGTGATCTGAGTGATCTGAGTGAACTCTGAGAGTTGGTGATAGACAGGGAGGCCTGGCGTGCTGCAATTCATGGGGTTGCAAAGAGTCGGACATGACTGAGAGACTGAACTGAACTGAACTGAAAGAAAGAATGTTGTAGATAAGAAAATAGAGGAGAGAAAGAGGCTGATATTCCTTTGTTTACACAGAAAGCCAATAAAGCCCCGAGACAAGGAGCTTGCTCTGTTCACGGAGGGTGCAGGTTCCCGCCCGGTCTCCTGAGGGAGTGAAGACGCAGAACGCCTTCCTGTTCAGGTCTTAGAAACCCAGGCAGATAAGTGAATGTAGAGAGCCTCTGTGCTCCAAGGGATCAGCCTGAAAAAGAGAGTAAGAGAGAGAAAGAAAGAAAAAAAGAAAGAAAGACACGGGGTGACCAAGCTTCAGTGAGCGAGGCCCGTTACTTTATTTTCAAAAGGGACTTTTATACCTTGACTTGTACATAGAGGGAAATGAAAGATGCAAGGTCATGCAGAATCAGCCCAAACACTCCAGCAGTTTTGCCCTTATTGAAGCCAGTATTTTTTCTGCATATCTTTTCCACAAATGATGTTGTTTACATTATCTTCTGGCCTTGGAGGCCTGTGGACATTTTATGACCCTCTTTTGATGAAGGCTGCTCAACCAGAAAACTTATTTTCCCTCAAAGTGTTTTTTCTTTATATTTCTAATCTATGTCAACCTCAGAAAATGCTAAACAGAGTTACATTTCTCACAGAGCAAAGGTGCAGCATGTTATAAGAAAGAACCACTTAGCTCAAAGGTCTAATGTGGTTAATTTCAAGGCTACACTTGTTTTTCTTACATTCCAACTATGTTAACTAATGCACTCCCAGGTGCACAGTGAATAAGAGATATGGGAACTTAGCAACAAGCATTGGCCCAATAATGAAATCTTACACCAGCACTATTCTAATAGTTTTTAACTCTTTGAAAGGCTCTATGTTTTAGGCTTCCCATGCCTCTCACAGCTGGGAGGCTGTGAACAATCATATGTGTAGCTGCAAGAGTCTGGATAAACTTGCCAAGCAAGCTAGAATGCTAACGGAGGGGGTTTGATTTGAAATATTCCTCTCATGTCCAGGAGACTTATTAGCTAGAGCCCTAAGTTGATTTTCTCCAGAGAAAGGTGGTCGGGGATAGCCCCCTGTTAATGTCAGGAGAGTTGGACTATACATTCCATGGAATTCTCCAGCCCAGAATACTGGAGTGAGTAGCCTTTCCCTTCTCCAGGGGATCTTCCCAACCCAGGGATTGAACCCAGGTCTCCTGCATTGCAGGGGATTCTTTACTGGCTGAGCCACAAGGGAAACCCAAGAATACTGGAATGGGTAGCCTATCCCTTTAAGAAAGGCACAAAATAGTAAGACAGACAGATTCTGGTTTGGGGGTAGATGCTCGAGTTGGTCTAGGGAGCCCCTCGAGTCCTGAAGCCTTGCTTATCAGGTCTCTTCTGCATGACCTTGTCATGGGTGGGATGGCCCGTGCTGGCTCCTGGCACTGGGGAGACTTCCCCTGTGTTCCAGGTCAGCTTCCTGCCCTGTAGGGGAGGGGAAAGGCAAGAAGAGGCTCGGATCCCCTCTGTCCAGAATTAACGCGTGCAGGCTCCTGACTCCTCCCTGTTCACTCTCTCCTGTGGAAAGTCCCTTCTGTGGTCTCTCCATCATCCAGCCTGCTGTAGTCACCACTCATCCTCAGATGGCTTGTATTGTTGACTGAGGATATTTCAGGATCAAGAAATACCTGCAATATATGAGTGTTACCACCCTGCTAGCACAGTCTGGATAACTGAAGCCCCAGAGGAGGACAAGATTTAGACCCAAGCTTACCCAGAGCAGCAGCAGCAGCACGAGTTTCGCTGCCTCCCCTCCTTGTCTCATTTACTCTGCTCACCCCTGCCCTCCTCCTATCTCCTTGAACTGAAATGGCTAGTTCAGCTCTCAGTGCTGTTTTCCTGTGTGACTTCAAAGTATCTCCCTCCCCTCTCTGATTTTATCCTTTAAAACCGGTGAGACCAAAATAAAGTTCTGTTCTCTCTGGCCAATGGCTGTCTGTGCTTCCTTTGCTCTCTCTCTTTTAGGTAAATTCACATATCTTGACATTAACCATAACAATTTTAAGGTATACACTTCAATAGTATTTAGTACAATCATGTTGTGTAACCATCAATTCTATCTATTCTGAAACATTTTCATAAAAACTCCATGCCATTAAGATGTCAGTCCCCATTCTCTCCTCCAACTGACCCCTGACAACCACAACTATGTTTTTGGCTTTTATTTTTCAGATGAATTGATCAATTCTGGAAATTTCATATAAATGGTATCATACATGAAGTGATTGTTTTGGCCTTTTCATTTAGCTGAATGTTTTCAATGTTCATTCACATTTTAGCAGGTATCAGTACTTCATTTCCTTCATGGCTTAATAGTATTGTCTTATGTGGAAATACCACTTTTATGTATTCCTTCATCAGTGGATTGGTGTTTGTTTCCACATTTTGGCTATTGTGAATAGAGTTGCTAGGAACATTCATGTACACACTGCCCCATTTTTGTTTCACTCTTTAGTAGGCTAATAGGAGGGAGGTGTTCTTCTACTTTTTTTTTTCCAGCAAGGCTTTACTGGGACTCCTCCTGCATATGGGGGACTGGGAACAAGTAACAGGTTCCCTTGGTGAACTGCTGACTAAGGGGGGCGAGCTTGTTCCTTATATGGGGTGAGGGTAGGGGTTGTCCAGGGGTTAGGTTGTAGGGTTGGTTTAGGTGGTTTGCCAACCCCTCTGGTGAGAGTTGGATCATAAAGAAGGCTGAGGGCTGAAGAATTGATTCTTTTGAATTCTGGCGCTAGAGAAGACTCTTGAGAGTCCCTTGGACAGCAGGGAGATCAAACCAGTCAATCCTAAGGGAGTGAAGTGAAAGTCACTCAGTTGTGCCCGGCTTTTTGTGACCCCATGAACTATACATTCCATGGAATTCTCCAGCCCAGAATACTGGAGTGGGTAGCCTTTCCCTTCTCCAGGGGATCTTCCCAACCCAGGGATCAAACCCAGGTCTCCTGCATTGCAGGGGATTCTTTACTGGCTGAGCCACAAGGGAAACCCAAGAATACTGGAATGGGTAGCCTGTCCCTTTTCCAGCAGATCTTCCCGACCCAGGAATCAAACTGGGGTCTCCTGCATTGCAGGTGGATTCTTTACCAACTGAGCTATCATGGAAGCCCAATCCTAAGGGAAATCAACCCTGAATATTCATTGGAAGGACTGATGTTGAAGCTCCAATACTTTGGCCACTTGATGTGAAGAGCCAACTCATTGGAAAAGACCCTGATGCTGGGAAAGATTGAGGGCAAGAGAAGAAGGGGGTGTAAGAGGATGGGGTGGTTAGATAGTATCATTAACTCAATGGACATGAGTTTGAGCAAACTCCCAGATAGTGAAAGACAGGGAAACCTGGTGTGGTGCAATTCATGAGGTTGCAAAGAGTCAGACATGACTTGGTGACTGAACAACAAATAGTTTGTATTTTGTTGCTGGAGGAGAGGTGTGCCCAGGTGCAAGCCCTGAGGTGAAGCATCCCAGATCCCAGGTCATCCTCATCTCTCCTGACACACTCTAAACTGTTGTTCTTAATGGGTCAGGGATTGACTGTCTCCTCTTCTGAAATTTCTTCCTTCTGGAGAGACCCTAGCCTTCCCTAGCTGTGTAGAATCCCTCACTGAGTATTCTAGGACCTGTAGGGACCTGGACCACTCTGCTGGAATAGGTTGATTTCCTTGAGTCATCATGAGGTTTAGTTCCAACTATTGGAGCCTAGAAGACACAAACTTAACCAAACCTTTAAACAAACAGGGGCTGAAAACGAGAAGAACAACAATACCCTTGCAGGGTCTAGAAAGGAAAGGAACCACATTAACGTTGGAAGGGCTTCCTTAACTGTTGACCAGATGGGGAGGCAATGGCACCCCTTTCAAGAAGTCACTCTGCTTTGGTATATATTTTTGTTAATCTCGAGATTCAAGTTTAATATGTTTCTCTATTTTTATAATGGAAGTTCTGGACCTATTGGTCCCAGATGTCCTTATTGGACCAAAAATTCTTAGTCATAGGTTGACCACAGTAGGGTAGATAACAGAGCGTGAGACATACGTAGTATGAATCTGTATGACTGGGGAAAAAAAGGGTTTAAGAAAATGAAAACCTCCTATCAGCAAGTTTGTTAAACCTCATAGGATACTAGAGAACAAAGTAGAGAATCAGTTTTTAATTTTCTATCCTATATTAAATAACAGGATTGGTGGTTGGTTGTCTGCTGAAGCCTAGCAGCTTGTTGTCAAATTTTCTCCATGTTTGTTTCCACTGATATCTGGGTCTGGAAGATCCCCTGGAAAAGGATACGGCAACCATTCCAGTATGCTTGCCTGGGAAATCCCATGGATAGAGAAGCCTGGAAGGCTGCAGTCCATGGGGTCTCAAAGAGTTGGACTCAACTCAGCAACTACACACACACACAGACAGACAGACACACACACACCTTTAATGGTCATCAGGTCTGTGGCTGTTTTCTTTGCCTCCCAATCTGCCCTGTTTTTTGTTCCCCTGGGTAATTTATGAATTTTCCTTTTGGTGCCCACAGCAGGGAATAACTACTAGTAGTTTTGGCTCTTGATCCCTTTCTATGAGCTGTAAAATCACAGGTCCATATTTTACAGGGGAATTTTTTTGCATATAAAAGTCCTCTTTCTTTTCAGATAGTAGCATGGGCATGTAAGACAAGGAAGGTATATTTTGAGTCTCTGTATATATTTATAATCTTTCCTTCCCCTAAGGTTAAGGCTCAAGTTGGGGCTATTAACTCAGCCCTTTGGGATGAAGTATTACTGATAAAGGTTTTGCTTTTACGAAGTGTAAGTGTTCATAATAGCATGGCCTGCCCTCCCAACTCTACCTTTAAGGCAACAAGTAAACCATTCCTCCTCAGGTTTTTCTATGGCCTGGTCAGTAAGATCAGATCCATAGGCATAAACCTAGACAAGAGTTTCAAGGCAGGAATGTGTTAGTTCTGGGGCCTGAGCAGGTGTTAGTGTTGCCGGGTTGAGGGTGTGGCAAGTTTTGAAGGTTACATCTGGGAAGTCAAGGAGTAAAGCCTGGTATTTAGTAAGGTGGCCTCCAGCTAACGAATGGTGGCCTTTAATTTCCAGAATCTCTTGTACTTGATGAGGGGTCTGGACTTCCAGTGGCTGCCCAAAGGTGGGCTTGTTTGCTTCTTCCACTAATAAAGCAGGGGCAGCTATCACCCAGATTCAGCCATGCCACCCTCAGGCCATGGAATCCAGTTGTTTGGAAAAAACAGCCAATAGGCTTAGGAACTTCTAGCTTTCATACAAGAACCCCCAGAGCAGTGCCCTGTTTTTCAGCTTCATGCAAGATAAATGGTTTTTTAAATTGAGGAGTGCTACACTTCATGGGGCTTCCCGGGTGGCTCAGTGGGTAAAGCGTCTGCCTCCAATGAGGGAGATCTGGGTTCGATCCCTGGGTTGGGAAGATCCCCTGGAGAAAGAAATGGCAACCTACTCCAGTACTCTTGCCTGGAAAATCCCATGGACTGAGAAGCCTGGTAGGCTACAGTCCGTGGGGTTGCAAAGAGTCGGACACGACTGAGCAACTTCACTTCACTTCACACTTCGTGGGAAATAGATGGGGAAACAGTGTCAGACTTTATTTTTTTGGGCTCCAAAATCACTGCAGATGGTGACTGCAGCCATGAAACTAAAAGATGCTTACTCCTTGGAAGGAAAATTATGACCAACCTAGATAGCATTTTCAAAAGCAGAGACATTACTTTGCCAACAAAAGTCCATCTAGTCAAGGCTATGGTTTTTCCAGTGGTCATGTATGCATGTGAGAGTTGGACTGTGAAGAAAGCTGAGCTCCAAAGAATTGATGCTTTTGAACTGTGGTGTTTGAGAAGACTCTTGAGAGTCCCTTGGACTGCAAGGAGATCCAACCAGTCCATCCTAAAGGAGATCAGTCCTGGGTGTTCTTTGGAAGGACTGATGCTAAAGCTGAAACTCCAGTACTTTGGCTACCTCCTGAGAAGAGTTGACTCATTGGAAAAGACTTTGATGCTGGGAGGGATTGGGGGCAGGAGGAGAAGGGGACAACAGAGGATGAGATGGTTGGATGGCATCACCAACTCAATGGACGTGAGTTTGGGTGAACTCCGGGAGTTGGTGATGGACAGGGAGGCCTGGCGTGCTGCGATTCATGGGGTCGCAAAGAGTCGGACATGACTGAGTGACTGAACTGAACTGAACTGATGTCTTAAAAAAAAAATTCTCCTGAGGACTTCCCTGGTGGTCCAGTGGTTAAGACTCTGTGCTTCCAGTGCAGGGTGCAGGTTCAATCCATGGTCAAGGAACTAACATCCCACACAAAATTTTCTCCCAGATTATAAAGCAACATGCTCCTCTTTTAAGGCAAAATAATAGGGACTTCCCTGGTGGTCCCTTGGTTTAGAATCCACCTGCCAATGCAGGAGACATGGGTTCAATCCCTGTTCTGGGAAGATTCATATGTCTTAGGGCAACGAAGGCGGTGTGCCACAAGCAACTACTGAAGCCAAGTTCCTGGAACCCGTGCTGCACAGCAAGAGAAGCCACCACAATGAGAAGCCTGAGCACCGCAACCAGAGAGTAGCCCCAACTTCCCGCAACTAGAGAAAAGTTGGCGCACAGCATGGAAGACCCAGCACCACCAGAAATAAATAAAGAAATAATAAAAATAAAACAGAGTAATAAAGCTTCTCTTTCTCAACTAACCTGGAAATACCTCTATGGTACATTAAGCTAAAAGGTAAACTTAAGAAAAGTCTGACTGGCTGTTGTTCTCAACTGGGAGTGCGGGTCAGAGTCACATGAATGAATGTTGCAAATACAAATTCCCGTGACCTCCTAGCGGAGAGTCAGATCCGGAAAAGCTGGACGGACGTTCAGGTGAGTATTTGCACAAGGCCAACACATGGTTTCATTTTTCTCCTCTCACAGGGAGTCAAAAGTCTGGAACGAGATCTGCCAAACAGTTAACCATGGTTATCTCTAGAAGGACAGGTGAAGGAGGAATTTTACCTCAGACTTTATATAATTTTGCATTTTTTTTGCAATTGTTGACAAGTTAGGTATTATATTTCTCTGTAAGCCAAACACAGAGATAATACATAAATACATAATAAATAAATAATAATAAATAATACATAATACATAATAAATAAATAAATAATACATAATAAATACATAAATACATACAAAAAATTTAAATACATAAATCATCTTAAGTAGTCAGCAAATTTATCCTGTGTAACCATTACGTTATCAACATTTGACAAAGCAAAGAAGATGCGAGAGGTGGAAAGAGACAGAGAGAGGGGCAGGGCAGAGGGTGGATGAGAAGGAGACACAGGGAGATGAGGAGAGGTGGAAAGGAGAGGAAGAGAGGCAGGGTCGAGACCAACAAAAAGACATGAGGAGGAGGGAAAGATGCAGAGAGAGAAAAATGTGAGAATAAGAGATCAAAGGAGACACAGAAGCAGTGGGTGAGGGACTCAGAGACACCGAGACACAGAGGGAAACACAGACAGAGAGAGACGGAGACAGAGACAGAGAGATGGAGAGGGAGCCAGAGGGAGCCAGAGATCTCTTGTGAAGGTTCTGGGGGCCAGGAGGGCCGCCCTCCCTGTGACCTGCTAGCTCAGCCCCAGGAGGACCTCATGGCCCCTTCTCTCTCGCAGTGGTGCAAGCTCTACTCTGGCTTCTTGGAGTACCTTCCTGGCACTCACAGGCAAGTCTACAAAAACCTGCAGGAAGTCAACGCCTTCATCAACCACAGTGTGGAAAAGACCCGTGAAACCCTGGACCCCAATGTGCCCCGCTACTTCCACCCTACTCCTCCCAGACTTCATCGACTCCTACCTGCTCTGCTTGGATACAGTGGGATTCCGGAGAGGAAATGGGGGGCGAGAGGGGAGGAGAAAGGAGTAGAAGAATCGGGTGAGGGGAGATTCTGAAGGGGAAAAACATTAGCAACTGGTGAAAAGAGCTACAGAGGCAGAAAGAAGCCGGGAGAGGAAAGGGGACAAATACACCAAAGAGATGGAGAGACGGGTTGAAACCAAGCAAGGCTGAGGTGGGAGAGAGATGGTTGAGCACAGAGGAAAGGAAAAAGGGCCAGACGACATGAGACCCCGAAAGAGGTGGCGGAACCCAGAGACATGTATGTGCGCAGAGCCCCAGTCTCTCCTGACGTGAACCTTGCGCTTCTGGACCCAGGAGAAGTCCAACCCCAACAGCAAGTGCCACGAGTGCAACCTCATCGTCACTGCTCTGTCGCTCCTCTTCCCTGGCCCTGAGACCAGCAGCACCACACTCCGCTATGGATTCCTGTTCATACTCATATACCTCCACATTGCAGGTGGGTGGACGGGGGGCAGCCACTTGGGGGGGGGCGTTCTGACCCCTCTGGGGGCTGCAGAAATGGGTCTAGTGGTCTTCTGTGAACCAGAAAGGCAGTGTTCCCCTCTTATACCAGGAGCACTGTAGCGTTTCTTTCCCTCTTTGGCCGTACCCTATAGCAAGAGAATCATATTTTCCCCACCAGGGATTAAACCCATGCCCCCTGCATTGGAAGCTCAAAGGCTTAACTACTGGACCACCAGGGAAGTCCTGGAGCACTGTAGGTTCTGAATGACTCCAAAACTAAGCCAGCGTAGTTGGTGGATGGATGAATGAAGAATCTGCCAATGTGGGGAGTTCCTTGGTGGTCCAGTGGTTAGGACTCAGTGCTTTCACTGTCTTGGCCCCAGGTTCAATCCCTGGCAGAGGAACTAAGATCCTGGAAGCAGAACAGCAAGGCTAAAAAGAGAGAGAAGCTGTCAATGTCTTTTCCTCCATCACTTAAGGATGGACCCATCCATTTATCCATCTGTCTATTCTTTCATTCATCAATTAAACTAATTCAACATCAGATTCTTTCATCTATGATTCATCTAAGGACATGAACTTCCATTCTTTATTCAGATAAATTGATTCCTCTGTTGACCTTTTAAAATAATTATTCACTGAATGAATTGTCATTGATTCATTGGTCCCTTTATTCATTCATTCATCCACATAGTTTTCTAAAACTAGGTAACATACCTTAATCCTTCCATCATCCAGTTTTTCAATTCATCCTTCATCCAATCTATCTTTTGATTTATGTACTTAGTAATTGACTCCTTTATTCACCCTTTGTTTATATATCTATTATTCAATCCATCTAACCACCCACTTATTCCTCTAAAACAATTCATTCACTTTATTCTTCCATAAATTTAACCATCCACCATTCATGTGGTTTACTGGTTAATCATGTTCATTTATTTATTTGTCTATGGATCATTAATTAATAAATGACTAATTAATTGATCTTTGGTAAGGAAATAATATATCCATTCATTAACATTCTTCTATTCATCAGTCTTTCCATTTATGAATTGACCCACTGCTTGACTGATTGATGTATTCGTTTATTTTTCCAGTTGTTTGTGGGTTAATTCACTGATCTGTTTTATTATTATATTCCTGAGGACCTAGCACATTGGCACATCTATAATACACACACAATAAATATTAGTTCTTCTTAGAGGAGGAGTTTCAACAGGTTCATACCTTGAGTTCTCAGTCTGAAATTCTGAGCAAAACTTGGCTGCACATGTGTGTGCCTGCTTGCCTGTGCGTGTTGGGAGAGTATCCATAACATTCATTAGATACCAACGGGTGAGAAATCTTATAGTTTTCCCACTTCACCTCCTGCCACAAGCTCGTTACTCAGAGGGGTGTCAATGATCTAACCATCTATAGGCTTTTCTGGTGTCGTTGGCCTGGAAATGAATGGGCCAATGTTCACAGAACTTTGAACTGTGTTCCAACATAGAAAGCAGTGTTCCTGGAGAAATGTCTCTATAAACAAGGTTCACTGGTCCCATGCTTCTGTGCAGAGAGAATCCACAAGGAGATTGACCAGGTGATTGGTTCATATCGCCCTCCAGCCCCGGATGGCAGAGCCCAAATGCCACACACGGACGCAGTCATCCATGAGATTCAGAGATCTGCGGACCTCCTCCCCATTTGTGTGTCCCACATGGTCACTAAAAACGCTCATTTCCGAGGGTACGTCCTCCCGAATGTACAGCACCTCACTGGGCTCCCATATCTCCTTTGTGTGAGCCTCCTACAACAACTCTTTTGGTGGATCACTCACTCTTGTTTCATTATGTCTGGGGGTGGGTTGGAGAGGGAATGGAAGTATCTTTTAATCTTGTGACACTCCCTTCAGGGCACAGCAGTCTATCCCATCCTGAGCTCTGCTCTCCATGATCCGGGTTACTTTGAAAAACCAGATGCCTTCAATCCTGACCACTTTCTGTTTGCTTGTGTTTGTTTCTTAAATTTTTGGGCCACTCTGTGGGGCATAAGGGATCTTGGCTCCCTGACTAGGGATTGAACTGGCGCCCCCTGCATTGGAAGTGTAGAGTCTTAACCGCCAACGGGGTCCCCCCTGACCACATTCAGGATGCCAATAAAAGTAGGCTGGACCTGCATTCCAGATTACAGGTGCCATGGTCTCCTTGAGACAAACAGAGGTCTTAGTTCATGGGGCAGTTAGCTTACACCAGTTGCTTTACCTGTATTCACCCATCTCATCTTCACTACAAGCCTAGAGGGGGCTGGAGAAGTGAGATCACATCCAAAGGCACATCTTGGGAAGATAGACCTTGGGCAATTATTTTTAACCTCTTGATTGGTGGGTTGCCATTTTCTCCTCCAGGGTATCTTCCAGACACAAGGATCGAACCTGCGTTTCTTCTGCATTGGGCAGGCACATTCTTTATCACTGAGCCACCTGGGAAGCTCCACACACATTGGTATCAAATATCTGTTGAGCACTATGCTGATCCCAAATATTTTATTGGGGTTTGAGGGTAGTGCAGCAGATAAGTCACATAGAAACACAGTTTTTGCCTCAGGAAATTTACAGTCCAGTAGGGAAGATGAGCATAAGTCATGGCCACAAAATAACATAATTAAATGACTGCTTGCAATATGCTTAAAACTGCTTGGCTAAAGTACGTGCTCAGAGGGCAACTTTTTTTTTTTTTAACTTCTCATTTTTTTAATAATAATTTTCTTTCTTTCTTTCTTTGGCCATGCTGGGTCTTCTGTTGATGGCCAGGCTTTTCTCCAGTTGCAGCGAGCAGGGGGTAGCTGCAGTACTTGAGTTTCTCATCGTGGTGGCTTCTCTTGTTGCAGACCATGGGCTCTAAAGTGCATGGGCTTCAGCAGTTGCAGCCCGGTGGGCTCAGTAGCTGTGGCTCCTGGGCCCTAGAGCACCAGCTCAGCAGCTGTGGTGCATAGGCGTCGTTGCTCTGAGGCATGCGGGGTTGTCCCAGATCAAGGATCGAACCCATGTCTCCCGTGCTGGCAGGCAGATTCTTTACCAGTGAGCCACTAGGAAAGCCCAAGGGCAACTCTTTTTCAGATAATTAATCATAATTATGATAAGTGCTCTACAGCTGGCTTTGGGAACATAAAATAGGAAGTACTGACTCCCCCTGGTCGGTCGGTGAGGAAAAGGTTACCTGAAGCAGGGGCTTCTAAGCTATGATATCATGGGGGAGTACCAGCCAGCCACTGGAAGGCGTGTTCCTTTAGAGGGAGAAGCAAGGGCAGAGCCTGCAGGTGGACATGGCACGGCTCATCTTAGAAAGTAGAACTCTGGAAGACCCGGTTACAGAAGTCATGTCCGACTCTTTGCGACCCCATGGACTATAGGCTACCAGTCTTCTCCAGCCGTCCATGAAATTTTCCAGGCAAGAATACTGGAGTGGGTTGTCATTTCCTTCTCCAGAAGATAGCAGTGAAGAGCTCAGCTGGGTGGGGCCTTGACACAGGGAGGAGTCTGGATGTGTCCTGCCTGCCAGGGAGGGGCTGGAGGTGGGGGGTGGGGATTGTGGGGGGAAGTCGGGAGGATCTTGACCTGCTCTGGCTTCTCTCTCTCCCCATTCTCCACTCTTTGACCCCATCCAGAGAAAATTCCAATGCCCAGAGTCCTTCTTCTTGGGGAGAAAGGTAGACCCCAGCATCATGTCCCTAATCTTGAATCGCACAGGTGACTTCAGTGACCTGGGACTCCTAGCTTCTTGCAATGCAATGGCCTCTTCCCTCATTTCATCTTCATGACAGTCAGGCGACACGTGGGGTGGGGGAGCTGAGGGCCAATTTCTCCATCCATGAGTCCTTTCTGAAGTTTAGAGAGTGACAGAGATGTGGCAAATAAACAGACACAGACAGATAAGGACAAAGGGGTGAGGAACACAGAGAAAGACAGGAGAGATGATGGCAGAAAGAGAGTGAATGTGAGATAATAGAAGAAGGTGGAGGGTGAAGTGAAGCAAAGTGAAAGTCGCTCAGTCATCTCTAACTCTTTGTGACCAGTCCATGGAATTCTCCAGGCCAGAATATTGGAGTGGGTAGCCTTTCCCTTCTCCAGGGGATCTTTCCAGCTGAGGGATTGAACCCAGGTCTCCTGCATTGCAGGCAGATTCTTTACCAGCTGAGCTGCAAGGGAAGCCCAAGGTGGAAGGTGGAAGAGGGATAAAAGGTAGAGAAACAGTAAGACAGAGAGAGGAAAAGAGAAAGTGATATAAGGAGCAATGAAGAAACACTGAAGGAGAGAAGAGGGAACTACACAGGAATACTGAAAAATGAGAGAGCACTGCAGAGAGAATCAGACCTGCACAGACAGACAAAGGGAGCTAAACAAGATTCTTGAGGACAAGGAAGAGGAACAAGGAAGAGAAAAAGAGAAGACAAACAGAGGAACAGTGCCTGGCAGGAAGTATAGCCATATAAAAATACTGAGGAGATGGCCATGGGCAGAGAGAAAGAGCCAAAGGGTGTCAAGTTGCAAAGCCCCGGGGATGGGGAGGACCGACTGGGAGGAAGCAGAAGTCAGGCTGTTTTGGGAGAGCCTGGTTGCAGAACCAGTTACTGGAGATGAATCAGCTGGGAGCTCCGTTCTGAATATTCATAAGCTTTGTATCCTAACCTGTAAATGTGCCTAGAAGACGTGGATTAAGTGTTACTCGAAAAATTTTGACAAGCACTAACTTCTTTACCTTCATAATAGCCCTGCAAGATAGGTGCTGTTCTTCGCACTTTAGGCTTGACAGGCATCAAAAATGTCAAGTCAGAAATACGCACCTGCCTGTATGTGGAGGCTTCCCAGGTGGCACAGTGGCAAAGAATCAGCCTGCAAATGCAGGAGATGCAAGGGATGCAGGTTTATCCCTGGGTTGGGAAGATCCCCTGGAGTAGAAAATGCAACCTGCCATTTTCTTTTTTAAAAAAATTAATTTATTTTATGGAGGCTAATTACTTCACAATATTGTAGTGGTTTTTGCCATACATTAACACGAATCAGCCATGGGTGTACCTATGTTCCCCTTCCTGAACCTCCCTCCCACCTCCCTCCCCATCCTATCCCTTAGGGTCATCCCAGTGCACCAGCCCTGAGCACCCTGTCTCATGCATTGAACCTGGACTGGCGATCTGTTTCACATATGGTAATATAGATGTTTCAATGTTATTCTCTCAAATCATCTCACCCTCACCTTCTCCAACAGAATCCAAAAGTCTGTTCTTTACATCTGTGTCTCTTTTGTTGTCTCACATATAAGGTCATCGTTACCATCTTTCTAAATTCCATACATGTGCATTAATACACTGTGTTGGTGTTTTTCTTTCTGACTTACCTCACTCTGTATAATAGGCTCCAGTTTCATCTACCTCATTAGAACTGATTCAAATGCACTCTTTTTAATAGCCGAGTAATATTCCATTGTGTATATGTACCACAGCTTTCTTATCCATTCATCTGCCAATGGACATCTAGGTTGCTTCCATGTCCTGGCTATTATAAACAGTGCTGCAATGAACACTGGGGTACACTTGTCTTTTTCAATTCTGGTTTCCTTGGTGTGTATGCCCAGCAGTGGGTTGCTGGGTAATATGGCAGTTCTATTTCCAGTTTTTTAAGGAACCTCCACACTGTTCTCCATAGTGGCTGTACTAGTTTGCATTCCCACCAACAGTGTGAGAAGGTTCCCTTTTCTCCACACCCTCTCCAGAATTTATTGTTTGTAGATTTTTGGATAGCAGCCATTCTGACGGGTGTGAGATAGTACCTCATTGTGATTTTAATTTGCATTTCTCTGATAATGAGTAATGTTGAGCATCTTTTCATGAGCTTGTTAGCCATCTGTATGTCTTCTTTGGAGAATTATCTGTTTAGTTCTTTGGCCCATTTTTTGATCAGGTTGTTTATTTTTGTGGAATTGAGCTGCACGAGCTGCTTGTATATTTTTGAGATTAATTCTTTGTCAGTTGCTTTGTTTGCTATTATTTTCTCCCATTCTGAAGGCTGTCTTTTCACCTTGCTTATAGTTTCCTTCGTTGTGCAAAAGCTTTTAAGTTTAATTAGGTCCCATTTGTTTATTTTTGCTTTTATTTCCATTACTCTGGGAGGTGGGGCATAGAGGACCCTGCAGTGATTTATGTCAGAGAGTGTTTTGCCTATGTTTTCCTCTAGGAGTTTTATGGTTTCTGGTCTTACCATTTAGATCTTTAATCCATTATGAGTTTATTTGTTGGGGTCCTTTTAATGGACCAGGACCTGGTGGTCCAGAGGCGATGATAAGAGAGTGAAAGAGAGAAAGAGGCTGAGACTCCCTGGTTTACACAGAAAACCAATAAAGTCCTTGACACAAGACTTGCATCTCTCATGAAGGCACCGGGCACCCTCCCGAGGGTGGGGTGGTGAAGGCACAGGGCGCCTTTTCAAGAGAGTCTTAGAAGCCTGGGCAGGAGAGTGAGCAAGACAGGTCTCTGCATTCTAAGGAATCAGTCAAAGAGAGTCAGAGAGAGAGAGAAAGAAAGAAAGACACAGGGACCCAAGCTCTGATGGAGCAAAGGTGCTTTAATGATTTCTCTATGAGTATATAAAGGCTGTGGTACAAGAAGTTTCTTTCGTCAATGATAAAGATCAGAAAACCAAACGTACAGTAACTGTTACCAAGGGAACAAGGGATGATGATGGTCACAAGGTCAGGAGACAATTCATATCTCAAGAAAAGGGATCAAGACTAAGCAGTTTTGTCATAAAGAGAATGTTTACTAAAGGAGATTCAAGCCTGTCTCACACAATGACCCCCGTTCCTGGGAGCAGCATGCTGTTCCACTTAAAAAGAAACAAAGGACTTGTGAGAAACAGCACGAGGAATCCTCCTGTTAAACATTTCCAGACATTTATTTTTGTATATGGTGTTAGAAAGTGTTCTAGTTTCATTCTTTTACAAGTGGTTGACCAGTTTTCCCAGCACCACTTGTTAAAGAGATTGTCTTTTCTCCATTGTATATTCTTGCCTCCTTTGTCAAAGATAAGGTGTCCTTAGGTGTGTGGATTTATCTCTGGGCTTTCTATTTTGTTCCATTGATCTATATTTCTGTCTTTGTGCCAGTGCCATACTGTCTTGATGACTGTAGCTTTGTAGTATAGTCTGAAGTCAGGCAGCAACCTGCCACTTTCTAATGATATTCATGCCTGGAAATGAAATGGTATTCATGCCTGGAAAATCCCATGGAGAGAGGAGCTTAGTGGGCTACAGTCCATGGAGTTGTGAAGAGTTGACAGAGAACGTGCACACACACCTATGTGCAGGCAGATGCGTGTGCATGCACAGGCACACACACACACACACACACACACACACACAAGCAGCAATATCTTGTTATATTCTGTGGGGCCACAGAACTCTTTGGAAATTGAACAGAAGCTACAAACTCTGTCCTGGAAAAATGAGCAAGGTATATCACCCAATGACTTGCAACTGCTTTCAAAGGATTTGGGAGTCCTCTACCAGTCTCGGAGAAAGCAATGGCACCCTACTCCAGTACTCTTGCCTGGAAAATCCCATGGATGGAGGAGCCTGGTAGGCTGCAGTCCATGGGGTCGCTAAGAGTCAGACATGACTGAGCAACTTCACTTTCACTTTTCACTTTCATGCATTGGAGAAGAAAATGGCAACCCACTCCAGTGTTCTTGCCTGGAGAATCCCAGGGATAGGGGAGCCTGGTGGGCTGCTGTCTGTGGGGTCGCACAGAGTTGGACATGACTGAAGCAACTTAGCAGCAGTAGCAGCTACCAGTCTACTGTAACTGGAAGTTAAAGGCTAGTCCCATACAAATATATGGCAATGGACAGAGATGTCTGGGCTTTGGGGTGTGACAGGGCAAAGAATGTGCATGCATCCTGTGCCCACATTGTGAACTTCTGTTCTGTGCTAGTGAAGGCATTGCTTGCACAGACTTATTCCTCTTCTTCACCATCACCCTCCAGAACTTCTCTGTGGCCAGTCCCATGACCTCTGAGGACACTGACCAGACTCCCCAGGAGAGTGGAGTGGGCAGAGTGTCCCCAGTCTACAAGATCCAGTTCCTGCAGCATCAAAGGAAGGAAGGTGATCAAGGATACCAGGGTCATGTGTGTTCCCACCTCTGCAGAGAGTGGCTGCTGGACTCTCTCCCTGTCTTCCTGCCTCTGTGCTGTGATTCAGCATCCCTCCCCTCCATGGATGACACCTCCATGGTGAAATCCCATCTACATCTCACCTCCTTCTGTCTTTCTGCAACTTGGCTCAGGATCTCTCTGCACTTCTGTCTCCAAGGCTACAGCTCACCCTGAGTGACTTCTCCCCTCTTGAGAATAGCCACAGCCTCCCTTTCTCAACTCCTTGGGCTCCATGATCTGTACATCCATGAGTTCACTTTCAGTAGCTGCATGCAGTGGGTAAAGTGATCATGCCCATCATACAGATGAGTAAACAGAGGCTATGCAATGGCCAGCTTGGTCCAAGGTCACCTGACTAGTGAGTGGAGAAGCGAGATTCACACTCTGAGTCCCTGGCTCTTGAACTCAAACTCTTTACACAACTCCTTTCTGTCCCCAAGATAGAGTTTAAAATGAAGATGAAGTTTACATCTGGTAACAAACCAGTTTAAAGTGTATAATGAGGTGGCATTTAGTTCATTCACAATCCTGGCCATCACCAGCCCTATCTAGTTCCAAACATTTTCATCACCCAGAAGAAGACCCAGTACCCATTAGTAGTCAATCCCCATTTGCCCTTGCGCTCAGCCCTTGACAGCACCAAATGCTTGCTATCTCCATGGATTTGCTATTTTGCACATTTCATATAAGTAGATCATAAAATGTGTGGTCTTTTATGTCTGGCTTCTTTCACTTAGTGTGGTGTTTTTGCGGTACATTGACACTGTAGACCATAGGTGTACACAGAGTGGACCCCCCACTTATTCATCTTCCTGCCTCTCCCACCTCCTTCCATCCATGAAGGCCCCATCAGTCCATGCCCCCTGAGCTGTGTAGCTCTATATAGGGATCTTGAGTCCCTGTCAGTTCAGTTCAGTCGCTCAGTCGTGTCTGACTCTTTGTGGCCCCATGGACTGCAGCATGCCAAGCTTCCCTGTCCATCATCAACTCCTGGAGCTTACTCAAACTCATATACATTGAGTCGGTGATGCCATCGAACCATCTCATCCTCTATTGTCCCCTTCTCCTGCCTTCAATCTTTCTTATCATCAGGGTCTTTTCCAATGAGTTAGTTCTTTGCATCAGGTGGCCAGAGTATTGGAGCTTTAGCTTCAGCATCAGTCCTTCCAATGAATATTGAGGACTGATTTCTTTTAGGATGGACTGGTTTGACCTCCTTGCCTATATTTCCCTCCTAATGCCCTGCCACCCAAATAATCTGAAGCCTGACATCTCTGGGGCAGATGATGATCCCTGCCAGCTTAGTTGTGAACCGTTTATTGTCAGGTCACTAAAGAGCCTTGAAAAAGTGAGAATTCTCTTTCACACCTCCATGCCTGTTCCTTGAGGGAAAACCTGTTGTCTTGGTCATCACTCTACTCTCAGGACCTAGAGAAGTGTGTAACAGATGACAGGCATCTAAAATGTTTGCTGAGTGGGCTTCCATGGTGATCCAGTGGCTAAGATTCTATGCTTCCACTCTAGGGGACTGGGTTACACTCCTGGCTGGGGAAAATTCCACATGCCATGATGTGTGGCAAAATAACATAAGGTAAAGTAAAACAAAATTTTCCGTGGGGAAAAAAATGAATGAGTCAAGAAACCCATTGGGGCTTCCCTGGTCCCTCAGTGGTAAAAGAATCTGCCTCCCAATGCAGGAGACGTGGGTTTGATCCCTGGTCCAAGGAGATCCCACAATCTCCTTGGTGGAGCAATAAGCCTGTGCACCACCGCTATTGAGACTGTGTTCTAGAACCCAGGAGCTGCGACTACTGAACCCACGTATCGCTGCTAATGAAGCCTGCATGCCTCGACCCCAAGCCCCCCAACAAAAGAGGACACCGCTGTGAGAAGACCCCTGCACTGCCACCTCCGCCCCTCAACGCTTGCCCCTGCTCGCTGCAACTAGAGAAAAGAAGTGCAGCAACGGATGCAGCACAGCCAAAAATAAATAAATAAATAAAATCATATATTAAAAAAATACAACCCTCCAAACCCAGACCACACGGAGTTAGGTCTCCCATCAGACCCCAGCTCCTCCTCCACACCTCACTCTTCACAGATACCCATCCTCAGCGGGCACAGGACACCCCACTTCTGCTGGCCAGCTAACCTCCATCCCTCATGATGCAATGCCACAAACCCATAAAACCGTCTGAGAGCTGTCCTTGTGGTGCCACCACCCTGTACCCAGCCTCCACACGTTCCTGGAGCTGACACCCCCTCCCACCACCTTGGGGGAATGTGCTCTCCGTTCAAGGGCATCACCCACCAAGACACCTCCAGCCCATCAGGGGCCCGTGGGTAGCTGGCTTAGGATCCGCTGCGATGATAAACTTCATGGCCTCTGCAGCCCCTGCAAACTTTGGGCTCCCTCTTGTCTCTGGAGAGTTAGCAGGAGCTCTGCCAAGGTAGGATCCTGGCACATCTTCACCACCCATAGGGCAAAATAACAAACAGTGGAGCAGACTGCCTTTAAGAGAGACAGCAGGATCGAAGGTAGGCACGAACCGTGGCTCTCTCCACCATCCTGCTCCTCATTCTCTTCATTGGCCTCCTGCTCCTCTGGGTCCCCACTGCCTCCCGGGTCCACCTCCTCCACCTCCCCCCGCCCTCCCCGGACCCTGGCCTCTGCCCTTCCTGGGAAATGTCTTGCAAATGGACCACAAGGGCTTCCTCAAGTCATTGCAGGCGGTGAGATGGAAAGGGCAGGTGAGGGGTGGGAGGAAAAGGAGGTGGGTGGATGGAAAACAGCTTAGAGGCAGCAAGGGAGCTGGGGGTCAAGTTCTGGTGTGACTTCCCAGACCCCCTTGGGGACTGTCTTCTTCCAGCCATGATCTGGCCCTAGATACACAATAGAGAAGCTACCAGAATTCTTATGAGAAGGAGTGAAGACAAGGTTGGGTGGAAAGAGAAATTAAAAAAGAAAATTTCTTTTAATTATTTATTTTTGTTTGGAGGATAACTGGTTTACAATATTGTACTGATTTTATTTTTAAAATTTATTGGAGTAGAGTTGATTCACAGTGTTGCATTAGTCAGGTGTACAGAAAAGTGATCCAGTTTTATATATATATATATATATGTATACATATGTTTATTCTTTTTCTGATTCTTTATCCGTATAGGTTATTACAGAATACTGAGTCGAGTTCCCTGTATTATACAAGTAGGTCTTTGTTGGTGATCTACTTAGTATATAATAGTGTATATGAATGTATTTTTTAGTGTGTGTATATTAATCCCAAGCTTCTAATTTATCCCACCCCACCACCCATGTTTCCTCTTCAGTAACCATACATTCGTTTTCTACATCTGTGACTCTGTTACTGTTTGTAAATAAGTTCATTTGTATGATTTGTTTGTTAAAAAAAACTAGATTCTATATGAGTGCTATTATACATTTGTCTTTCTTTGTCTAACTTCACTTACTATGATAATCTCTAGGTTCAACCATGTTGTTGGAAATGGCCTTATTTCTTTTTTGTTAATGGCTGGGTAATATTCCACTGTATATAAGTAACATATTTTCTTTACCAATCCTCCATCAATACACATTTATGTTACTTCCCTGTCTTGGCTATTGTAAATATTGCTGCAATCACATTGGGCTCATGTATCTTGTTCTTTTTTTTTTTTTTTTTAAGACTTTTAATATAGTCCCCAGTACAGTTTAATAATACATGCCAAATGAGTGTTCAAAAGTAGTCATAATAAAGATAGATGATAATAATTATCAATACTTTGAATGGTCTGGTGGAAGAATTCATCCTTAATGTCTCTTGTGCTGCTGCTGCTAAGTCGCTTCAGTCGTGTCCGACTCTGTGCGACCCCATAGATGGCAGCCCACCAGGCTCCCCCATCCCTGGGATTCTCCAAGCAAGAACACTGGAGTGGGTTGCCTCTTGTGCAGTATTTTGTAATTAATTTTTATTGAAGTATAATTGATTTATAATGTTGTGTTAGTTTCTGCTGTACAGCAAAATGAATCACTTATGCATACACATATATCCACTCTTTTAAAAAAATTTTCCAAATAGGTTAGGTTATTATGGAGTATTGAGTAGAGTTCCCTGTACTCTACAGTAGTTTCTTGTTAGTTATCTATTTTTTATACTAGTGTGTATATGTTATATTTTATTGAGGTATAGTTGACTTACAATGTTTCAGGTGCACAGCAAAGTGATTCAATTATACAGATACACATATACTGCTTTTGAAACTATTTTTCATCATTGGTTATTACAAAATATTGACTATAGTTCCCTATGCTATACAGTAAACTTTTGTTGCTTCTTGCAATCTATCTTTTAATTAGAAATCTAGCATTCTATTCATACTAAGTCAAACAAGTAGAATCAAAATGCCATAATTTTTTAGCTTAGGCAAAAAGTCACAAGTTTTCAAAAATATATATATTATACATATTATACAGATATACATATACATACAAAAGCTTTTCTACTACACTTGATAAGCTTTGAGAAAAAAGATTAAAAAGGAGATGGAGAAATTGAAGAACATGAATGAAATGAAATGGGAGCACTGGATATGAAATAGAAAAAGTGAAACAAATTAGATAAAAGTAGATCATCAAATAGTCCAGTTGTTTTTAAACATGACTGCTCATTAGAAGCATATCTAGAGTAGTGTGTATATGTTAATCCTAGTCTCAATTTATCCCTCCCATTTGTTATTCCTTGGTAAACATATGTTTGTTTTCTATATTTGTGACTCTATTTTTGTTTTTCAATTTTAATTAATTTTTATTGAAGTACAGTTGATTTGTACAATATTGTATTAGTTTCTGCTGTACAGCAAATTGAATCAGCCGTATATATACATATATCCACTCTCTTTTAAATTGCAATGCCATATAGGTCATTACCAAGTATTCAGTAGAGTTCCCTGTGCTATACAGTGTGTTCTTATAAGTTATCTATTTTATCTGTTGTTCAGTTGCCAAATAGTGTCTGACTCTGCGACCCCATGGACTGCAGCATGCCAGGCCTCCCTGTCCCTCATTATCTTCTGGAGTTTGCCCAAGTTCATGTTCATTGAATCAGTGATGCAATCACTGATTGCATCCAACCATCTCATCTTTTGCCACCCTCTTCTCATTTTGCCATTCATCTTTCCCATCATCGGGGTCTCTTCCAAAGAATTGGCTCTTTGCCTCAGGTGGCCAAAGTATTGGAACTTTAGCTTTAGCATCAGTCCTTCCAATGGATGTTCAGGGTTGATTTCCCTTAGGATTGACTGGTTTCATCTCCTTGCATTCCAAGGGACTCAAGAGTCTTCTCCAGCACCACAATTCAAAAGCATCAATTCTTTGGAGCTCAGTTTTCTTATGGTCCAACTTTCATATCCATACATGACCACTGGAAAAATCATAGCTTTGACAATACAGACCTTTTTTGGCAAAGTGATGTCTTTGTTTTTTAATACGCTGTCTAGGTCTGTCATAGCTTTTCTTCCAAGAAGAAAGCATCTTCAAATTTCATGGCTGCAGAGGCCATCCACAGTAATTTTGGAGGCCAAGAAGAGAAAATCTGTCACTGCTTCCATTTTTTCCCCATCTATTTGTGATGAAGTGATGAGACCAGATGCCATGATCTTAGATTTTTAAATATTGAGTTTTAAGCCTGCTTTTTACTCTCTTAGTTCACTTCCATCAAGAGGCTCTTTAGGTCCTCTTTGCTTTCTACCATTAGGGTTGTATCATCGACATATCTATAGTTATTTATATTGAAAGGTTGTTGCTGAGCCGTGAAAGATGCTGGGATTCTTGGCCTCTGGAGGAGAGGAATTCAATCAGGGCCAGGGACAAGGCTTGATCACTCAGAGCTTTTGTGTAATAAAGTTTTATTAAAGTATAAAAGAGATAGAGAAAACTTCTGACATAGACACCAGAAGGGGGCAGAAAAAGTGTCTCCATGCTAGTCTTTAACAGGAAGTTAAACACCTACTGGGCTTCCCTTGTGGCTCAGCTGGTAAAGAATCCACCTGCAATGTAGGAAACCTGAGTTCGATCCCTCAGTGGGGAAGATCCCCTGGAGAAGGGAAAGGCTACCCACTCCAGTATTCTGCCCTAGAGAATTCCATGGACTGTAGTCTATGGGGTTGCAAAGAGTCAGACATGACTGAGCGAGTTTCACTTCACTTAACTTCACTTATATACCTACTTAGTTCAGTTCAGTTCAGTCACTCAGTCGTGTCCAACTCTTTGCGACCCCATGAATCGCAGAACATCAGGCCTCCCTATCCATCACCAACTCCCGGAGTTTGCTCAAACTCATGTCCATTGAGTCGGTGATGCCATCCAGCCATCTCATCCTCTGTTGTCCCCTTCTCCTCCTGCCTCCAATCCCTCCCAGCATCACGGTCTTTTCCAAGACCCTGGTGTCCATGAACTGGACATGGAACAACAGACTGGTTCCAAATAGGAAAAGGAGTACATCAAGGCTGTATATTGTCACCCTGCTTATTTAACTTATGTGCAGAGTACATCATGAGAAATGCTGGGTTGGAAGAAGCACAAGCTGGAATAAAGATTGCTGGGAGAAATATCAATAACCTCAGATATGCAGATGACACCACCCTTATGGCAGAAAGAGTGGCCAAAGTATTGGAGGCCAAAGTATTGGAGTTTCAGCTTTAGCATCAGTCCTTCCAATGAACACCTAGGACTGATCTCCTTTAGAATGGACTGGTTGGATCTCCTTGCAGTCCAAGGGACTCTCAAGAGTCTTCTCAAACACCACAGTTCAAAAGCGTCAATTTTTTGGTGTTCAGCTTTCTTCACAGTCCAACTCTCACATCCATACATGACCACAGGAAAAACCATAGCCTTGACTAGATGGACCTTTGTTGGCAAAGTAATGTCTCTGCTTTTCAATATGCTGTCTAGATTGGTCATAACTTACCTTCCAAGGAGTAAGTGTCTTTTAATTTCATGGCTGCAATCACCATCTGCAGTGATTTTGGAGCCCCCCAAAATAAAGTCTGACACTGTTTCCCCATCTATTTGCCATGAAGTGATGGAACCAGATGCCATGATCTTCGTTTTCTGAATGTTGAGCTTTAAGCCAACTTTTTCACTCTCCTCTTTCACTTTCATCAACGGCTTTTTAGTTCCTCTTCACTTCCTGCCATAAGGGTGGTGTCATCTGCATATCTGAGGTTATTGATATTTCTGCTGGCAATCTTGATTCCAGCTTGTGCTTCTTCCAGCCCAGCATTTCTCATGATGTACTCTGCATAGAAGTTAAATAAGCAGGGTGACAATATACAGCCTCAACGTACTCCTTTTCCTATTTGGAACCAGTCTATTGTTCCATGTCCAGTTCTAACTGTTGCTTCTGACCTGCATATAGGTTTCTCAAGAGGCAGGTCAGGTGGTCTGGTATTCCCATCTCTTTTAGAATTTTCCACAGTTTATTGTGATCCACACAGTCAGCAGAAGTAGATGCTTTTCTGGAATTCCCTTGCTTTTTCTATAATCCAGTGGCAATTTGATGTCTTGTTCCTCTGTCTTTTCTAAACCCAGCTTGTACATCTGGAAGTTCTCAGTCTTTTTGACTTATGTTTTTTCTGGACATATGTCCAAGAACGGGATTGTTGGGTCATATGGTAACTATATTTTTTTGTTTTCTAAAGAACATCCATACTGTTCCCCATACTGGTTACACCAATTTACATTCTCTCCAACAGTGTAGGAGGGTTTCCTTTGGAGAGAGACATTCGAATAGACATGAGACTTTGAGCTGTGATGCTGTGTAGGTTAGGAGGGAGAGATGCTATAGCTTGGATGTGGGGAGTCTCTGTAATTTTTAAAAGCAAAACTGAGAGGTCTCAGGGCAAAGCCAAGAGAGGGAGATGCTTGGGATCAGGTGGTATGTGAGGCTCGGAGGAGACCACAGAGTTCCAGTCTCAGCTCTTCCCTGTTGGGGCTGCAGTCTGCAGTTTAGGTTAACTGGGAGGTGTGACGTGGGGGTGAAGTGGAGATCCTTTCCTTGAGTCAGAGAGTGAGTCCTGGACTCTGCCTCACAGCTTCAGGAGAAATACAGGGATGTCTTTACCGTCTACCTTAGGTCTCAGCCCACTGTCATCCTGTGGGGGTATGAAGCAATGAGGGAGGCCCTGGTGGATCAGGCCAAGGCGTTCTCTGGCCGAGGGCACATCGCCATCATTGACCCTGTCTTCCAGGGAACAGGTGAGTGGGGGAGGAGGGTGAGGATTAAGGAGAGGAGGAGGGACTATCCCATGTGCCTTCAAAACCTTCCCTCCATGCCCCACCATCAGGTGTGGGTCTTGCCAGTGGGAAGTCATGGAAGGTTCTACGGCAATTCTCTGTGACCACCATGAAGGACTTTGGGATGGGGAAGTGGAGTAGTGAGGAACGAATCAAGGAGGAGGCTCAGTGTCTGGTGGAGGAGCTTCGGAAATCCCAGGGTGAGTGTGGGCTGGGTGAAGGTGGGGTTAAGATACGGTGAGAGAGTGAGGGAGAGGGCTTGTGACTGATAAAGAGAGATCTAGAGACAAAGACAGAGAGAGGCAGAAACAGGTTCAGATAAAGAGAGGAGAAGGAGATAGAGACAGAAAAGAGAAAGAGAATGAGGAAAAACAGAGAGAGACAGAGACTAGCAAAGAGAGAGGGAGAGACAGAGAAAGTAGACAGAAGCACAGAGACCATAGACAGAGAGAAACACAGCAAAAGCAAGACAGAGAGATATGGAGAAGGTGACACAATAAATCTAGGAACAGAAACTGCAAGGAGAAGTGAAAGCAAAACGTAAAGGGAGTAGGGAGTTATTAAAGTCAGGGGAACACAGAATGTCAATGAGGTTAAGGAGAGGGGCTACAAAGATGTGGCAAGAGAACAGAGAAGAAGGAGTGAGTCTGAAAGAGTGAATGAAAAGACCAGAGAAAGTCAGCCCAAGACACTGACCAAGAAAATCAACAAGAGACCCCGAGGTGTAGACTTTCAGAAAGAAATCTTAGAAACCGATAAAAGCTGAGTCAACCAAGAGAAAGACAAACTAATCAAAGGAGCTAGGATGAGATGGCACCGGCCAGGTCAGAGCCAATCAGGACTGTGCAGGGGACCCCTCCCCCATGACAGACCTCTCTCCTCAGGGGCCTACCTGGATCCCCACTTCCTCTTTAACTCCATCAGTGCCAACATCATCTGCTCCGTTGTCCTTGGTGAGCACTTTAATTACCAGGACCCTAGATTATTATGGCTGCTACATTTAATGAATGAAATCTTCATCATTCTCTACTCCTCCTATACCCAGGTGAGGAATCAAATGCATGGTGGGCCAGCAATTAGGGTGGGTGGACCCCAGGAAGAGATCAAATACTTTCTGTCCTGAACACTAAACACAGAAGGTACAACCCCTGTCCCCTCCCAGGGGAGGCCATCCATCAGTTCAGGGGTCATAATCAGGCCTTGGACAAGGACGGCTTCAAGAGAAGAAACCTCAGCAGATGTGAGAGTGACTGAAGCTGGGTGCAGGGATCTATGCACTGTTTGCATGTGTCTGTGTGTGCGTGTTTTTGGGGTGTGTGTGAGTGTGTATGTGTGTGTGTGCGTGTGTGCATGCACGCAGGTGGGAGGTACACCCTCCAAGTCCACAGGGTGAATTATGCCCTTTGGATGTTGCTGTGTGTGCAGCTCAGAGCATCAACACTCACAGAACCAGCCCAGTGAACACAATGGATTCTGCGCCTTGTCTGTTGCCCTGTAGGTGTTTGAAATCTTCCCAGGCATCTTGAAACACTTTCCTGGCACACACACCCGCTTGTACAGCATGACTGAAGAAGTGAAAGATTTTATCACTGAGAACAGGGAGAGGCACCAGAAGATGCTAGCCTTCAGTGGCCCTAAGGACTTCATTGATTCCTTCCTACTCTTCATGGACAAGGCAAGGCCTGCCCCCGATGGGCATTGGGGATGGGAAAGACAGTGATGGAAATCGTACTGACATTGAACTAATATCTTTGGGTGTGATGTACATGTTCTTTAAATGTTGAAATACTTCCCTAAGGATTAGCAAGAAAGCCAAAGATCCAACCTCTCAGCAGAGCCCCCCACCATTCCTTCCTATACCCCCTCAACACTTCCTTCCAGCAGCCTTTAAAGAGATGGTAAGCAGTTAACATGTGTCCAGTAAGCTTTTCTGAGACACAGCTCTCTCCTTCTCCCAGATGGGACAGAGTCAAGTCTGTTCTGATCGGTCAAGCTCTATGTATATTCAGATTGATAGAGGCGAATGTCTGTTCTGATTGGTCTGACAAGTGCCATACCAGTTGTTAAATATGGACAAGGCAAGGGCTGCCCTGGACTCGGGGGGAGTGAGAGCCGGAAAGAGAGTGATGGACACACTACTGACATTGAGCTAGTATCTTTATGAGGGATGTATGTGTTCTTTAAATGTTGAAATACTTCCCTAAGCATTAGCAAGCAGTCCATGGTCCAATCCCTCCTCTCTATTCCTTCCTAATCCTCTCGAAGCCTTCCTTTTGGAATGCCTTTAAAGAGATTATGACGAAGAAGTTAACACATGGTCCAGTAAGCTTACTCTGAGATGGATCTCACTCCTTCCCCCAGTTCTGAGAGGCACAGATCCGAGTTTGTTCTGATTAGTCAGAGGCCTATGTCTGTTCAAACTGATGGAGGACAACATCTGTTCCGGCAAGTGCTTCAGTTCAGTCACTCAGTTGTGTCTGACTCTTTGCAACCCCATGAATCGCAGCACGCCAGGCCTCCCTGTCCATCACCAACTCCCGGAGTTCACTCAGATTCACGTCCATCGAGTCAGTGATGCCATCCAGCCATCTCATCCTCTGTTGTCCCCTTCTCCTCCTGCCCCCAATCCCTCCCCACATCAAAGTCTTTTCCAATGAGTCAACTCTTCGCATGAGGTGGCCAAAGTACTGGAGTTTCAGCTTTAGCACCATTCCTTCCAAAGAAATCCCAGGGTTGATCTCCTTCAGAATTGACTGGTTGGATCTCCTTGCAGTCCAAGGAACTCCCAAGAGTCTTCTCCAACACCACAGTTCAAAAGCATCCATTCTTCGGCTCTCAGCCTTCTTCACAGTTCAACTCTCACATCCATACATGACTACTGGAAAAACCACAGCGCTGACTAGACAGACCTTAGTCGGCAAAGTAATGTCTCTGCTTTTGAACATGCCTATCTAGGTTGGTCATAACTGTTCTTCCAATGAGTAAGCGTCTTTTAATTTCATGGTTGCAATCACCATCTGCAGTGATTTTGGAGCCCAAAAAAATAAAGTCTGACACTGTTTCCACTGTTTCCCCATCTATTTCCCATGAAGTGATGGGACCAGATGCTATGATCTTCGTTTTCTGAAAGTTGAGCTTTAAGCCAATTTTTCACTCTCCTCTTTCACTTTCATCAACAGGCTTTTTAGTTCCTCTTCACTTCCTGCCATAAGGGTGGTGTCATCTGCATATCTGAGGTTATTGATATTTCTCCCGGAAATCTTGATTCCAGCTTGTGTTTCTTCCAGTCCAGCGTTTCTCATGATGTATTCTGCATATACGTTAAATCAGCAGGGTGACAATATACAGCCTCGAAGTACTCCTTTTCCTATTTGGAACCAGTCTGTTGTTCCATGTCCAGTTCTAACTGTTGCTTCCTGACCTGCATACAGATTTCTCAAGAGGCAGGTCAGGTGGTCTGGTATTCCCATCTGTTTCAGAATTTTCCAGTTTATTGTGATCCACACAGTCAAAGGCTTTGGCATAGTCAATAAAGCAGAAATAGATGTTTTTCTGGAACTCTCTTGCTTTTTCCATGATCCAGCAGATGTTGACAATTTCATCTCTGGTTCCTCTGCCTTTTTTAAAACCAGCTTGAACATCAGGAAGTTCATGGTTCACGTATTGCTGAAGCCTGGCTTGCAGAATTTTGAGCATTACTTTACTAGCATGTGAGATGAGTGCAATTGTGCAGTAGTTTGAGCATTCTTTGGCATTGCCTTTCTTTGGAATTGGAATGAAAACTGACCTTTTCCAGTCTTGTGGCCACTGCTTAGTTTTCCAGATTTGCTGGCATATTGAGTGAAGCACTTTCACAGCATCATCTTCTAAGATTTGAAATAGCTCCACTGGAATTCCATCACCTCCACTAGCTTTGTTCGTAGTGATGCTTTCTAAGGCCCACTTGACTTCACATTCCAGGATGTCTGGCTCTAGATGAATGATCACACCATCGTGATTATCTGGGTCGTGAAGATCTTTTTGCACAGTTCTTCTGTGTATTTTTGGCAAATAGATGGGGAAACAGTGGAAACAGTGGCTGACTTTATTTTTCTGGGCTCCAAAATCACTGCAGATGGTAATTGCAGCCATGAAATTAAAAGATGCTTACTTCTTGGAAGGAAAGTTATGACCAACCTAGACAGCATATTAAAAAACAGAGACATCACTTTGCAAACAAAGGTCCATCTAGTCAAGGTGATGGTTTTTCCAGTGGTCATGTATGGATGTGAGAGTTGGACTGTGAAGAAATCTGAGCACCAAAGAATTGATGCTTTTGAACTGTGGTGTTGGAGAACTCTTGAGAGTCCCTTGGACAGCAAGGAGATCCAACCAATCCATCTTAAAGGAGATCAGTCCTAGGTGTTCATTGGAAGGACTGATGCTAAAGCTGAAACTCCAATACTTTGACCACGTGATGCAAAGAGCTGACTCATTGGAAAAGACCCTGATGCTGGGAAAGATTGAGGGCAGGAGGAGAAGGGGATGACAGAGGATGAGATGGTTGGATGGCATCACTGACTCAATGGGCATGTGTTTGGGTGGATTCTGGGAGTTGGTGATGGACAGGGAGGCCTGGCGTGTTGCAGTTCATGGGATCGCAAAGAGTTGGACACGACTGAATGATTGAACTGAACTGAACTGAATAAACAGCACCCATCAGGTTATATTCTGGCCCCAGTCCTGGAGTCAGCTCTTTATAGGGCTCTGTTGAGTCAGATGTGAGCCTTTCAGTTGATGGATCATAAAGAAGACCAAGATGTCTTGGGGATGAGGGTCAGGGTGATTCGTCGGGATACCTTGAGGGATTGGACACTAGTAACCAAATGGGGGAGTCATTTCAACATTTCTGCCACCAACTATAGAGCCACACAGTGGGTGAAGCTCATTGTCAGCTGTGGAGGCACCATAATGGATTCAGCCACTCTTTGTTGATGGCCATTTGGGTCCACTTGTCTTTGATGTCCTCTTAGGACATTACCGTGTACACCATCCTGAGCTCTGCCCTCCAAGACACACACCACTTTCAGAGCCAGATGCCTTCTACCCTGGCTTCTTCCTGGATGCACAGGGCAACTTCAGAAAGTCAGAAGTCTTCATTCCATTCTCCATGGGTAAGTCATGCTCTTTCTTCCTCGAGGGAATGCCTGCTCACTCACACTCTGTGTGTGACTTTCTGATTCAGTTCAGCCCCAAACACTTGGTGAACATTTTGGGAAAACGTGAGGATTCTGGAGGAAAAAGAAAGGAAAACATCTACAGAGAGAGAGATAGTGTGAGGCGAAGGGAAGGGATATGGTACAATAGAGGAGATAATGGAGACAAAATCAGTGATAATCTCTTTACCTAAAAGAGACAGATGCAGACACACACTTCTTGCACACACAGAACAGACAAAGAAATGATCCGTTATTGAGCACCTGCTATGTGCCAGGAGTGGAAAGATGTTTACAGTTTTTCTTTGAAAACTCAAATAACTATTCTAATTTTTATATTGGAAACAAGGGGGAATTTTTATAATATAAGTGAAGACAAAAAAGAGTTTCATATTTAAAATATGAGCCAGGTTAGAGTGAGATCCGTTGGTGCTCAGGGCACATAAATTTAAGGAATATTCACTCCCAGGGTTGTGCAGTTACCTTGATTCAATCACCTATCAAGTAATTCAACTTTTAGCTACTGACTTGAAATTCCTTCAACTGAAAAAATTTAATCTCCTTAGGTCTACCTCTGTTTGTTTTTTATAGTGACCCACCTCTACAGTCATTGTCTAATCTGTCTTTTCTAGCTATATAATATTATTTGACTTATTATACCTGTACATATGTTTTAGTATTTTATGGACACCATACTCTTCTTTGTTATTGTAACACATTTTATTGTTCTTCAGAATACTTTAGAATTATTTTGTCAAAGTCTCAGAAAAATTCGATTTGGATTTTATTAGAATTCACCAAATTGGTAGTTTGACTCAGATATCTTTGACAAATCTAAATATTTACTATATCCTAGACACAAGATAGTGTCCATTTAGTTCTTCTATTATTGGTGGCATCTTGAACTTTCTTTAAACTAGGCTTTGCCTATTTCTTTCCAAATTTATTCCTAAGGAACATGGGAGGAGATTGTGGCTATTGTTTGTAGAGACTCTTTTTCAGCTCAGGCTGTGGGCTGCTATTTTAAAAATACCATAGACTGGATGGCTTAGGCAAAATAAATTATTTTCTCACAGTTATGGAAATAATTATTGCCACAAATCACCACAAGTCTGAGATCAGGGACCCAGCATGGTCAGGTTCTGGTGAGGTCTCTCTTTCTGACTTGCACACGGCCACCATCTTGTGTGGCCTCGCATGGCAGAGTGAGGGTTCTGGTAGTCCTTCCTCTTCTTATAAGAATCCTCTTCCTTCTTGGAGGCTCCACCCTAATGAAGGCATTTAAACCTAACTACGTTTCAAGATTCCTTCTCAAAATATCACTTTGGGGGTTAAGGCTGCAATGTATAAATTTGGGGAGGACACATTTCAGCACAGAGCACTCTTCTAATGTATTTTAAATTGTTTTAATATGTATATCAGAAATCCACTGAAGTTTTGGGGTGCATATTTCTGTCTTAACTGAACAAATTCCTTATATTATTTTTATAATTAACAGTTTTTCATTTATCTCTTGTCTTTTCCAAATAAATAGTGTTAACATCTGTAAATGATGATAATTTGACTTAAATGTTTCTTAGACTAAAGTCACATATCATGTTTTCCTAACACTTCTGGATCATGAGAAGAAATAGTACTGATAGTGAGCAATCTCCTCTAATTCCTAACTTTAAGGAGAATGTTTTTATTTTCTCCATTAAGATTAATGCTGGCTATCATGTATTCTAAATATTTTATGGCTATTCTACCATGTGTTTTTATCAATTGTAAATCAAATTAAGGAAATATCTTGTTTCTATTTTACAACAAGTTCTTCTTTTTAAAATTTTTTTACCAGGGTGTTATATTGAGTATTACTGATAGTTTTCTCATCTCCTATCAAATGATCAAATTATTTAAGTGGTCAAAGGAAAAAATAATTTGATCATTTGATAGGAGCTAAGAACAAGAGAGACTTCAGGGGACAGGGGACTGGCTCAAGGCCCCATAGGAAGACATGGTCTATGGAGGTCAGGGCAGGGCTAAGGTGTGATAAACACTCTGAACATCTCAGTGACTTAAAATCAAAAGGTTATTTTCCTGTGCATGCAACATGCTCATCCCAGGCCTTGAGAGTCTTATAGAATGGGAGCTAATGAAGGCTCTATCCTACATATTAGACACAGAGAAAACAGCATGACAAGCAAAACTGAGCCCTTGCTTCACTGGACAAAGAAAATACCATCCAAGTTCAATGTGGCAGAGATGTTTATGTACTCAGAGATGAGCTATGAATACTAATGAACAGTAATTAACTTTGCCACACACACACAAGGCAACTCTTTGGGCTCCTTTCCTTCCCATGAGACTGTGGGTCAACAGGATGCAGGCGAAACTTTAGCCCAGCCCAAGGACACATTGCTCTCACCCTTAGTTATTCCGGTGGACATAGCCTGTGTTGAAGTCAACTGAGATACTAAGGGCTCCACCTGCATGGATGCTTTTGTGGAAGTTGAACCCATCTTATAGGGAGATATGAGGGGTGGTTTTGACAGTCAGAACCGTGGCTCTGACTCTCATGTCAATGTATGGCAAAACCACTACAATACTGTAAAGTAATTAGCCTTCAATTAAAATAAATCAATTTATAAAAAAAAAAAAAAAAGAAAGAAAGAAAGAAAAGAAAGATGGGGGCAAGAGTGGATGTGGTCCTGGTCAAAGTTTTTAAAGCATGATGTGGGCATGAGCAGTCAGAATCTCCACAGGTTGGGAGCCCATGGGTCTGGGCATGGGTCTGGGAGGCTTATTTGGTTAATTGCTAATTGTGGGCAGGACCAGGGGGCTGGGAGGAGGATCAAGGTGACCAAAAGAGTGCGGACACTCAGAAACTTAGAGCGAGGTTGTGCATCCACTGATCAGAAGTGGGTCACCATTTGAACAGCCAAGTGCCCACCTACTCCAGGACAGACCAGAGGTTTCATCTCTCTCTACCTCTCTCCCATGGTCCTCATACCCAGGCCACGCTGCCACAGATTTCTCCATTGTTTTCCCATTTTCTCATAAATTGGCTTAGTTGAGATTATAGTTAACACATAAAGGCACACACAGAGAGACAGAGAACTCCAGAAGGGAAAAAACTAGGTTCCAGCAGGAACAGAGGAGGGCGCCATATGAGATAGGCTGAGAAGAGGAAGGACTTAGAACATGTAGATACCCCTCCATCGTGGAGGCAAATACACACACACACACACACAGAGGTGTGTTAGTATTGAGAACAATAGGATCAGAAGTACCTCACATGTGCTGCTAAGTCACTTCAGTCGTGTCCGACTTGGTGTGACCCCATAGATGGCAGCCCATCAGGCTCCCCCATCCCTGGGATTCTCCAGGCAAGAACACTGGAGTGGGTTGCCATTTCCTTCTCCAACGCATGAAAGTGAAAAGTCAAAGTGAAGTCACTCAGTCGTGTCCGACTCTTAACGACCCCATGGACTGCAGCCCACCAGGCTCCTCCATCCATGGGATTTTCCAGGCAAGAGTACTGGAGTGGGTTGCCATTGCCTTCTCCAACCTCACATGTAGGAGTAAGCAAATACCTCAGAATTGTGGGGGTGGAGCAACCAAGTGCTCTGCAGGACTCCGCCCACTGACTCTCCCTCCCTTACATCCTCAGGAAAATGCTTCTGTCTGGTGAGAGGTTGGCCCGCTCAGAGCTCTTCCTCTGCTTGACCTCCCTCTGCAGAACTTCTCCTTGGATTCTCCCAAGACCCCAGAAGACAATGATCTCATGCTGTGGGCAAATGTGGCAGGGAGGCCACCCTCTGTGTTCCAGATCTGCTTCCTGCCCCGCAGGGGAAGGGGATGGTGAGAAGCAGAGCAATTCCCCTCGGAGTCCTTCCATCCAGCCCCTGCCTCTGTTCAAAATTAACATGTGCAGGTTCCTGACTCCTCTCTGCTCCCTCTGTTGGTGGAAGTCTCTTCTCTGGTCTCTCCTTCATCTCCTGCTATAGTCACCACTCCTCCCCAGATGGCCCACTCTGTTGACTGACAATATTTCAGGGTCAAGAAATATCTTCAAAACTTAGTGCTACCACTACCCCTGGGCTTCCCAGGTGGCACAAGTGGTAAAGAACCCACCTGCCAATGCAGGAGACATAAGAGACTGAGTTTGATCCCTGGGTTGGGAAGATCCTCTGAAGGAAGTCATGGCAATCCATTGCAGTATTCTTGCCTGGAGAATCCCATGGACAGAGGAGCCTAGTGGGCTACAGTACTTAGGGTTGCAAAGAGTTAGACATGCTGAAGCAACTCAGCATGCAAGCACTATCGTCCCTAGCACAGTTAGGATAACTGAGGCACCAAAGGAGGGCAAGATTTAGATCCAAGCTTACTGGAGAAGTAAATGGCAACCCACTCCAGTACTCTTGCCTGGAGAATCCCATGGACAGAGGAGAATAAGTGACTATCTCTGGCTCTTTCATTTACCATAATGTTTTCAAGGTTCATCGACATTGTAGCAGATATTAGTATGTCATTTGTTATTGGCTGACTAGTATTTCATTGTGTGGAAATACATTTTGTGTCTTCTTTCATCAGTTGATTGACATGTTGATTGTTCTACCTTTTGTCTACTGTGGAGAGGTATGTCCACACACAAACATTGTAACACTACAGTGAAGGGTCCCAGGTTCCACATCTGTTTCATTTCCTTGCTGAAGCATTTTCCACCTTTATTCTTTTTTTTTTTTTTAACTTTTTACTTTGTATTGGGGTATCCCTGGTGACTCACAAGATGAAGAATCTGCCTCCAGTGTGGGAGACCCAGGTTCAATCCTTGAGTTGGGAAGATCCCCTGGAGAAGGAAATGGCCACTCACTCCAGTATTCTTGCCTGGAGAATTCCACGGGCAGAGAAGCCTGGAGGGCTACAGTCCACAGAGTCACAAAGAGTCAGACATGACTGAGTGACTAACACTTTCAATTTCACATAGCCAATTAACAAACAAACAAGATTGTGATTGTTTCAGGTGAACAGTGAAGTGACTCAGCCATACGTGTACATGTATCCATTCTCCAAATTTCTGTGCCATCCAGGCTGCCACATAACATTGAGCAGGGTTCCTTGTGCTATACAGCAGGTCCTTGTTGGTTATCCATTTTAAGTATAGCAGTGTGTACATGTAGGTCCCAAACTCCCTAAGTATCCCTTCCCTGCATCCTCCTCCTCAACCATAAATTTGTTCTCTGTTCATCCAAGCAGAAGTCTGTGAGTCTCTTTTTGTTTTGTAAGTTCATTTGTATAATTTCTTTTTCGATTCCACATATGAGGGGTGTCATCTGATATTTCTCCTTCTCTGTCTAACTCCAATCAGTATGACAATCTCTAGATACACCCATGTTGCTGCAAATGGCATTATTTCATTTTTTTTAAAGGCTAAGTAATATTCTATTGTATACATACACCATGTATTTCTGGGGTTTTATCTTGTTCATTCATCTGAGGCATAATCCTCTGCCTTTTCATTTTGTTTAGTTTTCTGTGATTGTGGTTTTCATTATCATCAAGTCCCTAGTCTTGAATTTTACCAACCACTTCACTGACCCAGGAACCCTAGCTCTGCCCAGTGCAATGGCCTCCTCCTTCAGTTGATCTTCAGCTGGGGGCACATGTGGGTTGATGCATGAGAGTCAGTTTATCCATTCAACAGTCCTCTTCTAAACTTAGAGAGAGGCACAGATGTGGCAAGTAAAGAGAGAGACAGACAGATAAGGATATAATAAGAGAAAGACAGAGACAAGACAGAGTCAGAGAAAGACAGGAGAAATACTGGCAGAAAGATTGAGAGAGATGTGAGGTAACACAAGTAGATGGAGGAGAAGGATGAAGAGGAAGAAGAGGAAGACGAAGGAGAGAAACAGGGTAAGACAGAGAGAGAGAAAGAGAGATTGACATAAATAGCAAAGAAGAAACACTGAAGCAGAGAAAAGGGAACTCAATAGGGAGACTGCAAAATGAGAAAGCATTGCAGACAGAATCAGACTGGCATAGACAGAGAAGGTGAGTTAAATAAGATTGAAGAAGGCAGAACAAGGAAGAGGAAAAGAGTATAGAAAGAAACAGTGCCTGACAGGAGGTATAGACAGGAAAAAGGATTGAGGCAGATGAACATAGGCAGAGAGAGTCCAAGGGTGTCTGATTGCAGAGCCCAAGGGATGGGGAAGACTGGGTGGGAGGAAGCAGAAATCAGGCTCTTTTGGAAGAACCTGGTTGCAGAACCAGTTACAGAATAATCACTTGGGAGCTCTTCCCTGAGTGTTGCTAAGTTCATGTGTCCTAACTTCTAAATGGGCCTAGATGTGGGTCAAGTGTTATTCTAAGAATTTTAACAAACATTAACTTCTTTTACTTCATAATAGCCCTACAAGATAGGTACTGTTCTTCCCATATTAGACATGAAAGACAGTAAAAATGTCAAGTCAGAAGTATGCCCATACCTCCATGTGGAAGCACACACACTCACACACACATCCAAGCAGAAGTATCTCCTTACATTCTGTGGAGCCACTGAACTTTTTGGAAATCAAACAAATGCTACAAACAGTGACATGGAAAGATGAGAAAGTTACATCCACCCAACAAAACACACCTACTTTCACAGGATCTGGGACTTTGCTAGGAGTCAACCTTGAATGGCAGGTTAAAAGTCAATTTCACACAAATATGTTGCAATGGACACAGGTGTCTGGGCTTTGGGAGGTGACAGGGCAAAGAATGTGCAAGCACCTATTGTCCACATTGTGAACCTCTGAGCTCACCGGAAAGCCTATTTGTCCCAGCAAAGGCATCTCCCACACAAAATTACTCCTCTTCTTCACCACCATCCTCCAGAACTTCTCCATGGCCAGTCCCTAGACCTCTGAAGACATTGACCTCACTCCCCAGGACAGTGGGGTGGGCAAAGTTCCCTTGATGTTCCAGATCCACTTCCTGCCCCATCAAAGAGGCTGAGGGAAGGTGATCAAGGATGCCCGGGTCACATGTGTCTCCGCCTCTCCAGAGAACTGCCCCTGGACTCTCTCCCTGTCTTCCTGCCTCTGATCAGGCTGTGTTGTGAGCCAGCATCTCTCCCCTCCATGGATGCCACCTCCATGGGAAAGTCCCATCTGCAGTCTCACCTCCTTCCATCCTTCCCCAGCTCTTCTAAACTCAAGAAGGTGTTTTTCTTTCCCCATGTATAGAATTTCAGCAGTGTTCTATGTGTAGAAAATGGGACTAAATGGGAAAATATGGCTCAGTACCTCTCTCCACTGCTGCCTCTGACACCACAGCTCACCCCAAGTGACTTCTCCTCTCTTCAACACAACCACAGCTTCCTTTTCTCATCACCTTGTGCTCCTTAATCTGCGCATCCATGAGCTCCCTTGAGTCCTCCTTCCAGTAGCCCCTTGAAGTGGGTTCAATTGATTTTGCACACCTTACAGATGAGTAAACAGAAGCTAGGCAATGGCCAGAGTGCTCCAAGGTCATCTGGTTAGTGAGTGGAGAAACTAGATTCACACTCTGGGTCCCTGGCTTTTGAGCTCAAACTTTTCACTCAGCTCCTTTCTGCCCACGAGATAGTTTAAAATGAGGCTGAAGTTCACATCATGTAACTAACTAGTTTAAAGTGCATAATTTGGTGGTATTTAGTTCATTCACAAACCTGACCATCACCACTACTCTCTCTAGTTCCAAACATTTTCATCACCCAGAGGAAAACCTGGTGCCCTTTAGCAGTCATTCCCCATTTGCCCTTCCCCTCAGCCCCTGATAACATCAAATGCTTGCTGTCTCCATGGATTTACCAGTTCAGCACATTTCATATAAATGAATTATACAATCCTGGTCTTTCATGTCTGGCCTTTTTAACTTAGTGTGGTGTTGTCCAGTTACATCCATGTTGGAGATCATAGTTGTACAGAGTGATCCTCCCTCATCTTCATCTTCTTGCCTCTCCCTCCTCCTTCCCTTCATGAAGGAATTCATCAGCTCATGGCCCCTGAGCTGTGTGGTTCTATAATGGGGTCTTGGATTCCCTGATATTCCCCTTCCAGTACCCTGAGCCACAAATAAACATCCTGTATCTGGCATTCCTGGGGCAGGTGATCCTAGCAGGTTACATATGACTCATTTATTGTCTAATCACTAGGGATCTTTTGAGAGGTGAGAATTCTCCTTCCATTTTTGCATGAAATGTTCCCTTGGTATCTGTAATTTTCTTGAAGAAATCTCTAGTCTTTCTCATTCTATTGTTTTTCTATATTTATTTACGTTGTTCACTTAGGAAGGCTTTCTTATCTCTCCTTGCTTTACTTGGGAACTCTACATTCAAATAGGTATACTTTTCCTTTTCTCTTTTGCCTTTAGCTTCTCTTTTGCCTTTCTTTCAGAGCTTTCTGCTTTGCCCTTTCACTCATCTCACACCCTAGCAAAGTAATGCTCCAAGTCAGGCTTCAACAGTACATGAACTGTGAACTTTCAGATTTTCAAGCTGGATTTAGAAAAGGCAGAGGTACCAGAAATCAAATTGCCAACATCTGTTGGATCATCAAAAAAGCAAGAGAATACCTTGCAAGAAACACATCTACTTCTACTTTACTGACTATGTGGAAAACTCTTCAAGAGATGGAAATACTGGACCACCTTACCTGCTTCCTGAGAAATCAGTATGAAGGTCAAGAAGCAACATTAGAACTGGACATGGAGCAACTGACTGGTTCCAAACTGGAAAAGGAGTATGTCAAGGCTGTAAATTATCACCCTGCTTATTTAACTTATATAATGCAGAGTACATCATGCAAAATGCTGGGCTCGATGAAGCACAAGCCGGAATCAAGATTGCCAGGAGAGATATCAATAACCTCAGATATGCAGATAACACCTCCCTTTTGGCAGAAAGCGAACAGGAACTAAAGAGCCTTTTGATGAAAGTGAAAGAGAAGAGTGAAAAAACTGGCTTAAAATTCAACATTCACAAAACTAACATCATGGCATCTGGTTCCATTATTTCATGGCAAATAGATGGGGAAACAATGGAAACAGTGACAGACTTTATTTTCTTGGGCTCCAAAATCACTGCAGATGGTGACTGCAGCCATGAAATTAAAAGATGCTTGCTCCTTGGAAGAAAAACTATGACTAACCTGGACAGCATGTTAAAAAGCAGAGACATTACTTTGCCAACAAATGTCCGTTTACTCAAAGCTATGGTTTTTCCAGTAGTCATGTATGGATGTGAGAGTTGGACTATAAAGAAAGCTGCGCACCGAAGAATTGATGCTTTTGAACTGTGGTGTTGGAGAAGACTCTTGAGAGTCTCTTGGACAGCAATGAGATCCAACCAGTCCATCCTAAAGGAAATCAGTCCTGAATATTCATTGGAAGGACAAATGCTGAAGCTGAAGCTCCAATACTTTGGCCACCTGATACCAAGAGCCGACTCATTGGAAAAGACCCTAATCCTGGGTAAGATTGAAGGCAGCAGGAGAAGGGGTCAACAGAGGATGAGATGGTTGGATGGCATCACTGACTCAATGGATGTGAGTTTGAATAAGCTCCAGGAGTTGGTGATGGACAGGGAGGCCTAGCGCGCTGCAGTCCATGGGGTCATAAAGAGCCAGACACAGCTGAGCTACTGAACTGAATTCTCCTTCCCCTCAACGCCTGTTGCTTGAGGGAAAACATATTGTGTTGTTCAACACTCTACTCTCAGTACCTGGAGCAGTATGTGGCAGGTGACAGGTGTCTAAAATATTTGCCAAAGGGACTTCTTTGTTGGTCCAGTGATTAACTCCGAGCTTCCACTGCAGGGGGCATGGGTTTCTACCCTAGTTGGGAAAGATTCCACATGTCACACAATGGGGCAAAATAAAATGATAAGATAAAATAAAATAAAACACTTGCTGTGAAATGAATGAATGAATCATCTCAGACCACATGGAGTTAGGTCTCCCATCAGACCCCACCTCCTTCTCCAGACCACTCTCTCCACATATGTGCAAACAAACCCCAAGCCCCAGCGGGCACAGGACGCCCATTTCTGATGGCCAGCTAACCTCATTCCCTCATGATGCAATGCCACTCACTGATAAAACTGTCTGAGAGCTGCCCTTGTGGTGCCAACACTCTAAACACAGCCTCCACAAGTTCCTGGAGCTGACACCACTCTTCTTCCTTGGGAGACATGGTCTCTGTTCAAGGGAATTGCCCACCAAGACAATTCCAACCCACAAGGGCTTATCAGAAGCTGCTTGGGATCCACTGAGATGATAAACATTGTGGCCTCTGCAGCACCTGGTCCTTTGGGCTTCCTCTTGTCTCTGGAGAGTTAGCAGGAGCTCTGCCAAGGGAGGATCTTGACACACCTATTCCACCCACAGGGCAAAATAACAAACAACAAAGTAAGCTACCTTTAAGAGGGACAGCTTGATCAAAGGCAGGCCCAGACCATGGCTCTCTCTGCCATCCTGTTCTTCATTCTCTTCATTGGCCTCCTGCTCCTCTGGGGCCGCCCTGCTTCCCGGGGCCACCTTCCTCCTGGACCTTGGCCTCTGCCCTTCCTGGGGAATGTCTTGCAAATGGACCAGAAGGGCCTCCTCAAGTCTTTCCAGGCAGTGAGATGGAAAGGGCAAAGGGGGTGGAATAATTAAAGAAGGGATTGGCTACCCACTCCGGTATTCTTGTCTGGAGATTTCCATGGACAGAGGAGCCTGGCTGGCTACTGCCTGAGATCACAAAGAGTTGGACACAACAGAGTGACTAACACTTCCGTTTTATGTATAGTAGTGTATATATGTGAATCCAAATTCCCTAATTTATCACACTGCCTTTCCCCACTAGGTAACTGTAAGTTTGTTTTCTACATCTGTAATTCAATTTCTGTTTTGTAAACAGGTCCATTTGTACCATTATTTTAAAGATTCAATGTATATGTGACACCATATATTTGTTTTTCTGTGTCTGGTTTGCTTTACTCAGGATGACAATTTCGAGGTCCATCTATGTTACTGAAAATGACATTACTTCATTGTTTTTTATGGCTGAGTAATTTGAGTAATATATATGGCTGTATATATGTACCACATCTTTTTTACCCACTCCTCTATGTATGGGCATTTAGGTTGCTTCCATGTCCTGGCTATTGTAGACAGTGCTGCAGTAAAGACTGGGGGGCATGTATCTTTTTGACTTATGGTTTTCTTTGGATATATGCCCAAGAGTGGGATTCCTGGGTCATAAGGCAACTATATTTTTAGTTTTTGGAAGAACATTCATACTGTTCCCCATACTGGCTAGACCAATTTACATTCTTACCAACAGTGTAGGAGGGTTCCCTTTGGAGAGAGACATTCGAATAGATGTGAGACTTTGAGCTGTGACACCGTGTGGGTTGAGAGGGAGAGATTCTATAGCTTGGATGTAGGGAGTCTCTGTAATTCTTTTTCTTTTTTTCATTTTTAAAAATGTATTTATTTTAATTGGAGGGTAATTACTTTACAATATTGTAATGGTTTTTGCCATACATCAACCTAGATAGTATATTCAAAAGCAGAGACATTACTTTGCCAACTAAGGTCCGTCTAGTCAAGGCTATGGTTTTCCCTGTGGTCATGTATGGATGTGAGAGTTGGACTGTGAAGAAGGCTGAGCACCGAAGAATTGATGCGTTTGAACTGTGGTGTTGGAGAAGACTCTTGAGAGTCCCTTGGACTGCAAGGATATCCAATCAGTCCATCCTGAAGGAGATCAACCCTGGGATTTCTTTGGAAGGAATGATGCTAAAGCTGAAGCTCCAGTACTTTGGCCACCTCATGCGAAGAGTTGATTCATTGGAAAAGACTCTGATGCTGGGAGGGATTGGGGGCAGGAGGAGAAGGGGACGACCAAGGGTGATGGCTGGATGGCATTACTGACTCAATGGACGTGAGTCTGAGTGAACTCAGGGAGATGGTGATGAACAGGGAGGCCTGGCGTGCTGCGATTCACGGGGTCGCAAAGAGTCAGACACGACTGAGTGACTGAACTGAACTGAACTGAACTGACATGAATCAGCCATGGCTGTACATGTGTTCCCTATCATGAACCCACTCCCACCTCCCTCCCATCCCATCCCTCTGGGTCATCTCAGTGCACCAACCCTGAGCACCCTGTCTCATGCATCGAACCTGGACTGGCGATCTGTTTCGCATATGATAATATACATGTTTCAGTGCTATTCTCTCAGATCATCCAAGCCTCGCCTTCTCCCACAGAGTCCAAAAGACTGTTGTATACATCTGTGTCTTCTTTTGCTGTCTCGCATATAGGGTTATTGTTACCATCTTCCTAAATTCCATATATATGTGTTAGTATACTATATTGGTGTTTTTCTTTCTGACTTACTTCACTCTGTATAATAGGCTCCAGTTTCATCTACCTCATTAGAACTGATTCAAATGCATTCTTTTTAATAGCTGAGTAATATTCTGTGGTGTATATGTACCACAGCTTTCTTATCCATTCATCTGCCGATGGACATCTAGGTTGCTTCCATGTCTTGGCTGTTATAAACAGTACTGTGATGAACATCAGGGTACACGTGTCTCTTTCAAGTCTGGTTTCCTCGCTGTGTATGCCCAGCAGTGGCATTGCTGGGTCATATGGCAGTTCTATTTCCAGTTTTTTAAGGAACCTCCACACTGTTCTCCATAGTGGCTGTACTAGTTTCCATTCCCACCAACAGTGTGAGAGAGTTCCCTTATCTCTACACCCTCTCCAGCATTTATTGTTTGTAGATTTTTGGATAGCAGCCATTCTGAGTGGTGTGAGATGGTACCTCATTGTGGTTTGGATTTTCATTTCTCTGATAATGAGTGATGTTGAGCATCTTTTCATGTGCTTGTTAGCCATCTGTATGTCTTCTTTGGAGAAACGTCTGTTTAGTTCTTTGGCCCATTTTTTGATCGGGTTGTTTATTTTTGTGGAATTGAGCTGCATGAGCTGCTTGTATATTTTTGAGGTTAATTCTTTGTCAGTTGCTTCGTTTGCTATTATTTTCTCCCATTCTGAAGGCTGTCTTTTCACCTTGCTTATAGTTTCCTTCGTTGTGCAAAAGCTTTTAAGTTTAATTAGGTCCCATTTGTTTATTTTTGCTTTTATTTCCATTACTCTGGGAGGTGGGTCATAAAGGACCCTGCTGTGATTTATGTCAGAGAGTGTTTTGCCTATGTTTTCCTCTAGGAGTTTTATAGTTTTTGGTCTTACATTTAGATCTTTAATCCATTATGAGTTTATTTTTGTGTATGGTGTTAGAAAGTGTTCTAGTTTCATTCATTTACAAGTGGTGGACCAGTTTTCCCAGCACCACTTGTTAAAGAGATTGTCTTTTCTCCATTGTATATTCTTGCCTCCTTTATCAAATATAAGGTGTCCACAGGTCCATGGATTTATCTCTGGGCTTTCTATTTAGTTCCATTGATCTATATTTCTGTCTTTGTGCCAGTACCATACTGTCTTAATGACTGTAGCTTTGTAGTATAGGTTGATTCCTCCAGTTCCATTCTTCTTTCTCAGGATTGCTTTGGCTATTCAAGGTTTTTTGTATTTCCATACAAATTGTGAAATTATTTGTTCTAGTTCTGTGAAAAATACCATTGGTAGCTTGATAGGGATTGCATTGAATCTATAGATTGCTTTGGGTAGTATTCTCATTTTCACTATATTGATTCTTCCAATCCATGGACATGGTGTATTTCTCCATCTATTTGTGTCCTCTTTGATTTCTTTCATCGGTGTTTTATAGTTTTCTATATATAGGTCTTTTGTTTCTTTAGGTAGATATATTCCTAAGTATTTTATTCTTTTCATTGCAGTGGTGAATGAAATTGTTTCCTTAATTTCTCTTTCGGTTTTTTCATTGTTAGTGTATAGGAATGCAAGGAGTTTCTGTGTGTTAATTTTATATCCTGCAACTTTACTATATTCATTGAATAGCTCTAGTAATTTTCTGGTGGAGTCTTTGGGGTTTTCTATGTAGAGGATCATGTCATCTGCAAACAGTGAGAGTTTTACTTCTTCTTTTCCAATCTGGATTCCTTTTATTTCTTTTTCTTCTCTGATTGCTGTGGCCAAAACTTCCAAAACTATGTTGAATAGTAGTGATGAGAGTAGGCACCCTCTTCTTGTTCCTGACTTTAGGGGAAATGCTTTCAATTTTTCACCATTGAGGATAATGTTTGCTGTGGGTTTGTCATATATAGCTTTTATTTATGTTGAGGTATGTTCCTTCTATTCCTGCTTTCTGGAGATTTTTTTTTTTAAATCATAAATGGATGTTGAATTTTGTCAAAGGCATTTTCTACATCTATTGAGATAGTCATATGGTTTTTATCTTTCAATTTGTTAATGTGGTGTATTACACTGGTTGATTTGCAGATATTAAAGAATCCTTGCATCCCTGGGATAAAGCCCACTTTATCATGATGTATGATCTTTTTAATATGTTGTTGGATTCTGTTTGCTAGAATTTTGTTAAGGATTTTTGCATCTATGTTCATCAGTGATATTGGCCTGTAGTTTTCTTTTTTTGTGGCATCTTTATCTGGTTTTGGTATTAGGGTGATGGTGGCCTCATAGAATGTGTTTGGAATTTTACCTTCCTCTGCAATTTTCTGGAAGGGTTTAAGTAGGATAGGTGTTAGCTCTTCTCTAAATTTTTGGTAGAATTCAGCTGTGAAGCTGTCTGGTCCTGGGCTTTTTTTTTGCTGGAAGATTTCTGATTACAGTTTCGATTTCCGTACTTGTGATGGATCTGTTAGGGTTTTCTATTTCTTCCTGGTTCAGTTTTGGAAAGTTAATACTTTTCTTAGAATTTTTCCATTTCTTCCAAGTTGTCCATTTTATTGGCATATAGTTGCTGATAGTCGTCTCTTATGATTCTTTGTATTTCTGTGTTGTCTGTTGTGATCTCTCCATTTTCATTTCTAATTTTGTTGATTTGATTCTTCTCCGTTTGTTTCTTGATGAGTCTGGCTAATGGTTTGTCAATTTTATTTATCTTCTCAAAGAACCAGCTTTTCGCTTTGTTGATTTTTGCTATGGTCTCCTTTGTTTCTTTTGCATTTATTTCTGCCCTAATTTTAAAGATTTCTTTCCTTCTACTAACACTGGGGTTCTTCATTTCTTCCTTTTCTAGTTGCTTTAGGTGTAGAGTTAGGTTATTTATTTGACTTTCTTCTTGTTTCTTGAGGTAAGCCTGTATTGCTATGAACCTTCCCCTTAGCACTGCTTTTACAGTGTACCGTAGGTTTTGGGTTGTTGTGTTTTCATTTTCATTCATTTCTATGCATATTTTGATATCTTTTTTGATTTCTTCTGTGATTTGTTGGTTATTCATAAGCATGTTGTTCAGCCTCCATATGTTGGAATTTTTAATAGTTTTTTTCCTGTAATTGACATCTAATCTTACTGCATTGTGTTCAGAAAAGATTCTTGGAATGATTTCATTTTTAAAAAATTTACCAAGGCTAGATTTATGGCCCAGGATGTGATCTATCTTGGAGAAGGTTCCGTGTGCACTTGAGAAAAAGGTGAAATTCATTGTTTGGGGGTGAAATGTCCTATTGATATCAATTAGATCTAACTGGTCCATTGTATCATTTAAGGTTTGTGTTTCCTTTAATTTTCTGTTTAGTTGATCTATCCATAGGTGTGAGTGGGGTATTAAACTATCCTACTATTATTGTGTTATTGTTAATTTCCCCTTTCATACTTCTCAGCATTTGCCTTACATATTGCGGTGCTCTTATGTTGGGTGCATATATATTTATAATTGTTATATCTTCTTCTTGGATTGATACTTTGATCATTATGTAGTGTCTTTCTTTGTCTCTTTTCACAGCCTTTATTTTAAAGTCTATTTTATCTGATACGAGTATTGCTACTTCTTTTGGTCTCCATTTGCGTGAAATATCTTTTTCCAGCCCTTCACTTTCAGCCTGTATGTGTCCCTTGTTTTGAGGTGGGTCTCTTGTAGACAACATATATAGGGGTCTTGTTTTTGTATCCATTCAGCCAGTCTTTGTCTTTTGGTTGGGGCATTCAACCCATTTACATTTAAGGTAATTATTGATAAGTATGATCCCATTGCCATTTACTTTATTGTTTTGGGTTCAAGTTTATACATCCTTTCCGTGCTTCCTGTCTAGAGAAGATCCTTTAGCATTTGTTGAAAAGCTAGTTTGGTGGTGCTGAATTCTCTGAGCTTTTGCTTGTCTGTAAAGCTTTTGATTTCTCCTTCATATTTGAATGAGATCCTTACTGGGTACAGTAACCTGGGTTGTAGGTTTTTCTCTTTCATCACTTTAAGTATGTCCTGCCATTCCTTTCTGGCCTGAAGAGTTTCTATTGAAAGATCAGTTGTTATCCTTATGGGAATCTACATGTGTGTTATTTGTTGTTTTTCCCTCACTGCTTTTAATATTTGTTCTTTGTGTTTGATCTTTGTTAATTTGATTAATATGTGTCTTGGGGGTGTTCACCTTGGGTTTATCCTGTTTGGGACTCTCTGGGTTTCTTGGGCTTGGGTGACTGTTTCCTTCCCCATTTTAGGGAAGTTTTCAACTATTATCTCCTCAAGTATTTTCTCATGGCCTTTCTTTTTGTTTTCTTCTTCTGGGACGCCTATGATTCAAATATTGGGGCATTTAACATTGTCTCAGAGGTCCCTGAGGTTGTCCTCATTTCTTTTAATTCTTTTTTCTTTTTTCCTCTCTGCTTCATTTATTTCTACCATTCTATCTTCTACCTCACTTATCCTATCTTCTGCCTCCATTATTCTACTGTTGGTTCCCTCCAGAGTGTTTTTGATCTCATTTATTGCATTATTCATTGTTGATTGACTCTCTTTTATTTCTTCTAGGTCCTTGTTAAACATTTCTTGCATCTTCTTAATCCTTGTCTCTAGGCTATTTATCTGTAACTCCATTTTGTTTTCAAGATTTTGGATCATTTTTACTATCATTATTCTGAATTCTTTTTCAGGTAGACTCCCTTTCTTCTCCTTTTTTGTTTTGTTTGGTGGGCATTTATCATGTTCCTTTACCTGGTGAGTATTTCTCTGCCTTTTCATCTTGTTTAGACTGCTGTGTTTGGGGTGGCCTTTCTGTAATTCTGGCAGTTTGTCGTTCCTCTTTATCGTGGAGATTCCTCCCTGTGGTGGGGTTGGACGAGTGGCTTGTCAAGGTTTCCTGGTTAGGGAAGCTTGCGTTGGTGTTCTGGTGGGTGGAGCTGGATTTCTTCTCTCTGGAGTGCAATGAAGTGTCCAGTAGTGAGTTTTGAGATGTTTATGGGTTTGGTGTGACTTTGGGCAGCCTGTATATTGAAGCTCAGGGCTATGTTCCTGCATTGCTGGAGAATTTGCATGGTATGTCTTGCTCTGGGACTTGTTGGCTCTCAGGTGGTGCTTGGTTCAGTGTAGATATGGAGGCTTTTGGATGAGCTCTTAGTGATTAATGTTCCCTGAGTCAGGAGTTCTCTGGTGTTCTCAGGTTTTAGGCTTAAGCCTCCTGCCTCTGGTTTTCAATCTTAGTCTTACAGTAGCCTCAAGACTTCTCCATCCATATAGCACTGATGATAAAACATCTAGGTTAATGGTGAAAAGATTCTCCACAGTGAGGGACACCTAGAGTGGTTCACAGACTTACATCAAGAAGAGAAGAGGGAGGAGGGAGATAGAGGTGACCAGGAGGAGAAGAGGGGAATCAAAAGGGGAGAGAGCAATCTAGCTAGTAATCAATTTCCTATGTGCTCTCCACAGTCTGGAACCCTCAGAGAGGTTCACAGAGTTACATAGAGAAAAGAAGGAGGAAGGAGATAGAGGTAACCAGGAGGAGAAGAGGGGGAATCAAAAGGAGAGAGACAGATCTAAGCAGTAATCAGTTCCCTAAGTGTTCTCCACATCCTGGAACACACAAAGAGATTCACAGATTTGGGTAGAGAAGAGAAGGGGGAGGGAGGAGATAGGGAGGAGATAGAGGTGACCTGGGGGAGAAAAAGGAGAGTCAAAAGGGGGAGAGAGTAATAGAGGACTTAAAAAAATTTTTTAAATGATAATAGTAAAAATATATCTAGGAATTTCTCTGGAGCTGTTGCAGGCAGTGTGGGGTCAGTTCAGTTTCAGATAGTTTCTTGCTTCAGCTTATTCTTCTCAAGATCTATAGGCCCCTTCCAATGTAATCGGTGCTAACTACAGGGCTTTAATCTGTTGCACCTGTCACTTCCAAAGCAGTTCCCTCTGTTTATTTTGGCTTCTTCTGTTTGCAGGTCTCTTCAGTGTCTAATTTCCACCCTGACACAAGGGGGTGAAGGTGGTCACTTATTTAGGCTCACTTGTTCAATCGTGCTGTGGGGAGGGAGGAACACTGCAAACAAATATCACTGGCGTGTGTGGGGAGTGCTCGCAGTATCTCAGCCACACTGGGTTTGCCCCCACTCATGGCATGTGTGCTTTCCCAGTCTACACTGCTCAGGCTCCAGGTTGCTCTGCAGGGGAACTGTCTAAAGTGGGCCCTGGGTTGTGTGCACTTCCCAGGTCTAAGCCGCTCAGGTTCAGGTTCTTAGGTATTCCACAAAGGCACAGACTCAATTGGGCCTGTATTTTGTGCCTTTCCTAGGTCCTAGCAGCTCAAGGACCAGGTGCTTGGAGAGCGCACTCTCCCTAGGTAGTGGGTGTGTCTTATTGCCTCCCCTGTCCCAGCCACTCGGTTTCCTGGGTACACAGCAGGCGCACTGTCTCAGGTGTACTGTGTATCTCTTCTGGGGAGCTGATCTCTGGCTGCAACCCTCCCGGCAGATGTCAGCTGTCCAGAATCCCAGGAAGTCTTGGTTAGCAACTGGGAGCCTGCTTGCAGTTTGGTAGAGGATGCCATCTCTGGGGCTGAGATTGCCCCTTTCCAGCTCTGGCTGCCACCTGCCTGCCTCCCTGCCTCTGGCAGGGGATGGGCCAGTCCACAGTCCTTTGTTCTGTGAGCGGGCCCTACAGTGCCTTAGATTAGGGCTTTTTGCGGGATAGTTCTCTTTCTCTCTCTCTCTCTCTCTCTTTTTATCCCTCACACTCTCTCTGGCTATCCTACAGTTTGGGTGCTATCTCACATTAGCTCCCTCAGATTGCCCTCAGGACATTCAGACCTGGCCCTTACCCTAAGCAATGCAGCCCGAGCCTCCCTGTTCAGCCCCTGCTTGCTGGTGGCGAGCATCTGGTCTACTTCTCTGCTGAGAGTTGCCATTAGGCATGTAATCTATGGGTTTAATTAATTAATTAATTTATTTTTCCTCCTGGTTATGTTGCCTTCTGAGATTCCAAAACTCCCCACAGACCTGCCAGTGAGAGGGTTTCCTGGTGCTTGGAAACTTCTCTTTTAAGACTCCCTTCCTGGGATGGGTCTCCATCCCTAACTCTTTTGTCTCTCTTTTTATCTTTTCTATTTTGTCCTACCTCCTTTTGAAGACAATGGACGCCTTTCTGGGTGCCTGATGTCTTCTGCCAGAGTTCAGAAGTTGTTTTGTGAAAATTTCTCAGCGTTCAAATGTTCTTTCGATGAATTTGTCAGGGAGAAAGTGGTCTCCCTGTCCTATTCCTCCACCATCTTAGGACCGTGCCCTCTGTAATTCTTAAAAGCAAAGCTGGGAGGGCTCAGGGTAAAGTCAACAGAGGCAGATGCTTTGGGTCAGGTGATATATGTGAGGTTCGGAGGAAACCATAGAGTTCTAGTCTTTGCTCTTCCCTGATGGGGCTGTAGGCTAGCTGGGAGGTGTGATCCAGGGGTGAGGTGGAGATCCTTTTCTTGAGTCAGAGAGTGAGACCTGGACTCTGCCCCCACAGCTGCGGGAGAAATACGGGGATGTCTTTACTGTCTATCTGGGGTCTCGGCCTGCTGTCATCCTGTGGGGGTATGAAGCAATGAGGGAGGCTCTGGTGGATCAGGCTGAAGCATTCTCTGGCCGAGCGCACATCACCATCATTCACTCTGTCTTCCAGCAACCAGGTGAGTGGGGGGATAAGGTTGAGGATTAGGGAGAGGAGGAGGGACTATCCCATGTGCCTTCAAAACCTTCCCTCCATGACCCACCATCAGGTGTGGGTCTTGCCAGTGGGAAGTCATGGAAGGTTCTCCGGCAATTCTCTGTGACCACCATGAAGGACTTTGGGAAGGGGAAGCGGAGTATTGAGGAACGAATCAAGGAGGAGGCTCAGTGTCTGGTGGAGGAGCTTCAGAAATCCCAGGGTGAGTGCGGGCTGGGTGGAGGTGGGGATGAGATGGGGTGAGAGAGAGGGAGAGGGCTTGTGACTGATGAAGAGAGATCTAGAGACAAAGACAGAGAGAGGCAGAAACAGGTTCAGATAAAGAGAGGAGAAGGAGATAGAGACAGAAAAGAGAAAGAGAATGAGGAAAAACAGAGAGCGACAGAGACTAGCAAAGAGAGAGGGAGAGGCAGAGAAAGTAGACAGAAGCACGGAGAGAATAGACAGAGAGAAACACAGCAAAAGCAAGACAGAGAGATATGGAGAATGTGACACAATAAATCTAGGAACAGAAACTGCAAGGAGAAGTGAAAGCAAAACGTAAAGGGAGTAGGGAGTTATTAAAGTCAGGGGAACACAGAATGTCAATGAGGTTAAGGAGAGGGGCTACAAAGATGTGGCAAGAGAACAGAGAAGGAGTGAGTCTGAAAGAAAGAGTGAGTAGAGTTAATGAAAAGACCAGAGAAAGTCCAGAGAAAGTCAGCCCAAGACATAGACCAAGAAAAGCAACAAGAGACTCAAAGAAGACTTTCAGAAAGAAAATCTTAGATACCCAATGAAAGCCCAGTCAGCCAAGAGAAAGACAAAGAAACTAATCAAAGAAGATAGGATGAGATGGCACCAGCCAGGATGAGATGGCACCAGTCAGGTCAGAGCCAATCAGAAGGACTGTGCAGGGGACTCCTCCCCCCATGACAGATCTCTCTCCTCAGGGGCCTACCTGGATCCTCATTTCCTTTTTAACTCCATCAGTGCCAACATAATCTGCTCCATTGTCTTTGGTGAACGCTTTAATTATCAGGACCCTAGACTATCACAGCTGCTACATTTACTTAATGAAATCTTCATCACTCTTGCCTCCTTCTATACCCAGGTGAGTCATCAACTACATAGTGGGCCAGCAATTAGGGTGGTGGACCCCAGGAAGAGATCAGATACTTTTTCTGTCCTGAACACTAAAAACAGAAGGTTTAGTGGCCCTCCAAGGTGAGGCCATCCGTCAGTTTGGGGTCTAAATCAGGCCTTGGACAGGACAGGCTTCTAGAGAAGGAACCTCAGTAGATGTGAGAGTGACTGGGGCTGGGTGCAGAGGTCCAGGCACCACTGTTTGTGTGAGTATGTGTGTGTGTATGAGTGTGTGCATGCACACTCGGTTGGGAGGCACACCCTCCAAGTCCACGGGGTGAATGATGCCCTTTAGATGTTGCTACGTGTGCAGCTCAGAGCATCAACACTCACAGAACCAGCCCAGTGAATACAATGAGTTCTGTGCCTTGTTGGCTGCCCTGTAGGTGTTTGAAATATTCCCGGGCATCTTGAAACACTTTCCTGGCAAACACATCCGCTTATACAGCATGATTGAAGAAGTGAAAGATTTTATCACTGAGAACGTGGAGAGGCACCAGAAGGTGCTGGATCCCAGTGGCCCTAAGGACTTCATTGATTCCTTCCTGCTTCGCATGGACAAGGCAAGACCTGCCCCGGATATGCATTGGGGATGGGAATTAGAGCGATGGAAACTGTACTGACATTGAACTAATATCTTTCGGTGCGATGTATGTGTTCTTTAAACGTTGAAGTAGTTCCTTAAGGATTAGCAAGAAAGCCAAGATCCATAATCCCCCACCATTTTCCCCTATGCCTCTCCAAGCCTTCCTCCAAACAGCCTTTAAAGAGCTGGTAACTAAGCAGTTAACATGTGTCCAGTAAGCTTTCTCTGAGACACAGCTCACTCCTTCCCCCAGCTGTGACAGAGTCAAGTCTGTTCTGATTGGTCAAGCTCCATGTATATTCAGATTGATAAAGACCAATGTCTGTTCTGATTGGTGCAGGCCAATGTCTGTTCTGATTGGTCTGGCAAGAGCCATACCAGTTGTTAAATATGGACAAGGCAAGGGCTGCCCTGGGGGAGCCAGAAAGAGAGTGATGGACACACTACTGTCACCGAGCTAGTATCTTTGTGTGGGATGTACGTGTTCTTTAAACGTTGAAATACTTCCCTAAGGATTAGCAAGCAGTCCATGGTCCAATACCTCCCCTCTATTCCTTCCTAATCCTCTCCAAGCCTTCCTTCTGGAATGCTTTTAAAGAGATTAAGACCAAGGAGTTAACATGTGGCCCAGTAAGCTTACTCTGAGATGAATCTCACTCCTTCCTCCAATTCTGAGAGGCACAGAACTGAGTCTGTTCTGATTAGTCAGAAGCCCACATCTGTTCTAACTGATTGAGACCAATGTCTGTTCTGGCAAGTGCCTCAGTTCAGTTCAGTTCAGTCGCTCAGTCATGTCTGACTCTTTGCGACCCCATGAATCACAGCACACCAGGCCTCCCTGTCCATCACCAACTCCCGGAGTTCACTCAGACTCATGTCCATCGAGTCAGTGATGCCATCCACCCATCTCATCCTCTGTCATCCCCTTCTCCTCCTGCCCCCAATCCCTCTCAGCATCACAGTCTTTTCCAATAAGTCAACTCTTTGCATGAAGTGGCCAAAGTACTGGAGTTTCAGCTTTAGTATCATTCCTTCCAAAGAAAGCCCAGGGCTGATCTCCTTCAGAATGGACTGGTTGGATCTCCTTGCAGTCCAAGGGACTCTCAGGAGTCTTCTCCAACACGACAATTCAAAAGCATCAATTCTTCAGCACTCAGCCTTCTTCACAGTCCAACTCTCACATCCATACACGACCACAGGAAAAGCCATAGCCTTGACTAAACGGACCTTAGTCAGCAAAGTAATGTGTCTACTAGTTGTTAAATATATTCAGCAATATCCCTGGAATGTAAGCTCCAAAGGCCAATCCGGAGTGCAATGACACCCCAGGACAGAGAAAATCAACAACAGCAATGACATCAAGAAATTAACCTCTAATTTTCATTGAGCTTATCATACATTATCAAAATAACTCCATGAGAATGTGCTAAGGCACAAAGAGGTTATATTCCTTGCCCAAATACACACAGCTGGTAAATGTTAGGGCCAGAATTTGAAGTCCAGACACTTTCACTCTGGAGCTCACCCTTTTGGTATCTTGTTGTTGGAGAAGACTCTTGAGAGTCCCTTGGACTGCAAGGAGATCCAACCAGTCCATTCTGAAGGAGATCAGCCTTGGGATTTCTTTGGAGGGAATGATGCTGAAGCTGAACTTCAGTACTTTGGCCACCTCATGCAAAGAGTTGACTCATTGGAAAAGACTCTGATGCTGGGAGGGATTGGAGGCAGGAGGAGAAGGAGACGACCGAGGATGAGATGGCTGGATGGCATCACTGACTCGATGGACGTGAGTCTGAGTGAACTCCGGGAGTTGGTGATAGACAGGGAGGCCTGGCATGCTGCGATTCATGGGGTCACAAAGAGTCGGACATGACTGAGTGACTGAACTGAACTGAACTGAACTGGCCTTGATTAGAGGAAAAAAAGGTTCAAGAAAAAGAAGAGGAACATGGTGTTGGTAGGGAGATAAGAAGACTCAGAAACGGGGAATTTCTGCAGGGGGAAATGTTAAGAATCACCCATCTCCATCTCTAGGAGCGCTCAGATCCTGAGAGTGAGTTTCACCAGGAGCATCTCGTTAACACGGTGCTCTCACTGTTCTTTGCTGGTACAGAGACCTCCAGCTCCACACTCTGCTTTGGGTTTCTACTCCTTCTTAAGAACCCTGGTGTCTTAGGTGAGCTGGGCTTATGGGAGGTGAGGGCAGGGGAGGAATGAGGGTCTCTAAGGCCATGCTGGGAGGCTGATAGGCTGAGACAGATAACTTCTGTCCTGAGCGATCTGGGAAAAAAAAAATCACCCCTAGAGGGCTTCCCTGGTAGCTCAGCTGGTAAAGAATCCTCCTGCAATGGGGGAGACCTGGGTTGGATCCCTGCATTGGGAAGATTCCCCTGGAGGAGGGCATGGCAACCCACTCCAATATTCTTGCCTGGAGAATCCCCATGGACAGAGGAGTCTGGTGGGCTATAGTCCATGGGATTGCAAGGAATCGTATGTGACTGAGCAACTAAGCACAGCACACAGGCATTTGTAACTTGTAATAAAAGTTTGCTAGGGACAAAGCTCTTTGAAGTTGACAAAGTACTTTAGGATTTACTTTACAAAGAATTTTTCATGCAGGCAAGCACCGTCTGGTGTAGAAAGTGTTTGTACTTATGAAGTGTTTTGCAATCTGCCCTGAGTGATGGTAAGGTGCCTTCTGGTTTTCAAAGAATGCTCCTGACATAAAGCATTACCTTTTGCAGTGCATTTTGCTGTCTACTAAAGTATATGATTCTTGCCAACTACTCTTTGAGGTGGACTAAGAACTTGACTTTTTAATATATATTGCCAAATTACAACTAATTAAAAAGCACCTTCACTGGTTCTCATATTGATGTCTGCAGATCAGACTTGGAGAAACTCTCACCTCATCAAACTCCATTGTTTCATAAGAATGAATTTAAGGCCAGCCTGAGGGAATGACTTATCTAAAATCACATAGGAAATGAGTGAGACAAAGGAGATGACACCAGTTTCAGCTACAACTCATTTTTAGTTGGAAAAGCAAAAAGCACCATTAAGTGTTGAATGAATTTCTACCCACCCGTCCTTACCCAATTTACCCCCTGTCATAACTCATAACTAGAGTAAAAATAACAGATAAGACTTGTTCACAAACAAGTTTCTAACTTTCTTTTTCTCATTGAGAGGAACAAAAACCCAACATCTTAGAAAAGAATTTACAAGACCCTTTCATCAGTCTGCAGGTCATTTTCAGGTCACTTGGTTGAGTCCACTGTTATGGGCATTTGTTGACATACCCTCCTCCCACTTGAACTGTTCTCAGAGAAAGTCCAGGCAGAAATCGACAGAGTGATTGGTGCACACCGTCTCCCAGCTCTGGAAGATCGGGCAAAAATGCCTTATACAGATGCCGTCATCCATGAGATTCAGAGATTCAGTGACCTCGTCCCTGTTGGTATCCCCCACTCTGTCATCAAGGACACTCACTTCCGAGGATATTACCTCCCTAAGGTGAGACCAGCAGGGTCACAAATCTTGATTGTAGGTGCTGTCTGCCTCCAATCCTATGGTTCATATCTGGTTGTTGAACTATGATAAGAATTTTCATTTCCAGATTTCTATGGAAGAGAAGAGATTTTACAAATATACTTAGGTCTTCTTTCTTTTGTTCAGTCATATTTATTAGCTTTACAAGATATTAGGTTTGCTGGAGAAAATAGAATATATTTTTGAAGCTCGTTATACAGTAGAGTTGGTTTTTTAAAATCTTTTAAAATCATTTCTTCTTAATGTTTATATGAATCCATGTGTTTATATATATCCATACACACAACAATTGGCTCATACTGTGAGAGTCAGTTTGCAACTGAGTGACCTTGTCTTTTTATGCATCTAACACAATTTGCAATTTGTGTGTGTGTGTGTATGTGTGTACGTGAGTGTGCCTTTATTTTTAAAATATAGCAGTTTGCTGTGGATATATTGTTCAGGACAATGCCTATGGTTATAACTCATTTTTTTGCAGTAGCTTACGTTGCTGAGTATAGGTTTTCCTAGAGGTGATATTCACAGTTTTGAATCACCCAATGAACAGCACCCATCAGGTTATATTCTGGCCCCAGTCTTGGAGTCTGCTCTTTATAGGGCTCTGCTGCGTCAGATGTGAACCTTTTAGTTGATGGATCATAAAGTAGACCAAGGGGTCTTGGGGATGAGGGATCAGGGTGGTTGGTAAGGAAACCTGGAGGGATGGGACACTAGCAATCAAATGCAGGAGAGTCATTTCAACATTCCTGCCAGCAACTATAGAGCCACACACTGGATGAAGCTCATTATCAGCTGTGAAGGCACATTAATAGATTCAGCCACTCTTTGTTAATGGTCATTTGGGTCCAAGGTCAGAGAAACCCCAGTAAGATGGTATGTGCTGGAAGAGGGCATTAGAGGGCAGACAGACTGAAACCACAATCACGGAAAAGTAACCAATCTAATCACATGGACCACAGCCTTGTCTAACTCAATGAAACTATGAGCCATGCAATCTATGGCGACCCAAGATGGATGGTCATGGTGGAAAGTTCTGACAAAATGAGGTCCACTGAAGAAGGGAATGGTAAACCACTTATTCTTGCCTTGAGAGCCCAATAAACAGTAAGAAAAGGCAAAAAGATAAAACACTGTAAGATGAATTCCCCAGGTCGGTTCAGTTCAGTTCAGTCACTCAGTCGTGTGCAACTCTTTGCGACCCCATGAATCGCAGCACGCCAGGCCTCCCTGTCCATCACCAACTCCCAGAGTTCACTCAAACTCATATCCATCGAGTCAGTGATGCCATCCAGCCATCTCATCCTCTGTTGTCCCCTTCTTCTCCTCCCCCCAATCCCTCCCAGCATCAGAGTCTTTTCCAATGAGTCAACTCTTCACATGAGGTGGCCAAAGTACTGGAGTTTCAGCTTTAGCATCATTCCTTCCAAAGAACACCCATGACTGATCTCCTTTAGAACAGACTGGTTGGATCTCCTTGCGGTCCAAGGGACTCTCAAGAGTCTTCTCCAATACCACAGTTCAAAAGCATCAATTCTTCGGCACTCAGCTTTCTTCACAGTCCAACTCTCACATCCATACATGACTACTGGAAAAACCATAGTCTTGACTGTCAGAGTCCAGCTCCAGCAGCCAGGGAATCAACCTGAAGAGATGGGTGGTGTCGGCAAGAAATGACCCAGCCTCTCAGTTTTCTTGGACTGCGTAACTTTACTTCAAGCTTAAGATTCTTTTTATACTTTAACAAAAGCATTAGGTCAGAGGTTTGACATTTTCAATTTCCCCTCACCCAGATTTATTGTCTCCATAAATCATTGTTGCCCTTCAAACAGAGTTTCTGCCCCAGCGGTTCTCTCAGAATAGTGTTTACTTTAACTCATGATTACATTGTAACTTGTGCATAATACAAACCTCAGCTTATTTCTTATCTTTCTAAGTCCTGTTTGCCCCTAGTATCCTAAGCTTACTATTTCTTTTTTTTTAAATTTTATTTATTTTTTTTATCTCAGTGACTTTTATTTATTTATTTATTTTTAATTTATTTTTAATTTTACTTTACAATTCTGTATTGGTTTTGCCATACATTGGCATGAATCCACCACGGGTGTACATGCATTCCCAAACATGAACCCCCCTCCCACCCCTCTCCCCACAACATCTCTCTGGGTCATCCCCACGTACCAGCCCCAAGCGTGCCATATCCTGCATCGGACAGAGACTGGCAATTCGATTCTTACATGATATTATACATGTTTCAATGCTATTCTCCCAAATCAACTCACCCTCTCCCTCTCCCACTGAGTCCAAAAGTCCGCTATACACATCTGTGTCTTTTTTGCTGACCTGCATACAGGGTCATCATTGCCATCTTTCTAAATTCCATATATATGTGTTAGTATACTGTATTGGTGTTTTTCTTTCTGGCTTACTTCACTCTGTATAATCGGCTCCAGTTTCATCCATCTCATCAGAACTGATTCAAATGTATTCTTTTTAATGGCTGAGTAATACTCCATTGTGTATATGTACCACAGCTTTCTTATCCATTCATCTGCTGATGGACATCTAGGTTGTTTCCATGTCCTGGCTATTATAAACAGTGCTGCGATGAACATTGGGGTACATGTGTCTCTTTCAATTATGGTTTCCTCAGTGTGTATGCCCAGCAGTGGGATTGCTGGGTCATAAGGCAGTTCTATTTGCAATTTTTTAAGGAATCTCCACACTGTTCTCCACATTGGCTGTACTAGTTTGCATTCCCACCAACAGTGTAGGAGGGTTCCCTTCTCTCCACACCCTCTCCAGCATTTATTGCTTGCAGATTTTTGGATCACAGACATTCTGAGTGGTGTGAGATGGTACCTCATTGTGGTTTCTTACTATTTCTTAAAAAAGGCTTCTAGCTATTAATATCTCTAAAGTTCCTAATCTTTATAAGCTATAGTAGAATATGCTAACATTACAACATTCCTTAAATCTTTAGCTTCTAACTATTTTAATTATTCCTAAGCCCTAAATTCAGCAAACTCCTTTGCCATAAACACTTTCCTCACAAATAGGCTTCAGATAGCAATCCCTCCCATGGCCACAAGCTGCAGCCTACATGCTCACCCTGGAACACTATTTTGTAAAAGTCCTTGAACAAATGTCAATGATTAATTTTATGAATTATTCTCTGAGCACAGCTGCAGAAGGTTTTGTGCTTTTTCATGCTCCTCTCAAGAACAATAAGCACCTTAATATTCTTTTCAGTCAACTCAGGTGAGGAAAGGAAAAAACAAGTCAGAATCACAAAGCCTAATTCCTTCCTCCCAGGTCTGTGCCTGTGGGACAAAGAGAGGGAGTTGGGGCCATGCCTCCATTTTGTCAGTAATGCCTAGATGGACACTTTGTTTGCAAAGTGTCTCAACACTTGACTAGACGGACCTTTGTTTGCAAAGTAATGTCTCTGCTTTTCAATATGCTATATAGTTTGGTCATAACTTTCCTTCCAAGGAGTAAGTGCCTTTTAATTTCATGGCTGCAATCACCATCTGCAGTGATTTTGGAGCCCCAAAAATAAAGTCTGACACTGTTTCCACTGTTTCCCCATCTATTTGCCGTGAAGTGATGGGACCAGATGCCATGATCTTAGCTTTCTGAATTTGAGCTTTAAGCCAACTTTTTCACTCTCCTCTTTCACTTGCCCCCTGGAGAAGGAAATGGCAATCCACTCCAGCACTCTTGCCCGGAAAATTCCATGGATGGAGGAGCCTGATAGGCTACAGTCCACGGGGTCGCAAAGAGTCGGACACGACTGAGTGACTCTGTCCTGTCCTGTCCTTTCACTTTCATCAAGAGGCTTTTTAGTTCCTCTTCACTTTCTGCCATAAGGGTGTTGTCATCTGCATATCTGAGGTTATTGATATTTCTCCCAGCAATCTTGATTCCAGCTTGTGCTTCTTCCAGCCCAGCGTTTCTCATGATGTACTCTGCATATAAGTTAAATAAGCAGGGTGACAATATACAGCCTTGATGTCCTCCTTTTCCTATTTGGAACCAGTCTGTTGTTCCATGTTTAGGTGCCCAATATGCTACTAAAGATCAGTAGAGAAAAAACTGCTAACAGAATGAAGAGACGAAGCCAAAGCAGAAACAACAACTAGTTGTGGATGTGACTGGTGACGGAAGCAAGGTCCGATGTTGTAAAGAGCAATATTGCATCAGTTCAGTTCAGTTCAGTGGCTCAGTCATGTCTGACTCGTGCGACCCCATGAACCACAACACACCAGGCCTCCCTGTCCATCACCAACTCCAGGAGTCCAACCAAACCCATGTCCATTGAGTCAGTGATGCCGTCCAACCATCTCATTATCTGTCGTCCCATTCTCCTCCTGTTCTCAATCTTTGCCAGCATCAGGGTCTTTTACAATGAGTCAGCTCTTTGCATCAGATGGCCAAAGTATTGGAGTTTCAGCTTCAATGTCAGTCCTTCCAGTGAACACCCAGGACTGATCTCCTTTAGGATGGACTGGTTGGATCTCCTTGCAGTCCAAGGGACTCTCAAGAGTCTTCTCAAACACCACAGTTCAAAAGCATCAATTCTTCAGCACTCAGACTTCTTCACAGTCCAACTCTCACATCCATACATGACCACTGGAAAAACCATAGCCTTGACTAGACGGATCTTTGTTGGCAAAGTGATGTCTCTGCTTTTGAATATGCTATCTAGGTTGGTCATAACTTTCCTTCCAAGGAGTAAATGTCTTTTAATTTCATGGCTGTAATCACCATCCGTAGTGATTTTGGACCCCAGAAAAATAAAGTCTGACACTGTTTCCCCATACATTCGCCATGAGGTGATGAGAACAGATGCCGTGATCTTAGTTTTCTGAATTTGAGTTAAGCCAACTTTTTCACTCTCCTCTTTCACTTTCATCAAGAGGCTCTTTAGTTCTTCTTCACTTTCTGCCAAAAGGGTGGTGTCATCTGCATATCTGAGTTATTGATATTTCTCCCGGCAATCTTGATTCCAGCTTGTGCTTCTTCCAGCCCAGCATTTCTCAGGATGTACTCTGCATATATGTTAAATAAGCAGGGTGACAATATACAGCCTTGACGTACTGCTTTTCCTATTTGGAAGCAGTCTGTTGTTCCATGTCCAGTTCTAACTTCTGCCTCCTGACCTGCATATAGGTTTCTCAAGAGGCAGGTCAGGTGGTCTGGTATTCCCATCTCTCTCAGAATTTTCCACAGTTTATTGTGATCCACATAGTCAAAGGCTTTGGCATAGTCAATAAAGCAGAAATAGATGTTTTTCTGGAACTTTCTTGCTTTTTCCATGATCCAGCAGATGTTGGCAATTTGATCTCTGGTTCCTCTGCCTTTTCTAAAACCAGTTTGAACATCTGGAAGTTCACGGTTCATGTATGGCTGAAGCCTGGCTTGGAGAATTTTGAGTATTACTTTACTAGTGTGTGAGATGAGTGCAATTGTGTGGTAGTTTCAGCATTCTTTGGCATTGCCTTTCTTTGGGATTAGGATGAAAACTGACCTTTTCCAGTCCTGTGGCCACTGCTGAGTTTTTCAAATTTGCTGGCATATTGAGTGCAACAATTTCACAGCATCATCTTTCAGGATTTGAAATAGCTCAACTGGAATTCCATCACCTCCACTAGGAACCTGAAATATTAGGTCCATGAATCAAGGCAAATTGGAAGTGATCAAACAGGAGATGCCAAGAGTGAATGTCGACATTTTAGGAATCTGCAAACTAAAATAAACTGGAATGGGTGAATTTGACTCAGATGACCAATACATCTACTACTGTGGGCAAGAATCCCTTAGAAGAAATGGAGCAGCCAACATGGTCAACAAAAGGGTCCAAACTGCAGTACTTGGATGCAGTCTCAAAAACGACAGAATGATCTCTGTTCGTTTCCAATGAAAACTATTCAACATCACAGTAATCCAAGCCTATGCCCCAACCAGCAATGCTGAAGAAGCTGAAGTTGAACAGTTTTATGAAGACCTACAAGACCTTCTAGAACTAACACCCAAAAAAGATGTCCTTTTTATTATGGAGAACTGGAATGCAAAAGCAGGAAAACAAGAAACACCTGGAGTAACAGGCAAATTTGTCTTTGGAGTACAGAATGATACAGGGCAACGGCTCATAGAGTTTTGCCAAGAGAATGCACTGGTCATAGCAAACACTCTCTTCCAACAACACAAGAGAAGACTCTACACATGGACATCGCTAGATGGTCAACACTGAAATCAGATTGATTATATTCTTTGCCGTCAAAGATGGAGAAGCTTTATATATTCAGCAAAAACAAGACCGGGAGCTGACTGTGGCTCAGATCATGAACTCCTTATTGCCAAATTCAGAGTTAAATTGAAGAAAGTAGGGAAAACCACTAAGCCATTCAGGTATTACCTAAATCAAATCCCTAATGATTACACAGTGGAAGTGAGAAATAGATTTAAGTGACTGGATCTGGTAGATAAAGTCCCTGATGAACTATGGACGGAGGTTTGTGACATTGTATGGGAGACAGGAATCAGACCATTCCCAAGAAAAAGATATGCAAAAAGGCAAAATGGGTGTTGAAGAGGCCTTACAAAGAGAGAAAAGAAGAGAAGCCAAAAGCAAAGGAGAAAAGGAAAGATATACCCATTTGAATGCATAGTTTGAAAGAATAACAAGGAGAGATAAGAAAGCCTCCCTCAGTGATCAGTGCAAAGAAATAGAGGAAAACAATAGAATGGGAAAGACTAGAGATCTCTTCAAGAAAATTAGAGATACCAAGGGAACATTTCATGCAAAGATGGGCTTGATAAAGGACAGAAATGGTAAGGACCTAACAGAAGCAGAAGATATTAAGAAGAGGTGGCAAGAATACACAGAAGAACTATACAAAAAAGAGCTTCACAACCCAGATAATCATGATGGTATGATCACTCACCTAGAGCCAGACATCCTGGAATGTGAAGTCAAGTGGGCCTTAGAAAGCATCACTATGAACAAAGCTAGAGGAGGTGATGGAATTCCAGTTGAGCTATTTCAAATCTTAAAAGATGATGCTTTGAAAGTGCTGCACTGAATACGCCAGCAAATTTGGAAACGTCAGCAGTGGCCTCAGGACTGGAAAAGGTCAGTTTTCATTCCAATCCCAAAGAAAGGCAATGCCAAGGAATGCTCACACTACTGCACAATTACACTCATCTCACAGGCTAGTAAAGTAATTCTCAACATTCTCCAAGCCAGACTTCAACAATATGTGAACTGTGAACTTCCAGATGTTCAAGCTGGTTTTAGAAAAGGCAGAGGAACCAGAGATCAAATTGCCAACATCCACTGGATCACCAAAAAAGCGAAAGAGCTCCAGAAAAACATCTACTTCTGCTTTATTGACTATGCCAAAGCCTTTGACTGTGTGGATCACAATAAACTGTGGAAAATTCTAAAAGAGATGGGAATACCAGACCATCTGACCTGCCTCTTGAGTAATCTGTATGCAGGTTAGGAAGCAACAGTTAGAACTGGACATGGAACAACAGACTAATTCCAAATAGGAAAAGGAGTATGTCAAGGCTGTATATTGTCTCCCTGCCTATTTAACTTATATGCAGAATACATCATGAGAAACGCTGGGGTGGAGGAAGCACAAGCTGGAATCAAGATTTCTGGGAGAAATATCAATAACTACAGTTATGCAGATGACACCACCCTTATGGCAGAAAGTGAAGAAGAACTAAAGAGCCTCTTGATGAAAGTGAAAGAGGAGAGTGAAAAATTGGCTTAAAGCTCAACATTCAGAAAACTAAGATCATAGCATCTGGTCCCATCACTTCATGGTGAATAGATGGGGAAACAGTGGAAACAGTGGCTGACTTTATTTTTCTGGGCTCCAAAATCACTGTGGACATTGACTGCAGGCATGAAATTAAAAGACGCTTGGTCCTTGGAAGAAAAACTATGACCAAACTTCAGTTCCGTTCAGTTCAGTTCAGTTGCTCAGTCGTGTCTGACTCTTTGCAGCCTCATGAATCGCAGCATGCCAGGCCTCCCTGTCCGTCACCAACTCCCGGAGTTCACTCAGACCGACGTCCATCGAGTCAGTGATGCCATCCAGCCATCTCATCCTCTGTCGTCCCCTTCTCCTCCTGCTCCCAATCACTCCCAGCATCAAAGTCTTTTCCAATGAGTCAACTCTTCGCATGAGGTGGCCAAAGTACTGGAGTTTCAGCTTTAGCATCATTCCTTCCAAAGAAATCCCAGGGTTGATCTCCTTCAGAATGGACTCGTTGGATCTCCTTGCAGTCCAAGGAACTCTCAAGAGTCTTCTCCAACACCACAGTTCTAAAGCATCAATTCTTCAGCATTCAACCTTCTTCACAGTCCAACTCTCACATCCATACATGACTACTAGAAAAACCATAGCCTTGACTAGACGGACTTTAGTTGGCAAAGTAATGTCTCTGCTTTTGAACATGCCTATCTAGCTTGGTCATAACTTTTCTTCCAAGGAGCAAGTGTCTTTTAATTTCATGGCTGCAGTCACCACCTGCAGTGATTGGAGCCCAGAAAAATAAAGTCTGACACTGTTTTCACTGTTTCTCCACCTATTTCCCATGGAGTGATGGGACTGGATGCCATGATCTTCGTTTTCTGAATGTTGAGCTTTAAGCCAACTTTTTCACTCTCCACTTTCACTTTCATCAAGAGGCTTTTTAGTTCTTCTTCACTTTCTGCCATAAGGGTGGTGTCATCTGCATATCTGAGGTTATTGATATTTCTCCCGGCAATCTTGATTCCAGCTTGTGTTTCTTCCAGTCCAGCGTTTCTCATGATGTACTCTGCATATACGTTAAATCAGCAGGGTGACAATATACAGCCTCGAAGTACTCCTTTTCCTATTTGGAACCAGTCTGTTGTTCCATGTCCAGTTCTAACTGTTGCTTCCTGACCTGCATACAGATTTCTCAAGAGGCAGGTCAGGTGGTCTGGAATTCCCATCTCTTTCATAATTTTCCACAGTTTATTGTGATCCACATAGTCAAAGGCTTTGGCATAGTCAATAAAGCAGAAATAGGTGTTTTTCTGGAACTCTCTTGCTTTTTCCATGATCCAGAGGATGTTGGCAATTTGATCTCTGGTTCCTCTGCCTTTTCTAAAACCAGTTTGAACATCTGGAAGTTCACGGTTCATGTATTGCTGAAGCCTGGCTTGGAGAATTTTGAGCATTACTTTACTAGCATGTGAGATGAGTGCAATTGTGCAGTAGTTTGAGCATTCTTTGGCATTGCCTTTCTTTGGGATTGGAATAAAAACTGATCTTTTCCAGTCCTGTGGCCACTGCTGAGTTTTCCAAATTTGCTGGCATATTCAGTGCACCATTTTCACAGCATCATCTTTCAGGATTTGAAATAGCTCAACTGGAATTCCACCACCTCCTCTAGCTTTGTTCATAGTGATGCTTTCTAAGGCCCACTTGACTTCACACTCCAAGATGTCTGGTTCTAGATGAGTGATCACACCATCGTGATTATCTGGGTCATGAAGATCCTTTTTGTACAGTTCTTCTGTGTATTCTTGCCATCTCTTCTTAATATATTCTGCTTCTGTTAGGTCCATACCATTTCTGTCCTTTATCGAGCCCATCTTTGCATGAAATGTTCCCTTGGTATCTCTAATTTTCTTGAAGAGATCTCTAGTCTTTCCTATTCTGTTGTTTTCCTCTATTTCTTTGAATTGGTCACTGAAGAAGGCTTCCTTATCTCTTCTTGCTATTCTTTGGAACTCTGCATTCAGATGCTTATATCTTTCCTTTTCTCCTTGGCGTTTCACTTCTCTTCTTTTCACAGCTATTTGTAAGGCTTCCCCAGACAGCCATTTTGCTTTTTTGCATTTCTTTTCCATGGGGATGATCTTGATCCTTGTCTCCTGTACAATGCCATGAACCTCATTCCATAGTTCATCAGGTACTCTTTCTATCAGATCTAGGCCCTTAAAACTATTTCTCACTTCCACTGTGTAATCATAAGGGATTTGATTCAGGTCATGACCAACTTAGGCAGCATATTAAAAAGCAGAGACATTACTTTGTCAACAAAGGTCCATCTGGTCAAAGCTACAGTTTTTCCAGTAGTCATGTATGCATGTGAGAGTTGGACTATAAAGAAAGCTGAGCACCAAAGAATTGATGGTTTTGAACTGTGGTGTTGGAGAAGAGTCTTGAGAGTCCCTTGGACTGCAAAGGCGATTCAACCAGTCCATCCTAAGGGAAATCAGTCCTGAGTGTTCATTGGAAGACTGATGTTGAAGCTGAAACTCCAATACTTTGGCCATCTGATGCTAAGAGGTGACTCATTGGAAAAGACCCTGATGCCGGCAAAGATTGAGGGCAGGAGGAGAAGGGGACGACAGAAGGTGAGATGGTTGAAAAGCATCACCAACTCAATAGAGATGAATTTGATTAAACTCTGAGAGTTGGTTATGGACAAGGAGGCCCTAATGTCCATGGGGTCACAAAGAGTCGGACACCACTGAGCGATTGAACTGATGAACTGACGATTCCACTTGTTTTTAACATCCTCTTAGGGCATTACCGTGTACCCCATCCTGAGCTCTGCTCTCCATGACCCACGCCACTTTGAGAAGCCAGATGCCTTCTATCCTGGCCACTTCCTGGATGCACAGGGCAACTTCAAGAAGCCAGAAGTCTTCATCCCATTCTCCATGGGTAAGTCATGCTTTCTTCCCCATGAAAATGCCTGCTCACTCATGCTCTGTGTGTGACTCTCTTTCTTGATCCGACTCCAAACTCCAGGTGAACATTTCTGGGAAAAAATGACAATTCTGAAGGGTAGAGAAAGACATCTACAGAAACAAAGATAGTGTGAAGGGGAAAAGAAGAGATGAGGTACGATGGAGGAGGAAGATGGAGACTCAGTGATAGAGATAAAGTGACAGCACAGACACACACTTGCACACTCAAAATAACAGACAAATAAGTGATCCATTACCAAGCACCTGTTATGTGCTGAAATCAGGGAAGGGCAGTTTTCACATGTTCTCTGAAAATGAAAAAAACCATTATTTTTCTAATTTATACAAAGCAAGAAAGAATAAAATTCAATTTGAAAATCACCTGTAACTTACCACTCAACCACACTTATTAATAACAGAGGATGTCCTTTTTTTTTAGCATGTATACAAACACAAAGGTTTAGATGGATAGATAGGTAGATAAATAGGTACATACATGGATACACAGATAGATACATAGACAATAGGTAAGAAAATGAAAGAATAGTAAAAAGAAAGGAAGAGAAAAGAAGGAAGATTCAGCGATTTATTCCTTGTTTGTCAGTTGTTAATCCAAGCCATGGACTAGCGTGAGGTTCAGAAGGCACTTAAAGAACAGAGATTTAAGGAATATTCATTCTTGGATTTGCATGTGTGCCCTGATCCAATCAGATTTCCCATGTGGCTCAGTGATAAGAAATCCACCTGCCAGTGCAGGAGACACAGGTTCAATCCCTGGGTCAGGAATATCCCCTGGAGAAGGAAAGGGCAACTCACTCCAGTATTCTTGCCTGGGAAATCCCAAGGACAGAGGATCCTGGTGGGCTACAGGCCATGGGGTCACAGAAGAGTCAGACATGACTGAGCAACTATACAACAACAACCTAATTCAACCATCTATAAAATAATTCAACTTTTAGTTACTGACTTGAAATCTATCATATCTAAAAAATTTCAATCTGAGTAGATATAAATCTGGTTCATTTACTGATCTGTCTTTCTAGCTATATAATACTGCTTGACTATTTCTACCCAAGAAATATGTTTTAATATTTTACAGTTGCTAGTTTCTCTGTATTACTCTTCTTCTATAGATAGTTTTATGGTTATTTTTTAACATATTTGTTTTTCTTCCAAGTATACTTTGGAATTATTTTGTCAAAGTCTCAAAAACTCCCCCTGGAATTCTATTAAGATTAACTTGAATTTGTAGTTTACATTGAATAACTTTGACAGCTTTACAAATTAAAATAACTTTGACAGCCCAGTCAAGAAGAAGGGCTTCCCAGGTGGCCCAGTGGTAAAGAATATGCCTGCCAATGCAGGAGACATGGGTTCAATTCCTTGGTTGGGAAGATCGCCTGGAGGAAGAGATGGTAACCCACTCCAGTATTCTTGCCTGGGAAACTCCATGGACAGAAGAGCCTGGCAAGCTACAGTCTGTGGACTGACAAGGAACTGGACAGGACTGAGCGCACACACAGTCAAGAAGATAGCATTTCCTTTGAATCACCTCTATATCAGTTGAATTTTTTTTTAAACTAGGTTTTGAGTACTTCTAGCTAGATTTATTCCTAAGAAATATGAGAAGAGATTGTTGCTATTGCTGATAGAACCTCTTCGTCAGCTCAGGCTGCCATAATAAAAGGCTGCAGACTGGGTGCCTTACACAACAGAAATTCATCACCTCATATTTCTGGAGGCTGGAGGTCTGCTCTCAGAGAGCCAGCATGGTCAAGTTCTCGTGGGGTCTGTCTTCCGGCTCACACACAGCCGCCATCTTGCTGTGACCTCACGCGGTAGAGTGAGGGCTCTGGTATCACTTCCTCTTCTTATAAGAACTCAATCCCTTGGAATTGTTTTTACCACATGAGAGCATTCTTTCTCCTTGCCTCCCTCCATTCCTTCCTTCCTTTCTTCCTCTTTAGTACCTTTTTCTTCTGATTATAAAGCTAATATATTGTTGAAAGTTTAGAGAATACAAAACGGTATAATTTTTAAACAAACTAACAAAAAAGAACACTATTCCCTCATGGAGGCCTAAGGAGCTTTTCTAATGAGTTTATCTAAACCTTATGTGCTCCTCAGGTGGTGCTAGTGGTAAAGAACTTGTCTGCCAATGCAGGAGGTATAAGAGATGCAGGTTTGATTCCTGGGTGGCAAAGATCCCTTGGAGGAGGGCATGGCAACCCACTCCAGTATTCTTGCTTGGAGAATCCCATGGACAGAGGAGCCTGGCAGGCTACAGTCCATAGGTCGCAAACAGTCCAACACAACAGAAGTGACTTAGCAAGCATGCATGCAAACCTAATAACCAGACTTTGCTGGTGGTCAAGTGGTTAAGACCCCAGACTCCCACTGCAGCGGGCATGAGTTCCATCCCTGGTCCGGGAGCTAAGATGTCACGTGCCATGAGGGGTGGCCAAAAAGAAAAGATCAACCCAATTACTTTCTAAGATTCTTTCTCCAAGTACCATTGCATTGGGAGTTAGGGCTGCAACATATAAATTCTGAAAGGACATGATTAAGTTCACAGCAATTTTTTGATGTAGTATTTTAAATTTTTAGAATAGGTATATCAGAAATCCACTGGTATTTTGAAATGTATATTTCTGTCATAACCAGACAATTTCCTTATATTACTTTTACAACTAACCATTTTTCATTCTCTTGGGTTTTCCAAATAATTGGTGTTAGCATCTGCAAATGATGATATTTTGACTTTTTTGTTTCTTGTGTTAAAGTGACATGTTTTCCCTAATATCATGAGCTAGCACCTCTGGAATCATGTGAAGTAATAGTAGTGACAGTAAAAGTAGTGACTTCTAACTTTAAGGAGAATATTTTTATTTTCTCTCTTAAGCTTAATGATGGCTATGATCTATTCCAGATATTTTATAGCTATTCTAACATATTTTGTTATTCAGTCAATAAGTCATGTCTGACTTTTTGTGACCCCATGATCTGCAGCATGCCAGGCTTCCCTGTCCTTCACTATCTCCCAGAGTTTGCTCAAACTCATGTCCATTGAGTCAGTGATCCTACCATATATTTTCTCAATTCTATTCTCTTTTTTTGGCCACGACGCACATTTTGTGGGCTCTTAGATCTCTGACTGGGAATTGAACATGTGTCCTCTGCAGTGAAAACGCAGAGTACTAACCACTGGACTGCCAGAGAAGGTCCCAATTTTTCTCAACTCTAAATGAAATTAGGGAAAGATCTTTTTAATCTCTATTTTACAACAAGCTTTTAGTTTTTGAAAAATTTGATCAGGATGTTATATTGAGTATTAATAACCTTTTCAGCTCCTGTCAAGATGATCAAATTGCTTTTCTCCTTTGATGTCTGAGTGTTGACTCATTCTCTGTCTTGTAGAATTGGAAAAAGAGAGGCTCAGGTTTCAGGGGACTTGCCCAAGCCCCTGTATAAAGTCATGATCTACAGAGGTCAGGGCAGGGCTAAGGTGTGATAAACTCTCTGAACATCTCAGCAACTTAGAGCCAAAAGACTGTTTTCCTGATCATGCAACATGCCCATCCCAGACTATCACAGTCACGTAGAAAAGGGAGTTAACGGGGATTCTATCCTGAAACATGAAGACACAGGGAAAACAGCGTGACATGCATAAGTTTAGCCCTCACTTCACGGGACTAAGAAAATCCCATCCAAGTTCAATGTGGCTCAGATATTATACACCTAGAGATGATCTATGAATACTTATGAAGCATAGTGAACTTAGCCACACACACAGGGCAGCTCTCTGGGCTCCTTTCCTTCCCATGAGACTGCAGGTCAATAGGATATAGTGGAAACTCTAGCCCAGCCCAGGGACATGCTGGCCTCACCCTTGGTTATTCCAGTGGACACAGCCTGTGCTGAAGTCAGCGGATATTCAGGGCTCCACCTCGATGGGACAGTTTGTGGTGGTCAACCTCATCGTGCAGGAAGATATGAGTAGGTGTTAGAAAAATGAGGGCAAAGGTGGACAGAGTGCTATTCAATTCTTTATAAGCATGAAGTGGGCATTGCCAGTCAGAACCTCCACAGGTTGGGGTGTGGGGATTGGGTCTGGGAGGCTGGCTTTGTTGGCTGCTGATTGTGGGCAGGACCAGGGGGCTGGGAGGAGGGTCAAGATGGCCAGAACAGTGCAGACACTGAGAGGTTTAGAGCAAATGATCAGATGTAGGTCAATATTTGATCATCCAGGTGTCCGCCTTCTCCAGGACAGGCCAGAAGTTTCAGCTCCCCTGAACCCCTCTCTCATGGTCCTCATCCCTAGAGCATACTGCCACAGATTTCTCCAGCATTTTCACATTTTTTTCTCATAAATTGGCTTAGTTGACAGTATACTTAACCAGAGACACACAAAAAAATGAAAGAACTTCAGACACGAAAGGACTTGGTACCAGGAGGGACAGAGGAGGGCACTGTACTGGATAATCCCAGAGGAGGCAGAACTGAAATATAACTGAGATAGAAATGTGCGAACACTGCTCACCCTATGCCCGCCCCCACTCTCAGCCCCTACTAATGTTGTTGGTGTTGTTGGTACTGAGGACAAGAATAGGATCAGAACACCTCACATGTAAATCTATGTAAGTGAACATGCAAATATCCTGGGGTTTCGGGGAGCAGGGCAACCAAGTGTTCTCAAGTTCAGCTTCATGTTAATAAACTTTTACTTTTTGCTTGTCACCATCTACTCTGCACACCCCTGCCCTCCTCCTTCTTCAAGTTGAAGTAGCTTATTCAGCCCTCAGCTTCTGTGCTGTGTGACTCCAAAATAGCTCCCTTAACCTCTCTGATCTTATCCTCCAATGATACTACCTCCCTTACACCCTCAGGAAAACGCCTCTGTCTGGGTGAGAGCTTGGCCCGCTCAGAGCTCTTCCTCTTCTTGACCACTCTGCTGCAGAACTTCTCTTTGGGATCTCCCAAGGCCCCTGAAGACATCGACCTCACGCCCAGGGAGAATGGGCTGGGGAGACCGCCCCCTTTGTTCCAGGTCTGCTTCCTACCCCGCAGAGGAGGGGGAGGGCAAGAAGAAGCACAGATGTCCTCTGAGTCCTTGCATCCAGCCTCTGCCTCTGTCCAGAATTAACATGTGCAGGCTCCACCCTGCTCACTTTCTCCTGTGGAAAGTCCCTTTTGTGGTCTCTCTATCCATCCTGCTGTAGTCGCCACTTATTGCTAGATGGCCTGCACTGTTGACTGAGGATATTTCAGGGTCAAGAAATATGGGCTGGACTTCCCTGGTGGTCCAGTGGTAAAAAAAAATCCACCTACCAGTGCAGAGGACATAGATTCAGTTCCTGATTCGGAAAGATTCCACATGCCACGAGGCAACTGGGCCTGTGGGTCACAACTGCTGAAGCCCTTGCTCTAGAGCCTGTGCTCCACAACAAGAGAGGCCAACTCAATGAGAAACTCGAGCAGCGCCAGTAGAGAGCAGTCTCCAATTGCCACAACTAAAGAGAACGCCCATGTGCTGCAACAAAGATCCAAGTGCAGCCAAAAACAAACAAACAAATAAAATTTTTTAAAAAAGAATTACCTTCAATAACTTAGTGTTACCACCATCCCTAGAACAGTTAGGGTAACTAAGGCCCCAGAGGAGGGCAAGATGTAGAGCCAGGCTTACCCAGAGCAGCAGCAGCAGTACCAGATCTCCTGCCTCCCTTGCCTTGTCTCCATCTACTCTGCATACCCCTGCCCTCCCCCCTCCTCCGTTGAATTGAAATCACTAATTCAGCCCTCAACTTCTGCACTGCATGACTCCAAAATAGCTCTTTTACCTCTCTGAGCTTATCCTCCAAAATCAGTGAAACCAAAATAAAGTTCTGTTCTTTCTGGACAATGGCTATCTGTGCTGCCTCTTTCTCTCTCTCTTTTTAGGTAAAATTTGCATATTGTAACATTAACCACAGCTATTTTAAGGTGTACATTTCAATGGCACTTAGTCCAATCATAATGTTGTGTAAGGATCAATTCCATCTATTTCAAAACATTTTCATCATCCCATAACAAAACTCCACCCTGCTAAAATATGTCAGTCTCCAGTTCTCTCCTCCCACTGATCCCTAACAACCGTTAGTGTGCTTTTTTTTTTTTTTCACATGAATTTACCTATTCTGGAAATTTCAAATAAATAGCATCATACAGTAAGTGATTGTCTCTGGGTCTTTCATTTAGCTTAATGTTATCAGGATTGAACCATACTGTAGCAGGTATCAGTACATCATTCGTTTTATGGCCAAACAGTATTCCATTGTGTGGTGCATTTTGTGTATTCATTCATCAGTTTATTGACGTGTGGTTGCTTCCACAGTTTGGGTGTTGTAAATGGAGCTGCTAGGAACATTCGAGAACAGGGACACCCTATTTTTGTTTTACTCTCTATCAGGGTAATGGAAGGAAGGTGTTCTTCACCTTTCCATCTCTTCCCTTTTGGTTTGATGATTTTCTTTTGGGTTGTGCTTATATTCCTTTCTTTCTAGGTTTTTTTTTTTTTTTTTTGTATCTAATATAGACTTTTAATTTATTGTTATCATGGAGTTCCTATATGTTGACTTATATCTATATATACTTATTTCAAACTGATGATTAAGTTTATATTTACATTTTAAAAATAACTTAAATATCTATATTTAAGTCATTTAAGTCCTTTTGCAGTCTAAAAAAATCTACCTTTTTTACTCCCTTCCTTCACATTTTACATTTTTAATGCCATATTTTTACATCTTGATATCTATCTCTTAACTGTTTATGGTAGTTAGAGTTAATTTTACAGGTTTTGTCTTCTAACCTTTTTATAATACTAGCTTACTTAAGTGGTTGATTCACAGCTTTTACTAGTCAGATTTTTTCCTTCCTTTTAAATTCTTACTTCCTATAAAAAGTTACTCTGTTGTAACTTTTTCTTTTTCACTTAAGACCCTTTAATGCTTCTTGTAAGTTCAGTTTAGTATTGATGAACTCTTACTTTTTTGCTTGTCTGCAACACTCTTTATCTCTCCTTCAACTCTGAGTGGTTTTCCCTTCAGCACTTTGACCATTTGAGCATTTTGGCCTGCAAAAAATCTGCAGAAAAATCAACTGATAGTCTTAAAGTCTCTTGCGACTTTTTGTTCTTCTCTTGCTGCCTTGAAAATTCTTTAATTTTGCCATTTTAACTATGATACATCTTGGTGTGGATTTCTTTGGGTTCATCTTCTTTGGGACTCTCCATGCTTCCTGTACTTGGAAATCTGTTTCCTTCTTCAGCTTCTGGAAATTTTCCACTACAATGCTATCAAAGACATTCTACCCCTTTCTCTCTCTCTTCTCCTTATGGGACCTCTATTATGTGAATGTTAGTACACTTGATGTCCCAAAGCTATCTTAAACTATCCTCTTTTTTAAAAATTTGTTTTTCTTATTGCTGTCCTGATTGGATGCTTTCCATTATTCTATCTTCCAGATAGCTTCTGCATTCTTCCATATAACCTAGTGTTGTGATGGGGAGTAAGCAACCCAACAATGCACGCTCTTTAAGAGCAAAGTCTTATAGCCCTCTGGTGAGCCCTGCCAGTTTTCAAACCAGCTAAGGGGACTTGTCTTCCCTGTGTTGGACCCCAGGGCTGTTGTGCCCTTACTCCCCCTACAGATAGACTGTATTTCCCACGCTACAGATGTCCAGCCTGGACATATGACTTACTTTGGTCAATGGAATACAAGCAGGAGTGCTGAGTGTTCTCACAGTGAAAGCTGTAGGAGCCATTGCAGAGTCTGTCATCATCCCTCTTTTAACTCTGCTGCTAGACAAGCAAAATCCCCAATGGAGCCTGTCTCTTCTTCTGAGTCCCCAAATGAAGAAGACGTGCAGTAGAATCTCTTGTTGACTTCCCATAAAAATAAATGTGACCAAGAAATATGCTTAGCTCTTGTAAGGAACTGAGATTCTGGGATTGCTTGTTCAGTCAGTCAGTCAGTTCAGTCGCTCAGTCGTGTCCAACTCTTTGCGACCCCATGAATCGCATCACGCCAGGCTTCCCTGTCCATCACCAACTCCCGGAGTCTACTCAAACTCATGTCTATAGAGTCGGTGATGCCATCCAGCCATCTCATCCTCTGTCATCCCCTTCCCCTCCTGCCCCCAATCCCTCCCAGCATCAGGGTCTTTTCAAATGAGTCAACTCTTCGCCAAGGTGGCCAAAGTATTGGAGTTTCAGCTTTAGCATCAGTCCTTCCAATGAACACCTAGGACTGATCTCCTTTAGGATGGACTGGTTGGGCCTCCTTGCAGTCCAAGGGACTCTCAAAGAGTCTTCTCCAACACCACAGTTCAAAAGCATCAATTCTTCAAAGCTCAGCTTTCTTCACAGTCCAACTCTCACATCCATACATGATCACTGGAAAAACCATAGCCTTGACTAGACAGATCTTTGTTGGCAAAGTAATGTCTCTGCTTTTTAATATGCTATCTAGGTTGGTCACAACTTTCCTTCCAAGGAGTAAGAATCTTTCAATTTCGTGGCTGCAATCACCATCCACAGTGATTTTGGAGCCCCAAAAGATAAAGTTTGACACTGTTTCCCCATCTATTTCCCATGAAGTGATGGGACCAGATGCCATGATCTTATTTTTCTGAATGTTGAGCTTTAAACCAACTTTTTCACTCTCCTCTTTCACTTTCATCAAGAGGCTTTTTAGTTCCTCTTCACTTCCTGCCATAAGGGTGGTGTCATCTGCATATCTGAGGTTATTGATATTTCTCCTGGAAATCTTAATTCCAGCTTGTGCTTCTTCCAGCCCAGTGTTTCTCATGATGTACTCTGCATATAAGTTAAATAAGCAGTGTGACAATATACAGCCTTGACATACTCCTTTTCCTATTTGGAAGCAATCTGTTGTTCCATGTCCAGTTCTAAGTTGCTTCCTGACCTGAATATAGGTTTCTCAAGAGGCAGGTCAGGTGGTCTGGTATTCCTATATCTTTCAGAATTTTCCACAGTTTATTGTGATCCACACAATAAGGCTTATCCACAATAAAGGTTTGGCATGGTCAATAAAGCAGAAATAGATGTTTTTCTGGAACTCTCTTGCTTTTTCCATGATCCAGCAGATGTTGGCAATTTGATCTCTGGTTCCTCTGCCTTTTCTAAAACCAGCTTGAACATCTGGAAGTTCACAGTTCACGTATTGCTGAAGCCTGGCTTGTAGAATTCTGAGCATTACTTTACTAGCGTGTGAGATGAGTGTAATTGTGCAGTAGTGTGAGCATTCTTTGGCATTGCCTTTCTTTGGGATTGGAATGAAAACTGACCTTTTCCAGTCCTGTGGCCACTGTTGAGTTTTCCAAACTTGCTGGCATATTCAGTGCAGCACTTTCACAGCATCATCTTTCAGGATTTGAAATAGCTCACCTGGAATTCCATCACTTCCACTAGCTTTGTTCATAGTGATGCTTTCTGAGGCCCACTTGACTTCACAATCCAGGATGTCTAGCTCTAGGTGAGTGATCACACCATCATGATTATCTGGGTCATGAAGATCTTTTTTGTATGGTTCTTCTGTGTATTCTTGCCACCTCTTCTTAATATCTTCTGCTTCTGTTAGGTCCATACCATTTCTGTCCTTTATTGAGCCCATCTTTGCATGAAATGTTCCCTTGGTATCTCTAATTTTCTTGAAGAGATCTCTAGTCTTTCCCATTCTGTTGTTTTTCTCTATTTCTTTGCATTGATCACTGAGGAAGGCTTTCTTTTCTGTCCTTGCTATTGTTTGGAACTCTGCATTCAAATAGGAATATCTTTCTTTTTCTCCTTTGCTTTTTGCTTCTCTTCTTTTAACAGCTATTTGTAAGGCCTCCCCAGACAGCCATTTTGCTTTTTTGCATTTCTTTTCCATGGGGATGGTCTTGATCCCTGTCTCCTGTACAATGTCACAAACCTCATTCCATAGTTCATCAGCACTCTGTCTATAAGATCTAGTCCCTTAAGTCTATTTCTCACTTCCACTGTATAATCATAAGGGATTTGATTTAGGTCACACCTGAATGGTCTAGTGGTTTTCCCTACTTTCTTCAACTTAAGTCTGAATTTGGCAATAAGGAGTTCATGATCTGAGCCACAGTCAGCTCCCGGTCTTGTTTTTGCTGACTGTATAGAGCTTCTCCATCTTTGGCTTCAAAGAATATAATCAATCTGATTTCGGTGTTGACCATCTGGTGATGTCCATGTGTAGAATCTTTTCTTGTGTTGTTGGAAGAGGGTGTTTGCTATGACCAGTGCATTCTCTTGGCAGAACTCTGTTAACCTTTACCCTGCTTCATTCTGTACTCCAAGGCCAAATTTTCCTATTACTCTAGGTGTTTCTTGACTTCCTACTTTTGCATTCCAGTCCCCTATAATGAAAAGGACATCTTTTGGGGGTGTTAGTTCTAGAAGGTCTTGTAGGTCTTCATAGAACCGTTCAACTTCAGTTTCTTCAGCATTACTAGTCATGGCATAGACTTGTATTACCATGATATTGAATTGTTTGCCTTGGAAACGAACAGAGACCATTCTGTCAGTTTTGAGACTGCATCCAAGCACTGCATTTAGGACTCTTTTGTTGACCATGATGGCTACTCCATTTCTTCTAAGGGATTCTTGCCCACAGTAGTAGATATAACAGTCATCTGAGTTAAATTCACCCATTCCAGTCCATATTAGTTCACTGTTAGTAGGCGAGTGCCTACTGGTTTTTAAATATTTTTGGTATCATCCATGGAATGTCAGCCACAAGGGCCAATCCGGAGTGCAATGACACCCAAGGACACAACAACATCAACAATATTAACAAGAAATTAACCCCAAGGGTATGGTGTGTGTCATATATTATTTCAAAACAACCCCACATGATGAGCTAAGGGACAGAGAGGTTATATTCCTTGTCTAAAGACACACAGCTAGTAAATGGTAGGATTGAGTTTGAAATCCAAGCACTTTAGCTCCAGATCTCACCCCTTTGGTACCTTGTTGGCCTTGCTTAAAGAAAAAAGGATCAGGAAAAAGAATAACTGGCATAGAGTAACGTGTTGGTAGGGAGATAGTAAGACCCAGACATTGGGAATCTTTGCAAGAGGAGACATTAAAAATTGACCATCCCCATCTCTAGGAGCGCTCAGATCCTGAGAATTGGTTTCACCAGAAAAGTCTCATTCACACGGTGCTCTCACTATTCTTCGCTGGCACAGAGACCTCTAGCTCCTTATTTGCTATGGGTTTCTACTTCTTGTCAAGAACCCTGATGTCATAGGTGAGCTGGGCTTATGGGAGGTGGGGATGGGGGACAATTGAGGGTCGCTAAGGCCATGCCTTCCATTTCTAAGGAAGGTGGTTGGCTCATGGGATAAGACAGACAAGTTCTGTCCTGAGCAGTCTGAAAAATAAAAAATCACCCTTATCAGGATTTGTAACTTGTCATAAAGATTTGCTGCAGGCAAAGCTCTTTGAATTTGACAAAGCACTTTGGGGTTTACAAAATATTTTTCCATCAGTGAAGCACCTTCTGGTGTAGAAGGTGTTTGTAATTATGAAGTTTTTTGTAATTTGAAAAATTCTTGGGTGACTCTAAGATACTTTCTAGTTTATAAGCCAGGCTCAATACAAAGCATTACCATTTGCAATGTGTTTCATCGTCCACCAAAGTACATAATTTTTGCCAACTACTTTTTGACGTTGACTAAGAACTTGACTTTTTAAAGTACATTGCTGATTTACAACTAATTATAAAGCCCCTGCTGTGGTTTTCTTGTTGATGGTCTGCACATCAGACTTGGAGAAGCTCTCAAAGTTTCTTGGAGAAACTGATCAAACTCCATTATTTCACGGGAATGAATTTAAGGCTAGAGAAGGGAGAGACTTATCTAATATCACTTAGCTGTCAGTGGCACAAAAGGATATGACATCATTTTTAGCTACAACTCATTTTTAGAAGAGGGGGGGGGGAGGCATCCTTAAATGTTGAATGAATTTCTACCCACACAACCTTACCCAAGTTACCCTCTGTTATAATGTGAGTGGAAACATCACACAAGACTTCCCCACAAAGAAGCTTCTGACTCTCTTTTTTGATGCTTTCATTGAGAAGGAATGATAACCCAATATCTTACTTAAGAATTTATAAAACCCTCTCAACAGTCTGCAGGTCATTTTAGGTCCACTGTTATGAGCATTTATTGTGTACCTTCTTCCCATCCTTATCAATCTCAGAGAAAGTCCAGGCAGAAATCGACAGAGTGATTGGTGCACACCATCTCCCAGCCCTGGAAGATCAGGCAAAAATGCCTTATACAGAGGCCGTCATCCACAGGATTCAGAGATTCAGTGACCTCCTCCCCTCTGGTGTGCCCCACTCAGTCATCAAAGACACTCACTTCTGGGGATATTACCTCCCTAAGGTGAGACCAGCAGGGCTAGAATCAGTTGGAAGGTGCTGTCTGCACCCAGTCCTATGGTTGCTGTCTGATGTAGGACTATAAGAAGAATTTTTATTTCTAGATTTTTATGGGAGAAAGGGAGATTTTAGAAAAAGAGAAAAGTCCTCTCCTGTTTATTCTATCTTATCTTTTTACCTTTATAAGATGTTAGATTTGCTGAAAAGTAACATATCTGTATTGAAATCTGTTATACAATAGAGTTAGTTTTTTAAAAGCTATTTTATCATCTCACCTTTATGTTTATATGAACTCAGGCTTATATATACCCATTTGTTACTGTTATTGTTCAGTCACTGACTCTTCAGGACCCCATGGACTGCAGCATGCCAAGCTCCTCTGTCCTCCACTATCTCCCAGAGTTTGCTCAAATTCATGTCCACTGAGTCAGTGATGCTATCTAACCATCTCAACCTCTGCTGCACCCTTCTCCTTTGCCTTCAATCTTTCCCGGCATCAGGGTCTTTTCCAATGAGTCAGCTCTTTGCATCAGGTAGCCAATGTATTGGAGCTTCAGCATCAATCCTTCCAATGAACATTCAGGGTTGATTTCCTTTAGGATTGACTGGTTTGATTTCCTTGCAGTCCAAGAGACTCTCAAGAGTCTTCTCCAGCCCTACAATTCGAAAGCATCAATTCTTTTGCACTCAGCCTTCTTCTTGGTCCAACACTCACATCTATACGTGACTACTAACTTCCAGATGTTCAAGTTGGTTTTATAAAAGGCAGAGGAATCAGAGATCAAATTGCCAACATCTGCTGGATCATGGAAAAAGCAAGAGAGTTCCAGAAAAACATCTGTTTCTGCTTTATTGACTATGCCAAAGGCTTTGACTATGTGGATCACAATAAACTGTGGAAAATTCTGAAAGAAATGGGAATACCAGACCATCTGACTTGCCTCTTGAGAAACCTATATGCAGATCAGGAAGCAACAGTTAGAACTGGACATGAACAATAGACTGGTTCCAAATAGGAAAAGGAGGACGTCAAGGCTGTATATTGTCACGCTGCTTATTTGACTTCTATGCAGAGTACATCATGAGAAATGCTGGACTAGAAGAAACACAAGCTGGAATCAAGATTGCCGGGAGAAATATCAATAACCTCAGATATACAGATGACACCACTCTTATGGCAGAAAGTGAAGAGGAACTAAAAAGCCTCCTGATGAAAGTGAAAGTGGAGAGTGAAAAAGTTGGTTTAAAGCTCAACATTCAGGAAACGAAGATCATGGCATCTGGTCCCATCACTTCATGGGAAATAGATGGGGAAACAGTGGAATCAGCATCAGACTTTATTTTTTGGGGCTCCAAAATCACTGCAGATGGTGATTGCAGCCATGAAATTAAGAGACGCTTACTCCTTGGAAGGAAAGTTATGACCAACCTAGATAGCATATTCAAAAGCAGAGACATTACTTTGCCAGGTTTTTCCAGTGGTCATGTATGGATGTGAGCTGGACTGTGAAGAAAGCTGAGCGCTGAAGAACTGATGCTTTTGAACTGTGATGTTGGAGAAGACTCTTGAGAGTCCCTTGGACTGCAAGGACACACAACCAGTCCATTCTAAAGGAGATCAGTCCTGGGTGTTCATTGGAAGGACTGATGCTGAAGGTGAAACTCCAATACTTTGGCCACCTCATGTGAACAGTTGACTCATTGGAAAAGACCCCAATGCTGGAAGGGATTGGGGGCAGGAGGAGAAGGGGACGACAGAGGATGAGATGGCTGGATGGTATCACCAACTCGATGGACATGAGTTTGAGTAAACTCCAGGAGTTGGTGATGGACAGGGAGGCCTGGCGTGCTGCAATTCATGGGGTTGCAAAGAGTCAGACACGACTGAGCGACTGAACTGACTGACTGACTAGAAGAAAACATCGCTTTGAATATATGGACCTTTGTCGGCAAAGTGGTGTCTCTGCTTTTTACAACCTACCTGTCTAGGTTTGTCGAAGCTTTCCTTCCAGGAGCATCTTTTAGTTTCCTGGCTGAAGTTACTGTCTGCAGCGATTTTCCACATACACAACAACTGACTGATACCGTGTCTGTCACTTTGCAACTTGTGTCCAGTGTGCATGTCACCTTCCCCCCGGCCTTTAAGTCCATATCAGTACAATGTGCAACTTGTTGGTGTGTGTCTGGTGTGTGTGTATGAGTATGGCTTTCCTTTTTTAATATAACAGTACACTGTATAGACAGGGGCTTCCCTGGTGACTTCCCAGGTGGCCCAGTAGGAAAGAATCCACCTGCCAATGCAGGAGGTGCCGGGGCTGCAGGTTCAATTCCTGGGTCAGGAAGATCCCCTGGAGAAAGAAATGGCAACCCACTCCAGTATTCTTGCCTGGAGAATCCCTATGGACAGAGGAGCCTGCCAGGCTACAGTTCATGGCGTCACAAAGAGTCAGTCATGACTGAGCACAGATAGCAGCAGAATGTATAGATATATCATTCAGGTCGATGCCTATGGTTCTAACTTTTTTTTCATGGTAGCTTATGTTGCTGAGTATAGGTGCACCTAGGGGTGATATTCACGGTGTCGATCACCCAATGGTTGATTGATACCAGCACCCATCAGATTATATTCTGGCCCTAGTCCTGGAGTCAGCTTCTTATAGGGCTCTGTTGAGTCAGATGTGAGCCTTTTAGTTGATGGATCATAAAGAAGACCAAAGGGTCTTGGGGATGAGGGATCAGGGTGGTTGGTGAAGGATACCTGGAGGGATGGGATACTAGCAACCAAATGGGGGAGAGTCATTTCAACATTCCTGCCAGCAACTATAGAGCCACACAGTGGGTGAAGCTCATTATCAGCAGTCAAGACACCATAGTAGATTCAGTCACTCTTTGTTGGTGGTCATTTGGGTCCACTTGTCTTTAACATCCTCTTACAGCATGACCATATATCCCATCCTGAGTTCTGCCCTCCATGACCCACACCACTTTGAGAAGCCAGATGCCTTCTACCCTGGCCACTTCCTGGATGCGCAGGGCAACTTCAGGAAGTCAGAAGTCTTCATTCCATTCTCCATGGATAAGCCATGCTCTTTCTTCCCCAAGGGAATGCCTGCTCACTCCCGCTCTGTGTGGGACTTTCTGACTCAGTTCAGGCCCAAACACGTTTCAGCAAAAGATGAGATTTTTAAGGACAGAGAAAGCAAGACATCTACAGAGACAAGGATAGTGGGGGGCGGTGATGGGGCGGGGGAAGGAAGGGATGAGGTATGATGAGGAAGAAAGATGAAGACTCAGTGATAAAGTGAGAGACACAGACACACACTTGAACACGGAGAACAGACAAATAAATGATCTATTATTAAGCACCTGCTATGTCCCAACAATGAGGGAAAAAAAAGTGTTTACAGTTTTTCTTTCAAAATTAAAATAGCCGTTTTTCTTCTAACTTACACAAATAAGGACATAAAGTAAAAAGTTGGCACTAAAAATAACCTTTAAGTCACTGCTAAATTAGACCTGTTAATACTACAGATGATGTCCTTTAAAATATTTTTAATATTTACACATATGCAAGGTAGGTGATCTGGGTTCGATCCCTGGATTGGGAAGAGCCCCTGGAGAAGGGAACAGCTACCCACTCCAGTATTCTGGCCTGGAGAATTACATGGGCTGTATAGTCCATGAGTTTGCAAAGAGTGGGACACCACTGAGTGACTTTCACTTTCACTCTCAAGGTATGTGATATAGATCGATAGATAATGGCTAAGTAGCTGAAAGAACAGTAAAAAGAAAGAAAGGGACAGAAAGGAAAAGAAAGAAGAAAAACTCATTGATTTACTTCTTGCTAGCTAGTTTCATATTTAAAATACAAGCCAGTTTAGAATGAGATCCAGGAGAAATTAAGGAATATTTACTCCCAGAATTTTGCAGGTACCCGTAATCCATCACCTATCAAATGATTCAATTTTTAGCCACTATTTGAAATTTATATTTAAAATGTTTAATCTCCTTAGGTCTATTTCTCTCTGTTTTTTATAATGATGCATATTCACATTGACTGTCTAATCTGTCTTTTCCAGCTATACAATATTATTTGAATTATCCTATCTGTACAATGTGTTTTAATATTTTACAGGTGCCATTGCTCTTCTTTGTTCATGTAACATGTTTTATTTTTCTTCCAAGCATACTTTAGAATCATTTTGTTACAGTCTCAAAAAAAATTCCACTGGGATTTTATGAGGGTTAACCTAAATTTGTAATTTGATTCACATAGCTTTGACAAGTCTACATGTTGAATACATCCTAGACAAAAGATAGTGTGTCCATTTAGTCCTTCTCATATCATTGGAGGCATCTTGAACTTTTTAGCTAGGTTTTGTATATTTCTTGCTAAGTTTATTGCTAAGAAACGTGGGAGGAGATTGTGGCTATTGTTTGTAGAGCCTCTTTGTCAGGTTGGGCTATGGGCTGCTATACCAAAATGCCATAGACTGGATGGTTTAACAAAAAAATTATTTTCTCCTGGTTCTGGAAGCCACAAGTCTGCGATCAGAGTGCCAGCACGGTCGTCTTCCTGGCTTGCACACAGCCGCCATCTTGCTGTGGCCTCACATGGCAGAGTGAGGGCTTTGGTATCACTTCCTCTTCTTATAAGAATCCTCTCCCCTCAAGGGCTGGAGAAGGCAATGGCAACCCACTCCAGTACTCTTGCCTGGAAAATCCCACGGATGGAGGAGCCTGGCAGGCTGCAGTCCATGGGGTCGCTAGGAGTCGGACACGACTGAGTGACTTCGCTTTCACTTTTCACTTTCATGCATTGGAGAAGGAAATGGCAACCCACCCCAGTGTTCTTGCCTGGAGAATCCCAGGGACGGGGGAGCCTGGTGGGCTGCCGTCTCTGGGGTCGCACAGAGTCAGATATGACTGAAGCGACTTAGCAGCAGCAGCAGCTCCCCTCAAGGAGGCCCCACCCTAAGGAGCTCACTTAAACTTAATTATCTTCCAAGGTTCCTTCAGGATATATCACCATGGGTGTTTGGACTGTAACAAATAAATTTTGGGAGGACACACTTCAGTCCAGAAACACTCTTCTAAGAACATTTTAATTGTTTTAATAAGTATATCAGAAATCCACTGAGCTTTTGGGGTGTATATGTCTGTCATAACTGAACAAACTCTTTGTATTACTTTCATAACAAACAATGTTTCCTTTATTCGCTTGGGTTTTCCTAATAACGGGTGTTAGCATCTGTAAATGATAATATCATGACTTAATTATTTCTTATGCTAAAGCCATATGTCATGTCATGTTTTCCCTAATATCAGGGGCTAGCCCTTCTGGAATCATGTAATGTAATAGCACTGATAGTGAGCAATCTTGCCCAAGTCCTAAGTTTGAGAGTCTTTTTAGTTTCTCTATGAAGCTGAATGCTGGCTATTGCTTATTCCAGATATTTTATGACTACTCTACCAAAGGAAATATCTCTCTTCTCCCTATTTTACAACAAGTTCTTCTTAAAATTTTAATTTAATACTCGCATTGAGTATTCTCGATAATTTTTTCAGCTCCTGTTAAGGGATCAAATTGTTTTTCTCCCTTGACCTCTTAAAGAAACAGTCAATGTCTGATTATGGAATCTTTCTCTCTTGTAGAATTGGAACAGAGAGGCCCAGGAGGGCAGAGGGCTTGCTGAAGACCCAGTAGGAAGTCATGGTCTATGTAGGTCAGGGCACAGCTAAGCTATGATAAATATGCTTAATATCTCAAGAACTAAAAGTCAAAAGTTTATTTTTCTGCTCAGCCAATATGCCCCCCACCCCAGGTCATAACAATCGTGTAGAAATGGAGCTAGTGGGAACTCTATCCAGACACACACAGAAACAAGGAAAACAGAATAATATGCACCTGTTTAGCCCTCAGGTCATTGGACAAAGCAAGTCCCATCCAAGTTCAATGTGCCAGAGATGTTTATGCACCCAGAGATGTGCTGTGACTACTTATGAGCTGTAATGAACTTTGCCACACACACAAGGCAGCTCTCTGGGATCCTTTCCTTCCCACTGAGACTGTGGGTCAACAGGATGAAGTAGAAACTGTGGCCCAGCCCAAGCACACACTGGTCCCTCTCTTGGTTATTCCAGTGGGCACAGCCTGTGCTGAAGTCAGTTGTGGATATTCAGGGCTCCACCTCCATGGACACTTTTGTGATGGACACCACATGAGTGGGTGTTATGATAGAAAATGAGGCTCCAGGGTGAGCAGGGCACTATTCAAGGGTACTTATCAAGCATGATGTGGGCATGAGCAGTCAGAAGCTCCACGGGTTGGGGTGTGGGGATTGGGTCTGGGAGGCTGACTCTGTTGACTGCTGATGGTGGGCAGGACCAGGGGGCTGGGAGGAGGGTGGAAGTGACCAGAAAAGTGAGGACACCCAGAAGCTTAGAGCAAAGGCAGTTTATCCACTGATTAGAAGTAGGTCACTGTTTGTACAGCCAAGTGCCCACCCACTTCAGGACAGGCCAGAGGTTTCAGTTCCCCTGTACCTCACAGCCAAGGCACGCTGCCAGAGATTTCTCCAGTGTTTTCCCATTTTCTCATAAATTGGCTTAGTTGAGATTATAATCAACATATAGAGGCACACAACTTCCTAGATAGGAAACGACTAGGGGCCAGAAGGAACATAGGAAGGCATCTGTATGGGATAGGCTGAGAAGAGGCAGAACTGAAGCAGAACTTACAGACACACACCCCTGCATGCACTGACACAGACAGCCCCACTCCCCCCGCCCCAACACACACTGGTGTTGGTACTGAGGACAAGGATAGGATCACAAGTACTTTGCCTGCAAATCTATGTAAATGAGCATGCACATATTTCAGGACTGTGGAGGTGGGGCAGCCACACGTTTTCCAGGGATCCCCCTCCATTGACACCCTCTCCCTTACACCTCCAGGAAAACGCCTCTGTCTGGGTGAGAGCTTCGTCTGCTCAGAGCACTTCCTCTTCTTGACCTCTCTGCTGCAGAACTTCTCCTTGGGGTCTCCCAAGGCCCGGAAGACATCGACCTCATGCCGAGGGAGATAGGGGCAGTGCGACCACCTTCTGTGTTCCAGCTCAGCTTCCTGCTCTGCAGGGGAGGGGGAAGGCAAGAAGAGGTCCAGATCCCCTTGGAGTCTTTGCCTCCAGCCCCTCCCTCTGTCCAGAATTAACGTGTGCAGGCTCCTGACTCCTCCCTGCTCACTCTCTCCTGTGGAAAGTCCCTTCTGTGGGCTCCCCATCATCTCCAACCTGATGTATTCACCCTCATCCCCAGATGGCCTGCACTGTTAACTGAGGATATTTCAGGGTCAAGAAATACCTGCAATATCTTAGTGTCACCACCAAACCTCCCAGCACAGTTAGGAAAACTGAGGCCCAAAAGGAGGACAAGATTTAGAGCCAAGCTTACCCAGAACAGCGGCATCAATACCAGATCTCCTGCCTCCCACCCTTGTCTCCATCTGCTCTGCATACCCCTGCCCTCCTCCTCCTACCTTGAATTGACATGGCTAGTTCAGCTCTCAACTTCTATGCTGTGTATCTTCCTCCCCTCTCTGATTTTATCCTCCAAAACCAGTGAGACCAAAATAAAGTTCTGTTCTTTCTAGCCAATGGCTATCTGTGCTCCCTTGCTCTCCCTCTCTCTTAGGTAAAATTCACGTATTGTAAAATTAATGTTTAACCACTTTAAACAGTTCCATGGCATTGAGTACAATCACTATGTTCTGCATCATCATCTTTTTCTTTTAAAACATTTTAATCACCCCAAAAGGAAACTTCATCCCCTTATCAAGTAACTCACCACTCTTCCTTCCCTCTAGCCACTGGTATGTTTCTTTGTCTGTTCTGGAAGTTTCATATAAATGGAATCCTACTGCAGGTGTATTACAAAACATTCAGTTACAAAATACTTTGTAAGAGGACTTCTCTGATGGCACAGTGGATCAGAATCTGCCTGCCGACAGAGGGGACACGGGTTTGATGCTTGGTCTGGGAAACTTCTACATGCCTCGGTGCAACTAAGCCCGTGCATCACAGCTACTGAGCCTGTGTGCTACAACTGCTGAAGCTCAAGCGCCCAAAGCCTGTGCACAACAAGAGAAGCCACCACAATGAGAAGTCCGGAAACTACAACTAGAGAGTAGCTCCAGCTCTCCGCAACTAGAGAAAGCTCACGTGCAGCAACAAAGACCCATCGAAGCCCCAAATAATTAATTAATTGTTATAAAAAACACTTTATAAGGGATGCTGTAATTTGCAGTTCAAATCACAGTTTTTCATGTACAAAATACTTCATCATTTTGAAGGCATTATTAAAATAAGTTTATCTTTTCCAAATACATGTCAGCATATCATATATCTTAAAATGTCAAGCATTACTGCAAAGGTCCATCCAGTCAAAGCTATGGTTTTTCCAGTTGTCAGGTATGGATGTGAGAGTTGGACCATAAAGAAAGCTGAATGCTTAAGAATTGATGCTTTTGAACTGGGGTGTTGGAGAAGACTCTTGAGAGTCCCTTGGACAGCAAGGAGATCCAACCAGTCAATCTTAAAGGAAATCAGTCCTGAATATTCATTGGAAGGACGGATGCTGAAGCTGAAGCTCCAATACTTGGGCCACCTGATGCAAAAAGCAGCCAACTCATTGGAAAAGACCCTGATGCTGGGAAAGATTGAAGGCAGAAGGAGAAGGGGATGACAGAGGATGAGATAGTTGGATGGCATCACTAACTCGATGGACATGAGTTTGAGCTAGCTCTGGGAGATGGTGAAGGACAGGGAAGCCTGGCGTGCTACAGTCAATGGGTCACAAAGAGTCAGACACGACTGACCAACTGAAAAATGAATAACGAACAACAAGCACTGCCTTGTAGATATCCAACTGCATTAAAAAATGACCAAATGCTTTACAATCTACAATCAATTTGCTGATTATCAAAACATCATACTTTTTAATCTATGTAATTTATGGTGTAATATTTAAAATCGTTCTAGTGTTTGCAAAATACTTTAAAGTTTACAAAATATTCATTCATCCCAGAAACACTTATTGAGCCTCTGGTGTGTGCCAAGCATGTTTTAGACACCTGGGGTCAAATGCTTCAAAGTAGTTAAGACCATTTCTGTGGTGGTCATGTCCTTCAAAAGCTATCCCATTTTGAATTATTTTATTTTTTAAAGTATTTGTTTAATTTTTAAAATTTTTGGCCACCCTGCGAGGCAAGTGGGATATTTGTTCTCTGACCAGGAATTGAACCCATGCCCCCTTACAGTGGAAGTGTAGAGTTTTATCTACTGGACTGCCAGGGAAGTCACAAATTATTTCATAAATAACAAATCCTATATTAATAAGCCAGTTATCACTGACAAACACACTGCTGTCTACACATTACTTTGTTATTTAGTGAGCTCAGTGCTTTACAATATGCAAGAGACTTTGCCTCTTGTAAATAATTTGATTATTCAAAAGCATAGAGCAATTTACATCTTTCCAATTATAAAGCATTTTACAGTTTTAAGAGCACTTGATTACAAAACAATTCAACTTGTATGGATCACTTCACATTAAAAAAAAAAATTGCCTTTAGAAAACCTCTGTAATGTTTACAGAGTATACTGCAGTACACAGAATTTCTTGCTGTTTACAGAACATTTTGTATTTTTTAAAGTACTTCTAAACTTACAATGCACTTTGACATTTACAAAGATTCTACTATGTACATAGGATATAGCATAGATAAACACTGGGTGGTTTACAAAGTATTTCATAACAGATAACAATATTTCTGTCTACAAAATACCTTAGCAGAGTACATTACTGCAAAGTGATTTTTCATTTTACAAAGTACATATGTCAATAATTCTTTTGTATTGCTCACAAAGAAGTTGCCATTCACAAAGGGCTTCATTTCTGAAACGGAGCGGGACTCTATGGCCATTCCCCACGATGTCCTCTGACTGCCTTTTGTCTCTGGAAAAAACTTTCGCCAAAGAATAAGTTTAATCAGAAAGTGAGAAAATGTAGAAGCGAATAAAAGCAGTCAAACAGGACAAAACAATAATACTTTAGCCATTAAGCAAAGTCAAGGACTTTTAGTTCCTACTCAAGAGCTATAAGATAACATTCTAAGCCATATTCTGTGAACTGTCTTACAGATACTAAACCCCCCACCGCGTGGACGAAGTTAACTACACGATGACCAGACTTGGGCCAGGACTTCAGCTGCCATGATTCCAAGAACAGACCCCAAGAAAATGGGAACAAACTGACCCTGGAACTGAAGATTAATTGTACTTGAAAGAGTCGAGATGATGCTGGTCCGATCACTGATGACCAATTTCAAGATGACTATCAGAAGACTTCTCTGGTGGTACAGTAGGTAAGAATCCACCTGCCAATGCTGAAGATTCCACATGCTATGGAGCAAGTAAGCCTGTGTGCCACAACTACTGAGCCTGTGCGCCTAGATCCTGTGTTCCAAATCAAGAGAAGCCACCAGTGAGGGGCCTGCCCACCACAAGGAAGAGTAGCACCCACTCACCACAACTAGAGAAAGCCCATGCAAAGTAACAGAGACTCACACAACCAAAAATAAATAAATAAATGTAGTTTTATTTATACTACATTTAATAAATAAATGTAATTTAAAAAAAAAAAACTAAAAAAAAAAAGGGTCAGAGCTGACTGTGTTTGTCTGCATGCAGCCCCTTCTCTCAATCTATAAAAGCTCTTGCCTGCAGATTGTTGAGGGGGAGAGGCACAGGAGTTTAGCCTCCCCCTACTCCCAATTGCCAGCATGCAAAATAAAGCTAACTTTCCTTCCAACCAACTTTACTTCTTTATTGGCTTTTGAGCAGCGAGCGGCCAGACCCCACTTTCAGTTACATTTCTACCTACATACACATGAAAACAGAACAGTAACTTGATGATGAATAGGACTTTCCTTTTGCTCAAACGGTAAAGAATCTGCCTACAATGCAGGAGACCAGGGTTCGATCCCTGGGTCAGGAAGATCCTCTGGAGAAGGGAATGGCAGTCCACTCCAGCATTCTTGCCAGGAGAATCCCATCGATAAGAGAAGCCTGGCAAGCTACAGTCTGTGCCGTCGCAAAGAGATGGATATGACTGAGTGACTAACACACACAACTTGATGACAGCAAAAATTTCCAAAACATTAAACAGACACTGTGCTGAGGCTGGGATTAGGCAAGCAACCAGGGAGATGTCCCTGCCACATTGGAACTGACACCAACTTGGGGAGAAAAGAAATAAAAAGATCCTGGCAGCCAGTGATGAGAGCTATGACAATGAGCCCAAATGGCTAGGACAGGAAGTAAATAAGTGGGGGAAGTTCATTTGGAGCAAAGCTTTTCCGTGACCGAGAGCTGAAAAACTCCTTTCCCAAGCAACTGGCCACGTATAACCTTTCTGCTGACACAGTCATCATGCTTGCTTTAAAATAACTTTGGGAGGTAAGCAGGTATCATAAACTAGTCTTGACTCTGGGAGATGTTATCCAGTCCATTTCAGACATTAGGAGACTGAGAACTAAGACATAAGGTGGACATCTAATGTCTTAAAGAAGACCAATTTGGAGCTTTGGATTCAGGTTCCTTACCAAAATGAGCTAGAATTAAACATCCAAGGAATGTCCATGTAGGACTTTTATTTCCATGACACTTAATGTGCTCACTAAGTAGTGGGTATTTGGGACGTGACTTTTGGTCCATTTAATTAGCCTGTGGCATAGAAATGAGTCAACTTTTTTTTTTTTTTTTTTTTTGGCTGTGCCACCTGGCATGCAGGATCTTAGTTCCTTAGCTAGGAATCAAATGGAAGTGTGGAGTCTTAACAAGTGGACCACTAGGGAAGAACCAGAATGACTCTTTACTACAAACGTTCCAACTCACTAGCTTTTCTAAGGGCTTCTTAGAAGGCTGCTCCTTGTCACTGAGGTTTTCTGAGACTTACCTCATCCAGAGAAGTGAAACCAGTTACCTCAGATTGGGATTTGAACCCGGCCAAAATCCAGTTTGGGACTTGAACCCCCACAGCAGGGACTCAAACCTGGCCAAAACCTGGTCTTCCATGCATTTCATTTCAGGACTTAATGAAACTCAGGTTCTTTGTACCTCAGCGCAGAAGGAATTCAGCTAGAAGCAAGGTGATAGGCAAGAAGTAGATTTATTAATATAGGACACCTGTAAGAGATGCAAGCAGGCAGGTGAGGGGGCTCTACCCCAAAGATTAAGTGGGCTACAATTTAAAGTCAAAGGAAAGTGGAGAGGGGAAAGGACTGCCTTCTTTGAATTGACATCAGGCTTATACCACTAGCTCCTTCTTCATGTTGGGCAGGAGAGTGTCTGACCCTCCAAGGTCAAACTAGGATTATCATAGCACTTATTCAAATCAGTAGAAGGCTGGTATTTTTCTTTTACCTAATGGCCTGGGACATAGCTCATGCTTATTTATGGCTTTATAGTTAAGCAAGCCTGCTTCATGCCACGACATTCTGATAGCTTTCTAGTGTGTGTGCGTGTGCTTTGTTGCTTAGTCGTGTCCAACTCTTTGCAACCCCATGGACTGTATCCCTCCAAGCTCCTCTGTCCATGGAATTTTCCAGGCAAGAATACTGGAGCAGGTTGCCATTTCCTACCCCAGTGGATCTTCCCAACCCAAGGACTGAAACTGCATCTTTTGGGTCTGCATTTTTGTGTCTGCACTAGCAGGCAGATTCTTTACCCTGTGCCACTTGGGAAGCTTTCTTGAGGCTATCATTAACTTAAAGTGGTCTCCCAGAATTTCCTAGGATTGACTGGTTTGATCTCTTTGCTCTCCAAGGGACTCTCAAGAGTCCTCCAACACCATCAGTTCAGTTCAGTTGCTCAGTCGTGTCCGACTCTTTGCGACCCCATGAATTGCAGCATGGCAGGCCTCCCTGTCCATCAGCAACTCCAGGAGTTTACTCAGACTCATGTCCATCAAGTCAGTGATGCCATCCAGCCATCTCATCCTCTGTCATCCCCTTCTCCTCCTGCCCACAATCTCTCCCAGCATCAGAGTCTTTTCCAATGAGTCAACACTTCGCATGAGGTGGCAAAAGTACTGGAGTTTCAGCTTTAGCATCAGTCCTTCCAATGAACACCCAGGACTGATCTCTTTTAGGATGGACTGGTTGGATCTCCTTGCAGTCCAAGGGACTCTCAAGAGTCTTCTCCAACACCACAGTTCAAAAGCATCAATTCTTCAAAGCTCAGCTGTCTTCACAGTCCAACTCTCACCTCCATACATGACCACTGGAAAAACCATAGCCTTGACTAGATGGACCTTTGTTGGCAAAGTAATGTCTCTGTTTTTTAATACGCTATCTAGGTTAGTCATAACTTTCCTTTCAAGGAATAAGCATCTTTTAATTTCATGGCTGCAATCACCATCTGCATTGATTTTGGAGCCAAAAAAATAAATAAAGTCTGATGCTGTTTCCATTGTTTCCCCATCTATTTCCCATGAAGTGATGGGACCAGATGCCATGATCTTCATTTTCTGAATGTTGAGCTTTAAGCCAACTTTTTCACTCTCTTCTTTCACTTTCCTCAAGAGGCTGTTTAGTTCCTCTTCACTTTCTGCCATAAGGGTGGTGTCATCTGCATATCTGAGGTTATTGATATGTCTCCCGGCAATCTTGATTCCAGCTTGTGCTTCTTCCAGCCCAGTGTTTCTCGTGATGTACTCTGCATATAAGTTAAATAGAGGAAGACAACAGAATGGGAAAGACTAGAGATCTCTTCAAGAAAATTAGAGATACAATGGGAACATTTCATGCAAAGATGGGCTCAATAAAGGACAGAAGTGGTATGGACCTAACAGAAGCAGAAGATATTAAGAAGAGGTGGCAAGAATACACAGAACAACTGTACAAAAAAGATCTTCACGACCCAGATAATCACAATGGTATGATCACTCACCTAGAGCCAGACATCCTGGAATGTGAAGTCAAGTGGGCCTTAGAAAGCATCACTATGAACAAAGCTAGTGGAGGTGATGGAATTCCACTTGAGCTATTTCAAATCCTGGAAGATGTGAAAGATGATGCACTGAATATGCCAGTAAATTTGGAAAACTCAGCAGTGGCCACAGGACTGGGAAAGGTCAGTTTTCATTCCAATCCCAAGGAAAGGCAATGCCAAAGAATGCTCAAAACTACTGCACAATTGCACTCATCTCACGTGCTAGCAAAGTAATGCTCAGAATTCTGCAAGCCAGGCTTCAGCAATACGTGAACCGTGAACTTCCAGATGTTCAAGCTGGTTTTAGAAAAGGCAGAGGAACCAGAGATCAAATTGCCAACATCTGCTGGATCATGGAAAAAGCAAGAGAGTTCCAAAAAACATCTATTTCTGCTTTATTGACTATGCCAAAGCCTTTGACTGTGTGGATCACAATAAACTGTGGAAAATTCTAAAAGAGATGGGAATACCAGACCACCTGACCGGCCTCTTGAGAAACCTATATGCAGGTCAGGAAGCAACAGTTAGAACTGGACATGGAACAACAGACTGGCTCCAAATAGGACAAGGAGTACATCAAGGCTGTCATTATTAATTCGTGAATATTCAGGAATTAATTGGAGTAGCAAACTACTCCCAGGGGCTGAGGAATGCATGCATTTCCTTCGTTAGTTTTCCCATACGGTGATAAGTAACTATTTAGGACACTCTTCCTTTTTATGAACCATATGGTAAAAGTGATTATTTACAACCCTCTCTTTGATATGGATAGCCTTATGTTTTCCTTGATAATTTGTAAGTCTGGACTTTTGATTTTTATTTTTGCTGAAAATAGCTACCTTGTAAGACAGTATACATACTCACACGAAGTTGAATAAAACACCTTTGCTCCATCAGAGCTCGGGTCCTCATGTCTTTCTTTCTTTCCTTGTCTCTCTGTCTCTCTGTCTCTGTCTCTCTGTCTCTCTGTCTCTGTCTCTCTGTCTCTCAGGCTAATTCTCTGGAGCGCAGAAACCCGTCGTGCTCACTGTCCTGCCCGGGCTTCTAAGACCCTCTCAAGAAGGCGCACTGTGCCTTCACCCACTCGAGAGGGCGCCAGGTGCCTTTGTGAGCGACACAAGCCCTGTATCAAGGACTTTTTTGGGTTTCTGCTTAAACCAAGGAATATCAGCCTCTTTCTTTCTCTCTCTCTCTCTCTTTTACTTTCTTATCATCGACTCCAGACCACCAGGTTCCGGTCCATTAAAGGATCTCAACAAGTGGCACCCAGAACAGGGGCTTGGTACACGTGGCAGATTCGGACGGAGTGACCCCAAGGGCCTATTGAGGCCGGTAAGTACCAAGACATGGGTAAAACGGCTGGAAAGCCCCATCACTTTTCTACTTTACTTCATCACTTATTTAAAGTTCAGGGACCTAATGAAACGTATGCTGATTTTTTAGCTAGATTAGAAACTGCTATTTCCTGTACTGTAATTGGAGAAGAAGCCAAAAGGCAACTAGAGAAATTACTTACTTATGAAAATGCAAATCAGGAATGTCAAAAGGCTATAGCTCCATTTCGTGAGACAGGGACTATTATTGATTATCTGAAGGCTTGTCGCATCTAGGATCAGAAACTCAAAAGATGCAAATGTTAGCTGAAACAATGGTTGCTGCCTTAAGAAAGGGAAATGAAGGATGCTTTACATGTGGAGATAAGAACCATTTAAAAAGGGACCGCCCTAAGAAAGCTAATAAAAAACCTCCAAAAATCTGCCCTCACTGCCATAGAGGAAAGCATTGGGCCAAAGATTGTAAATCTAAATTTGACATTGAAAGGAAACTTATTCCGGGAAACTCCAAGCAGGGGACCCCCCCAGGTCCCCTTCAACAAAAACCAGGGGCAAATTCCATCTTTTCCCTCAAACCCTCAACAGCCGGCCGCGCTGCCGTAGATATACCAGCCCTAAATGCCTTTCTCCTTTACCCCAAGGCAGTCCCCTCTAGAATACTTACTGAACTTTTTGGATCCCTGCCCCCACAAACCTTCGGTCTTTTACTTGGCCGATCTAGTCGGACTTCCAAAGGAATTACTTTTCACCCTGGAGTAATTGATTCAGATTATAAAGGAGAAATTAAATTATGATGTCATCTCAGATTTTATGACAAATCAAAAGGGGGGGATAAAATTGCTCAATTACTTCTTTTACCTTACATTTCTATTAACTCCTAATGATGTACGGATGGGCAGATTCAGCAGTACAGATCAAAAACAGTCCTTCTGGATATCATTAGTATCTGAATTTGCCCAACCGACTATAAATATCAAAATTAATGGTAAAAGATTTTCTGGTCTCCTCGACACTGGATCTGATATTACTATTGTTTCCAAACATTTATGGCCCAAATCCTGACCTGTACAAAAAGTTTCTTGCCAAATTGCAAGGATTTCTCAAACCAAAGTACAAGAAGTTTATCAGAGTACTCAAATTTATCCATGTGAGGGACCAGAAGGCCAACCTGCAAAATTAAACCTTATGTGATAGATGCACCCCTATATCTAATAGAAAGAGATTTACTTATGCAATGGCAAACTCAGATATACATTCCACGTTTTTCCGAGGGGCCACTGCTCATTTAACAAACAATACAGTTATTAAAATAACTTGGAAGAATGACGAGCCTATTTGGACAGAGCAGTGGCCCCTCACGAAAGAGAAATTATAGACGGCTAAGGAACTTATAGATACACAACTAGAATTAAAGCATATTGAGGAATCTTGTTCCCCTTGGAACTCTCCTATTTGTTATAAAAAAGAAATCTAACAAATGACATCTCCTAACATACCTTGGAGAAGGCAATGGCAACCCACTCCAGCACTCTTGCCTGGAAAATCCCATAGACAGAGGAGCCTGGTAGGCTGCAGTCCATGGGGTCGCTAAGAGTCGGGCATGACTGAGGGACTTCACTTTCGCTTTTCACTTTCATGCATTGGAGAAGGAAATGGCAACCCACTCCGGTGTTCTTGCCTGGAGAATCCCAGGGACAGAGGAGCCTAGTGGGCTGCCGTCTATGGGGTCGCACAGAGTTGGACACAACTGAAGCCACTTAGCAGCAGCAGCAGCAGCAGCAGCAGCAACAGACCTTAGAAAAGCTAATGCATCTATGAAACCTATGGGTGCATTACAACCAGGAATCCCATCACCTACCACTATTCCTCAAAGTTGGCACATTATTATTATTGATTTACAAGATTGCTTTTTTAATATACCTTTACACCCTTTAGACCGAGAGAGGTTCGCTTTTTCTCTCCCTTACCCTAATCATATCGGACCTCATAAACGGTACCAATGGACTGGACTGCCACAGGGACGATGAATTCTCCCACCATGGGTCAGTGCTACGTAGCCAAAGCCCTTGAGCCTGTGAGAAAGCAATTTCCTAACTTTCTTGTTATTCACTATATGGATGATATATTGTTTTCGGCTCCATCTATCTTAGAAACTCAACACATGTTTGATATAGCTCAACTATGCTTTAAAAAATCTGGATTAATCATTGCCCCTAAAAAAAATTAAAACCTCTACACCTTACCATTACTTGGGGCTTGTTGTTAATAGACAACGTATTACTCCTCAACTAACTCAGATCCCTACTGACAAATTATCAACCTTAAATGATTTTTAAAAGCTCTTTATAAATTGGATTAGACCTTTAGACATTGCTAATTATCAGCTGAATAACCTATTTAATACTTTAAAAGGAGATTCTGATTTCAATAGCCCTTGTTCACTTTCTCAAGAGGCACGAGAACTCTATTTGGTGCAAAATAAATTACAAAAACAATTTCTTACTCGCATCAAACTGGATTTACCTCTAGAATTATTTATACTCCCCTCTCTTCATTCTCCCACAGGACTTCTTGCCCAACAAGAACACCCAGTATAATGGATCTATACCCGTTTTAAAGAAATAAAGTCACTTATATCTTACCTTAATTGCTCTAATCATTGTCAATGGAAGAAATAAGACTAAAACTCTAACTGCCTCTGATTCTCATAAAATTGTAATACCTATCAATAAATCTCAATTTGAGAACACATTACAAACTTCTACCAATTTCCAAATAGCTTTTCTGAAATATTTTGGAGAAATTTCATTTCATTATCTTTCTGGTAAGCTATAGAATTTCTTTAAAAATACTGAATTTATTATTTCTCACATTATCAGCTCACAGCCTATTCCACAGGCTGAGGTTTTTATATAGATGGGACTAAAAAAGCCAAAGCTTCATTCTGGTCTCTTAAGGAATATAAAGTCATTATACTAAATTTCATTCTGCTCAACAAAATGAATTATATGCTCTTATTCAAGTCATTTGCCTACATCCTTACCCCATTAATATTGTCTCTGACTCTATATTTACTTAGGCCATGCCCTGGGGTAGGCAGAGGAGGGATCGAACTTGTGCAGTGGAAGGTCAGAGCCTTAACCACTTTTGTGTTAAAAATATATAGAAACCTCCACCATTATTCAACAACTCTTTTTCGAACTACAATCTGTTGTTAGAAACAGCAATTCTCCCATTTATATTACACATATTCGAGCACATTCTTGTCTTCCTGGCCCCATGACTTACGGTAATGAGCAAGCTGATAAACTGCTTTCTTTTGCGACTCCAGAGGAACAGCATGCTCTGTTGCATAACAGTGCTGGCTCCCTACACCAGCTATGGAAAATCCCATACCGCCAGGCTAAAGAAATTATTAGTAATTGCTCTACTTGTAGACCCCTACATCTTCGACCCATCGCACAAGGTATTAATCCTCGCGGTTTGCAACCTAATGATCTATGGCAAATGGATGTAACTCATTGCCCTGAACTTTCTCCATCTTCTTTCTTGCATGTCTGAATCGACACTAATTCTTTTTTTATTTGGGCCACACCTATTCACGGTGAGGCTACACAACACGTTATAACTCATTAGCTTGTTTTGCTGTAATGGGAACTCCTAGTTCTATAAAAACAGACAATGGCCCTGCCTATATTTCTAGACTTCCCTGGTGGCTCAGAGGTTAAAACGTCTGCCTCCAATGCGGGAGACCTGGGTTCGATCCCTGGGTCGGGAAGATCCCCTGGAGAAGGAAATGGCAACCCACTCCAGTATTCTTGCCTGGAGAATCCCATGGACTGAGGAGCCTGGTGGGCTGCAGTCCACGGGGTCACAAAGAGTCAGACACGACTGAGTGACTACTTTACATTTCTAGACACTTTAAACAATTTTTACAATCTTTTTCTATTAAACATATTACTGGTATTCCTTATAATCCACAGGCACAAGGCATAGTCGAACGAGCACATCACACACTAAAGTTGCTAATAATAATAATAATAAAGGGGGGATACACAGGGACACTACTGTCTTCCTTATCTAAAGCAGACTTTACTAGATTCCAACATAAGGTAGTTTCTAAACCTATAACTATTGTTAATACAGCTTTATTTGTTTTAAATTTTTTAAACTTACCACAACACTTCTCTTCCTCTGCCCATTTGGTACCAAGACGGGTTAACGAAACATTGGAAATCAGGGAAACTAATCTTACAGGGAAAGGGGTATGCTTGTATTTCCCCAGGTGGATCCAACAAACTCACATGGCTTCCTCTTCGGAATATTTGACCCAAGGGGGCCCCCGGCCTTCAAAATGGAGACGGGACAACAAGGACCCCAGGAGGAAGAAATTCCAATATGGGCCATGTCGGCTCTAAAGGTCTCCAGGAAGCACTGCCCTCGGCGGCATCAACCTTATAATCTCCCCACTTGGGGACAAATAAAAACCCTTACTAATCGAGCTGAAAATTTGGTCTCTCAACAGGGAATGCCTTGGAGTCCTGAATACATTCTCCTGGCAATGCTCAGTCTCCTGACCTGTACCTTCCCCGCTCGAGATGGATCAACTAATCAAACTTAACTGGGCTTACTTACCCAACCCCCCTTTATTGCAGGTCATAAAATGGATGGAGAAAGGACTGATCTTGTCAACCAATGACTCCACCCATATGCCCCCTCCCTGGAATGTGAAGGAGCCATTACACCCTGGGGAGGAGGGGAAAGTAATTAACATTTCTTTAGGCTATAAAGAAGTAGACTTCCCTGGTGGCTCAGAAGGTAAAAGCATCTGCTTACAATGCAGGAGACCTGGGTTTGATCCCTGGGTTAGGAAGATCTACTGGAGAAGGAAATGGCAACCCACTCCAGTATTCTTGCCTGGAAAATCCCATGGACAGAGGAGCCTGGCAGGCTACAGTACACGGGGTCGCAAAGAGTCGGACATGACTAAGCGACCTCACTTCACGTCTTCTCTTCACTTTAGCTTTAAAGTCCTTCCATTGTGCCTGGGCCCAGGGAAATTATGCATAAACATTAGCCGACAAATTTGGGCTTTTGCCCTGCCTCCCAAAAAGGATTTTTGGATGTTGCTTGGATTATTTACTGCCCTTTCTTTGTCTGTGAACCATGTTTATACTGCTGAGACTTTAGGGAAAGAGTTAGGGAAAGAACAGAGATCATTATGCAAAGGGTTCACTTATAAGAAGTTTACGTATACTCCTGTCCTTTGGGACAAATGTCAAGCCAAATCAGGAAAATTAATGTGGCTAATCACATAATTGTTGATTGGGGACCCCATGGTATGTGGTTATCTATTGGTAGGAATATATGTAATAGTGATAAAACGAAAAATGTCAAGAAAATATTAAGCACCAAATACATATTCATGGTAACTTCTAGGGTACAAGGTAGGGGGACAAGCTAGGGGAGGGGTGTGGCGATAGATGCGACAGTATTGGTAAAGCTGTGGTTAAATTGGATAGGGAGTTCATTGGATTTGTTTTATGCTATAGTCATCCATTGGTAAAGCTGTGGTTAAATTGGATAGGGAGTTCATTGGATTTGTTTTACACTATAGTCATCCACCTATATCTGAGGTTACCACACTTAGTAATTCAACCAACCACAGAAAATACCCTCCCCCCTCCAAAAGACTTCGAGAACGTTCCAAAAAGCCAGATTTGAATTAGCCATGTGCCTGGAGAAGGCAATGGCACCCCACTCCAGTACTCTTGCCTGGCAAATCCCATGGTCGGAGGAACCTGGTGGGCTGCAGTCCATGGGGTCACTAACCGTTGGACACGACTGAGTGACTTCCCTTTCACTTTTCACTTTCATGCATTGGAGAAGGAGGTGGCGACCCACTCCAGTGTTCTTGCCTGGAGAATCCCAGGGACGGGGGAGCCTGGTGGGCTGCCGTCTATGGGGTCACACAGAGTCGGACACGACTGAAGTGACTTAGCAGCAACTGCTCAGAAGATGTTAACAGCACAGTGTGTGACTATGTTACGCAAGTGACATGGAAGGTCACTGACACTATGATGGAACATTACCACAACAAAGGACTTCTTGGGTGGCTTGACGGTGGATTAGCCCCACCTCGTCCTAGGATCGTCCTCGAGAAACAGAGGGGCCTGAACAATGGGACATTTGCACATTTGCTTCGAGCACTGAAGAACTTGGAACTTGGACCGGACATTTCACAGGGACCAGTCGTGGTCATAGTAACTATTTCTTTCGCTATAATCAGTCACATTTTATACAGGCCTGTGTCCCACTTCCTTTTGTTATAGCCATAGCAAATTTATAATTTAATAGGACTTGACGTTCTGTTACTTGTATTAATTGCAAACTATATACTTAACTCCTCTATCCCTTTAAGAAATGATTCCCTTTTGATTCTTCGACCTCGACCTAATTTGTGGTTACCAGTAAATCTCCAACGACCCTAGAAGGAAGGTCCCATAGGTGGACTTGCTTCCAGATTACTTACTAAACTGCTCCAACGATCTAAACGATTCATTGGATGGCTGATCCTTGGCATTTTGGGATTAATAGCTATTTGCACCACTGCTGCTGTCGCCAGCATGGCTTTACATACTTCGATTCAAACACATAATTTTATCCAAAATTGGACTGGAAGATGCTCATAATATGTGGGCTACTCAGGCTCAGGTAGATGAGGATATACAAGCAGAAATACAGGAACTAAAAACGGCCATCAAATGGGTCGGAGATCAATTAATAGATTTGCAAAAACAAGTGATACTAAAATGTGATTGGAATTCTACTCAGTTTTGTGTTACTCCTGTTCATTTCAATCGTAGTTCCTACACCTGGGAACAAATCAAATTCCATTTACAAAATATACATGATAATGCCTCTCTGAATGTACAATTACTGCAAAAGGAAATCTTTGAAACTTTTTCTAAACGTCTGCCCTCTTCCACTCATTTGGAAACTTTAGCTGAACAACTAGCCAATCAATTATCTGGGCTAGACCCACGAGGATGGTTTCAAAGTGTTATGCCCAGAGTCCGAGTCCCCAAAACTGAGAGAATAAGACGTCCACAGCAATGCAAAAGCATAAAGGGGTTTATTACTAGCTCGAGCCAGGGCCTAGGTTTCATCCAGCACAGTGGAATCGGACAAAGGCCCTGAGCTCTGAATCACATATACTTTTATACAGACGGTTCTTTGTTTCTGTAACAGCATAGCTGATTGGTTAAACCATACGCGCGCGCGGGACTTTTAAACCTCGAATCCCTATCTGGATTGGCTCCGGTCTGGCGCAGGCGGGGGCTATGGGGATTTTTCTGATTGGTCGAGCTACACTGCCTGCGGGAGTTCCCAGAGCCTCAGCTTTTCTCCGGCCTAGCCTGCCCCTGAGTGTCTGTCCTGGTTTCCGTTTGGTCCTAACAAAAGTATTACCCACAGAATCGGGTCTGGAACTGCAACTTTGGTGATAGTCTTGGTAATTATATTTGTTGTCTATCATTGCCTTTCTATAAGGTTGGTTAACACTAAACAAACTCAATTGTTCAGGACCTTTTTTACAAATATAGTAAAATAGGGGGAATTGTCAGGAAGCATTTTACAGGAGGCTTCTTGTGTGCTGTTTTGGATCTGGCATGAATCCTCTGTCCCTTACTCCACTTAATTCCTGAATATTCAGGAATTAAGTGGAGGAGCAAACTACTCCCAGGGGCTGAGGAATGCATGCATTTCCTTCGTTAGTTTTCCCGTCTGGTGATAAGTAACTATTTAGGACACTCTTCCTTTTTATGAACCATATGGTAAAAGTGATTATTTACAACCCTCTCTCTTTGATATGGATCGCCTTATGTTTTCCTTGATAATTTGTAAGTCTGGACTTTTGATTTTTATCTTTGCTGAAAATAGCTACCTTGTAAGATTGTATATATACTCACACCATGTTGAATAAAACACCTTTGCTCCAGCTTGGGTCCCTGTGTCTTTCTTTCTTTCCTTCTCTCTTTCTCTGTCTCTCTCTCTCTCAGGCTAATTCTCTGGAGCACAGAAACCCATCGTGCTCACTGTCCTGCCCGGGCCTCTAAGACCCTATCGAGAAGGCACACTGTGCCTTCAACCCCTCGAGAGGGCACCAGGTGCCTTCGAGAGCAATAAGCCTTGTATCAAGGACTTTTTTGGTTTTCTGCATAAACCAAGGAATATCAGCCTCTTTCTCTCTCTTTTACTTTCTTATCGTCAACTCCAGATGACCAGGTTCTGATCCATTAAAGGACCTCAACAGATAACCTTGCTAGCACGTGAACTGTGTGCAATTGTATGGTTTTTGAACACTCAGCTCATTCAAGGACACCTGGGTTTTCTCCCAGGCTTTCTTTTAGAAGGAGACTTGGGGTAACTCTCCTAGAATCTTCTGTCTACCCCAAGCTCAGTCCTTCATGACATCCCTACTGTGAGAAGTTAACCATCTTCTCCCTCTGCCACTCCCTGGATGAGGAAGAGACGTGTGAGGCAGATTCAGATTTTAGTCTCACCTCTGGAGTCCTGCTGATCACATCTACATTCCACACCACCAAGGGGGCAGGCAGGCCACCTAAGCCACCCCTCCAGTCTAATCCCTGTGTGCCACAACGAAAGATCCCACACGGGGCAAATAAGGCCGGACGCAATAAGGCCAAACAAATAATTAATTAAAACATAACTGCAAGCAAGTACAATTGTACAGGTTCATTCATTAAACATATTGCTTCATTTTTTCCCCAGTTTTCCTTTTCTCTTCTCAAAAAAAAAATTTTTTTCCCCCATAAAGTCAACAGCTTACCAAGCTCAGGCGAGCATTCCCTCTTTGTTAAAAGACTCTTTCTGTTGAGCTGAGGTGGACTCTGAAAGAGGCTGACGACCATCCCGCGAGGGTGAAGGCAATGCATGTTGTTCACCAAGAACGGATCACACCTAGGGGGTAAATCTCATAATACCATGCAAGCACATTTCCTCCTCATTGGCTTAAATGTTTTTGATCCTAAATAAGTCCTTGGCGTTCCTTTTACAAACCTGAAGCCTCTGCTGAGTCTTGAAAGGAAGGGAGGGAGAGAGGGCTGGGGAAGGTGAAAGGCTCCTAAGAATCTGAGATCGAGTATGGGTCTTCTAGAACATTCTAGAACAGGTCAGCTAAGATGGTAGCCCCTCTTCAGGGCAATACTTTGGCCACCTGATGTGAAGAGCTGACTCATTGGAAAAGACCCTGATGCTGGGAAAGACTGAAGGCAGGAGGAGAAGGGGACGACAGACGATGAGATGGTTGGATAGCATCACCAGCTCGATGGACATGAATTTGGGTAAACTCCAGGAGTTGGTGATGAACAGACAGTCCTGGCGTGCTGCGATTCATGGGGTCGTAAAGAGTCAGATACGACTGAGAGACTGAACTGAACTGAACTGAACTGAACTGCCGTGACAGCCGTAGAGGCGCAGAAAGGCCAAAACGGCTGTGTGGAGTCCCAGCCCCAACCCCGCGAGCCCCGGGTCCCTCATCTGCTGCCAGCCGGCCTTGCAGTTGCAGCCCTTGTCCCGCAGGGGGAGCACCAGCCCCAAAGGTGACCAGCTCCGGGAGCAGAGCCGCGCGCTATCAATTAGCACCACTGGCTAGAACTGTCCGATCCGGCTCACCCCTCTACCAGCTGAGAATCAGCTCTCTCCTGCCAATGCCAGATCTGTGGGTGGGTGGATGAGGAAAGGGCCGGCCTCGCCAAGGTTAGCGTTTGTTTTATTTCCAAAAGAAACAGCTTCAACAGCAGGAACCAGAACTGAGGTTATGCAATCAGAGGTCTGGCCAAGTGGGGAATGGGTGAAGGTGGTGGGGCTGGAGAAAGCGAGGGAGTGGGGAGGAGGGTGCGGAAAGGGAGGAGGGGGAAGGAAGAGGACGCTGCTTTCATCCCTGAACTCTTCTCCAGCCCCAGTTCTGTCTCCCCTGGAACGCTTCCCTAGCCTCTTGTCTTTTTAATTGTCTTTAAGTGAGTATTTATTGAGTCACCTCTCAAGGGGTGGGGACACTTCAAAGACTGAGACGGTTCAGTGGAAGCGGCACCTGCCTGGGAACAGTGACAGTCAAGAATCATTTCCCAGCCCTAAATCCACCCAAGGGCCAGGCACCAGACAACCAGGACAGCCCCCGTGACCCAAAGCCCAGTCCTACACTGCTGACTCTGTCCTGCCTCTCCCAGTGAAGACCCAGGTCTGCACGTTCCTCTCATTCCTTTCTGCCTCCCGACCAGCGCTGCTGCCTTTTCCTGTGGCCCTGTGTGCGGGGCCTCACGTTCCTGGGCATGTGGCCAACATTCAGTTTTTCTTGTATAGCTTTGACCTCTCTGTGTTATCCCTCAGTCACCTCCATCAGTTGCAGTCCTGTGAGTACAAGTGAGACAACCCCCAGAGGCTGGGGAATCTTGTCACAGTGCTGAGCCTGGTTCATCACTCCAGGCCTGGGGTGGGGGGGGGGGGCGGGGGGGGGGGGGGGTGGACAGGAACGCACAGGCTCAGGTGACCTGCGGGGCAGAGCGGCAAACAGCAGGAGCTGAGCCACAGAGGTGAATTTGATCATGACCCTGCCATCATCCAGCACTGTGAATCTGAACGAGTTTCTTACGCTCTCTGTCCCACTTTCTCATCCAGAACCCCTTAAGTGAGTTAATATATGGAGCATGGAGCGTCTAGTGGCCGGTGGGGAGCATGATACATGGGTGAGGTGTCATTACTGATCGACAGGGGTTTAGTGAGCACGTATGTATTAGTCGCTCAGTCATGTCCAACTCTTTGCAGCCCCGTGAAGTATAGCCTGCAAGGCTCCTCTGTCCATGGAATTCTCCAGGCACGAATACTGGAGTGGGTTGCCGTTCCCTTCTCCAGGGGATCTTCCCGAACCAGGGATCGAACCCAGGTCTCCTGCCTTGCAGGCAGATTCTTTACCGTCTTTACCTTCCCAAGGAAGTTTAGTGAGCACATGTGACCTGTTAATGTAGGTGCAAGGGCTCTAGCAAATAACACGAAAATCCAAGTCTCTCTCTCTCTCCTCAGAGAATTGTTAATTTCTAGAAGATGAGACTGACTTAAAGCAGACGGTATTGGAATAGACAAGAGGACCTCCACCAGTGATAAATGGCACCAAGCAAATTAAACGAGGAGACAGGATCGATAGTGACTGGCAGGGGCTGCTTCACACTGGGTGGTCAGACAGGGCTTCTTGGAGGAGGTGACTTCTGAGAGTCGGCCATGGGAAGCCGTGGGGAGACGTGTTCCTAGCAGAGGGAGCGGCAGAAACAATGGCCTTGAGGTGAGAGCAAGCTTGACAAACTCCAGGAGCTATCAGATGCTGCCTCTGACAATGAGTCCTCCTACCCAAGGGACAACTCTGAGAGGAGAGGGACTCACTGATTTGTTGTTGTTGTTGTTATTGCTATTATTTGCTTTGTTTCCCATGGATCCTTCACCCTCCAGAACTGCCTGGCACATAATAGGGTTCATAATAACCATGCATGCGTGCTACGTCTCTTCCGTCACGTCCGACTCTTTGTGACCGTATGGACTGTAACCTGCCAGGTTCCTCTGTCTACGGGATTCTGCAGGCAAGAATACTGGAGTAGGCTGCCATGCCCTCCTCCTCCAGGGGAGCTTCCCAACCCAGGGATTGAACCTGCATCTTTTATGTCTCCTGCATTGGCAGGTGGGTTCTTTACCACCAGAGCTATGTGGGAAACCCTCATAAGAACCACATGTGAAATAAATAAGAGTTGGCAGTCCAGTGGTTAAGACTCCCTGCTTCACTGCAGGTGCACCAGTTCGATCCCTGGTCCAGGAACTAAGATCCCATGTGCCTTAAAAAAAAAAAAACCAGCTGTGTCTTCCAGGGATCCATAATACTTGCCCATCATTTCTCCAGGTGGGCATGATGTCCACGTTGCACAATCATTTCAGGGCATCCATTGTCTCTTGTTATCAATCTTTGGATTCCAGGTAAAGAACCCCCTCTTTTCTCCAAATTTGGAGGGCCCACATCCTTAGGGACTTCCCAAGTGGCACTAGTGGTAAAGAACCCGCCTGCCAATGCAGGAGACATAAGAGATGCAGGTTTGATCCCTGGGTTGGGAAGATCCCCTGGAAGAGGGCATGGTAACCCACTCCAGTAGTCTTGCCTGGAGAATTCCATGGACAGAAGAGCCTGGTGGGCTACAGTCCGTGGGGTCGCACAGAGTCGGACACGACTGAACCGACTTAGCATGCACGCAAGCCAATCCTTAGAATCCCCAGCTATTTCTCTCTTGGGAGTGGAGGTATTGAAACAAGGGACTGGAGCCAGGTTGCCTGGGCGCTGCCTCCTGGCTACTAGCTGGTAACCCTGAGAAGTGACTTTATGCCTCTGAATGCCCTCATCTCCCCGTCCATAAAATGGAGATCATATATGCACTTACCACATAAGGTTGTTATGAGACCAGGTGAGAAATGTGCAAAGGATTAAGAATATGCATGGGACATAGTACAGTGTTAGCTGAAATCATCATCAGGGCTTTTTACTGGGATTAATAGATTAGGTGTGTCAGAGTCTGACACCCAAGACAGGCTAGAAAAGTATTGACTGAGCTGGCTGCTCACAAGACTCGGTCAGGTCGCCTCCCTTTTTGATTAGATTGTATCTCTCCTCTCTGTTGTGCCTCTGTTTCTACCTCAGGCAGATCTGTGTCCTTCACTGGACTGTGTCTCCTGTCCTTTCGGTCTCTCCATCCCTCTCTGACTTTGAATCCCAGTGCTTCTGTATTTCTCTGGCTTTCTTCTCTGAATCTCTGTTTCTTGCTTCTCTAGATCCCTCCTGTCCTTTCTGTCTTTACCTCTGTCTGCAGCGGTCTTTGTCCCTGTCTCCACATCTCTGAGTATGTGTCTCCCTCTAGCTCTAACTCTTCTTTTCTCTGTGTGTCTCTCCATCTCTGGCTCTGTCCTCTCCCTGTGTCCTGTGTCATCTTCTGATGCTTTTCTTCCTGCGTCCCTGTGTGCGTGTGTGCTCAGTTGTGTCCGACTCTTTGCAACCCCATGGGCTGTAGCCCTTCAGGCGTCTCTGTCCATGGGATTCTCCGGGCAAGAATACTGGAGTGGATTGCCATGTCCTCCTCCAGAGGATCTTCCCAGCCTGGGGACTGAGCTCGCCTGTGGCTCCTGCACTGACAGGTGGATACTTTACCACTGTGCTATCCTGCTTCTCTGTGTCCTAATCAACCATTCGCTCTCACCTCCCTGCCTCATCCCCCCACCTCTCTCTTTGCATCTGACACTTTGTCTCTTTCTCTCTCTCTTCTTGGCTCTTTTACTCTCTCTCATCCTCTCGCTCCCTCACTGTCCCCTCTCTGCTCACTTCCTCTCTTTCTTTCTCTTGCCTTCTGTTGCTCTGAAATCGCTCTCACTCCCTTTGTAATTACGCGTGGGATCTTTTTTGTTTTTGTATTTTTGCCCAGCCTAATCCCCATCTGGCTCACTGCCCACAGGAGAGAATAAGATGGAGCTGATTATGTAACCATTCATTATGAATTCAAAGGGCTGAGGGAGGAGGCTGCGGCTGGGAAGGAGCATTTTTTTCCTTCTCACCTTTCTTAGCCCACTCCTTTGTCCTCAGCCCAGCAGCCTGGCCTCAGACACGCCTCTCCCAGCTCCACAGAGATCAGATTACTGGCCCCCTCACCTGGAGACAACCAGAGAGTAAACAGTACACAGACTGGAGGGAGGGCGGGTGGGGGGAGACTCGGCGGAGGCTGCTGGCGAAAGAGCTTCCCACGAAAGACAGGCAGGCACTCAGGCTCTCCTCTGGCCCCTAGGAATGGTACAAAGTCACAGAAACAGGTGTGGGTGGAAATTTGGGGGAACCATCCAGTGCAGCTGGCTGAGATCTGGGACATCCAGTTCTGAGACCAGAGACCGAGGCCTCTGAGGACAGAATGAAGGAGGCCTGGCTCCTCCCCACCCCACTGGTTTGGGGCTTCAACAAGCGAGAAAATGCTTTTGCTATTTACCCCCTTCCTGGGCTTCCCTGGTGGCCTAGCCAGTAGAGAATCTGCCAGCAGTGCAGGAGACCTGGGTTCGATCCCTGGGTCGGAAAGATCCCCTGGAGAAGGAAATGGCAACCCACTCCAGTAGTCTTGCCTGGAGAATCCCATGGACTGAGGAGCATGGTGGGCTACAGCCCATGAGGTTGCAAGAGTCAGACACGACTGAGCAACTAACACACTGGAGATTCTTGGCCAGCATGGTGCTGCTGAAAATTCTGGAGGTCACCACCCCCACCCACCAGAGGAATGTATCAGGCACCTTATCCTCCCAACAGCTACGCTTAAGCAAGCACCTCACTCACAATCTCACTACTTCTTGCCCCTTCTGATACACATCAGCTGGTCCCATCCTTTTCCCCCCACACCCAGTGCAGCCCAGGGAAAGGAGCCCTAGGCAAGTGGCCGGTGGAATAGACTTCCTGAGGACGAAACTGGTGCACTAATCCTAACCCTGCCCCTTGAGAGCCCAGTGACCTTGGGCGAGTCTCAGTTTGTTCGAGTGTGTAATGGGGATGACTACAAAGATGTGAAGATCCATGGGACTGGATCTTGGGCACGGAGGCTTCCCTCGCAGTCCAGGGGTTAAGAATCCGCCTTGCAATGCAGGGGATGCAGGTTCGATCCCTGGCCAGGGAATTGAGATCTCACATGCCTCAGAGCGACTGAGCCCATGAGCTGCAACTACTGAGGCCCTCACTGCAACTACTGAGGCCCTCACCGCAACTAGAGTCCACGTGCCGCAAGGAAATTTTCTGCATGGCACAACAAAGATCCCGCCCAAGACAACTAAGATGCAATGCAACCAAACCAATCAATAAATAACACAACTTAGCACAAAGCTGGCGCTGAGAAGAGGCTCAGGAACATGCAATGTCCCACTCTTCTCTTCTGCCTCCCCTGCTGGTCCAGCACTCAACTGACAGTCCATGCTGTCGTCTGTCCATTACCCGCCATCAGCCCCAGTCTACGCTCAGCCCTGCTCTAGCCATCAGCCCCACTTATGGCAAATCCCCCCCCGCCCCCCACTGCCGAGGGCAGATTTGATAGTGCTCAGGATAGGTTGTTGAGTGATAGTTATGACACCATGCTCATAGATTTCAGTACATTTAATCCATACAACAACTTTTTTTTTTTTTTTGTAATGGCTGCACCACTTGTCTTGTGGGATCTTAATTCCCCGACCAGGGATTGAACTCAGACCCCAGCAGTGAAAGAGTCAATTCCAAGACCACCAGGGAAGTTTCAGGGAGGTACTTTTATTGGTATTCTCATTTTTCAGAAATGAAAACAGAGATACAAAGAAATGACGTGTCTTGTTCAAGATCACACGCACCAGGAAAGTTGCAGAGATGGGACTTCCTTGTTGGTCCAGTGTTTAAGATTCTGCCCTTCCAACGTAGGGAGCATGGATTCAATCCCTGGTCAAAGAACTAAGATCCCATATGCCCTGTGGCACAGCAAACAAAAGAAAGAAAGAACGTTGTAGAGGCTGGACTTGAACCTGGTTCTTCCTGACTCTACAAAGATCCTGGGACTTAGCTTCCAAAACTCAGACTGTTCTAAAACCTAGAAGAGTGAAAGTGTCAGTCTTTCGGTCACGTCTGAGTTTTTGTGACCCCAGTGGATTGTAGCCTGCCAGGCTCCTCTGTCCATGGGATTCTCCAGGCAAGAATACTAGAGTAGGTTGCCATTCCCTCCTCCAGGGGATCTTCCCAACTCAGGGATCGAACCTGGGTCTCCTGCATCGCAGACAGATTTTTTACTGTATGAGCCACCAGGGAAGCCCTCTACGCTCTGAGAGAATAAAGTTGGAGTGTATGGATATGAATGAGGAGGGGACTGAAGGGACAAAGTGGAGGGAATCACCTCATGAGCTCGGCACTCAATGGTCATTCAGAGGAAGGACTAGAAGTTATATAAACTCCGAAGCATGGCAAGCTCCCAAGTGAGATCCAACCCCCAGGAAATTTAATCTGAAGGTGTTAGGGTTACCAAAAGCTGAGTCCCAGGATCTTTGTAGCCAGGGCCCATGGCCAAGGTCAATTCCTTCTTCCTGGTTACATGGAGATCTGAGAGGTCTACACCCTCTTCCTGTTTGTCACATGTCCATCCCGGTGATCTTTACACTCTGGAAGCACATGAACAAAAACATCAAGTTACCCAAAAGTATCTGTTTCTGCTATGTGGGGCACTGGGACCCCACCCCCCATCCCAGGCTTTCATAATGAGGAGTGCATTTCTGTTTCTGCTATGTCTGGCACTGGGACTCCACCCCCCATCCCAGGCTTTCATAATGAGGAGTGCATTAGCTAGATATCAACTCTGCTCTTTGCAGAGTGTTTTCCTTTTGTTTCATTATCAGCCTCGAGTCAATCCCTATGGTAGACACTGTTAGTTGTTCCTCTAAGTTCTTCCCTCGTTTCTTTGGTGATAGAACATTAACTCTGAGCTCAGCCCAAGATCATCCAAAATGTCTATTTCTCTGGTGTCCAGTGGTTAAGACTCCACCCTGCCAATGCAGAGGGTGTGTGTTTGATCCCTGGTCTGGGGACTAAGATCTCATATACTGTACGGTGTGACCAAAAAATTAAAAAAAAAAACAACCTTCTTATCTTTTAGGACTTCCCTGGTGATCCAGTGGTTAAGACTCCAAGCTCCTAATGCAAAGGCTTGGGCTCGATGCCTTAAGATCCCACTTTCCACTTGGCCAAAGGAAAGAAATGAAAAGAAAAAAGATCATCCAAAATAAAGACTATATTTCCCAGACTCCCTTACAGCTAGGCAGACACTGAGACTGGGAGCGAATAAGATCCGAGGGCAAGCCATGTCTACCATTTCCAGGCTGTACCTTCCTTTCCAGTTCAGTGTCCCATCACCCCACTGGTTGGAACACAGACCCAGCACATGAGCTGGTAAGTCATCTTCAACCATGAGGACCAGGGCAATGCACTGGGAAACCGTGGCGCTAAAGCAGAAGAGATCTGCGTTCTTGGTACTGGAACTGCTGTATCAACCTCTGAATGCTTGCAGTCAGATTGACACTTTGGAGATAAACTGTTATTTTTCTGAAGTCACCGTTGTTTTGAGGTCTCTGATACAATCAAATACAACATCCTGTCCGCTTATGACTTCCTAATTGAACACTCCTCCCAACCGAAAGTCTATAGGAACTAACCTCACAGAGACGTGCTGCTAAGTCACTTCAGTTGTGTCTGACTCTGTGCCACCCCATAGACAGCAGCCCACCGGGCTCCCCCGTCCCTGGGATTCTCCAGGCAAGAACACTGGAGTGGGTTGCCATTTCCTTCTCCAATGAACGAAAGTAAAAAGTGAAAGTGAAATCGCTCAGTCGTGTCCGACCCTCAGCGACCCCATGGACTGCAGCCTTCCAGGCTCCTCTGTCCATGGGATTTTCCAGGCAAGAGTACTGGAGTGGGATGCCATTGCCTTCTCCGTCACAGAGACGTGCCAGTCTCAAATTCATCCATTCATCACCAACTACCCGTGTATCAATTTCAAAAAGCCCTCTCTCTCCAGGGTGGTTCAATCAACCTTTCCTTCTTCAGTCTATCATTCAGGCATTCTTTCAACTATTCACATCCAACCAGGCAATTATCTCAAGTTCTAGTTATGTACCCTTCCGAAAGCATCCATCGTTTAATCCTTTGTCCTCTGACACATTCATCCATCCCTCCTTCCTACCACGCATCCATTTAACCACCCATTCACTCTTCCATCATCGTGTCCTCTCACCCACTTATCCATACATTTATTTATTCATCCTTCATTCACTAGCACGTTCAACCTTTCACCCATTTGCCTTCTTCCCATTTATTTATCCATTGATCCATTCTCATCCAATGATTCCTCTTTCTGTTTATCCACCCATGCTGCTATTCATCTATCTATCCTACCATCTATTAATTTTTCTTTCCATCATTCTATCATGCATCGTTCCATTCAGTCCTTACTTTCATCCATATTTACCAGTTTGGACCCTTCTAAACATCCACTTCCCCTCTATCCATGTCATCCTCATCAGGGAATTCCACACTAGTTGATGCATTTTCATTTCCTCCTAGTCTAACTTTTTCAATAAGTTCTGCTCTGTTAAATTTTTTTTTAGGAAACGAGAGGTTGGGATCTAGTCTCCTTGTCCAACTTAAGAAGAAAAGGGGAAAGGAGGAGAGGAACAATGAACTGGGCCCTTATGGGGAGAGAAAATAGCAGGAAGCCTCAGGAATGGACTTCTATGCCGTTCCAGATTTTGTTATATTTAGAACTGAGTACTTACATTTTCTGGGTGCTAACTTACACATTATTTAAAATTTTTTGAGATTCCAATTTTTCATTGCTGTTATGTAAAAATACTTTTGTATGTTGACATTATAGTCTGTGACCTTGCAAAATACACTTATTAGCTCCAGTTTTTTTGTGTAGTTGAGGATTTTCTACAGAGACATTCATATCATCTGTAAATAAGGATAGTTGTATTTCTTCCTTTTCAATCTATATGATTTTTTTTCTTGCCTTATTGCACAAAGTAGACAACAGGTACATGAAAAGATGCTCAGCACCACTAATCATCGGAGAAATGCATATCAAAATCACAATGAGCTATCACATTGCATCTGTCAGAATGACTATCATCAAAAAGTCTACAAATAACAAATGTTAGAAGGGATGTGAAGAAAAGAGAACCCTTGTACACTGTTGGTGGGAAAACGGAGCGGAGGTTCCTAAAAAAACTGAAAAATAGAACCACTATAGGGCCCAGCAGTCCCACTCCATGGGCATGAGTTGAAAGAAGATGAAAATACTCATTTGAAAAGACATATGCATCCCAGTGTTCAAAGCAGCTTTATTTATAATAGCCAAGATATGTAAGCAACCTAAGTGGCCATCAACAGATGAATGGATCAAGAAGCTGTGGCATATATACACAATGGAATATTACTCAGCCTTAAAAAGAATGAAATTCTGCCATTTCAACAATATGAATGGACCTAGAAGGTATTATACTTAGTGAAGTAAGTCAGAGACAAACACTCTTTGATATCACTTTTATGTGAAATCTAAACATAAAACAAATGAATAAGTATAACAAAACAGAAACAGACTCCCAGAATCAGAGAACAGCGTAGTAGTTACCAGAGAAGGAAAAGGGTGGGGCAAAGTAGGGGTAAGGGATTAAGAAATACAAACTGCTATGTATGAAATAAAGAAACAACACGGATATCTTATACAGCACAGGGAAATATAGCTATTATTATGTAATAACTGTAAATGGAGTATAATCTATACAAATATTGAATCACTATTGTACTTCTGAAACTAATATAATATTGTAAACCAAATACACTTTAATTTAAAAAGAGAGAAAGAAAAAGCAAACAAGAAAGAGATATGATTAGACTAAGCCACAGATAGAGGAGACCTTCAATTTAGAATGGAGTTGGGACCTCTCTGATGATCCAGGGGTTAAGACTCTGTGCTTTCTCTGTAGGGGGCACAGGTTGATCCTTGGTCCGGTAACTAAGCTCTCACATGTCATGTGGTATGGCTAAAAAAAAATTTAAAGCGAGGAGTCCCTAATGATTGCTGTGCTGTGCTTAGTCACCCAGTGGTGTTTGACTCTTTGTGACCCCATGGACTGTAGCCTGCCAGGCTCCTCTGTCCTTGGGAATGCTCCAGGCAAGAATACTGGAATGGGTTGCCATGCTCTCCTCCAGGGGATCTTCCCAACGCAGGGATCAAACCCAGGTTTGATCAGCAAGCAGATTCTTTACCATGTGAGCCACCAAGGAAGCCCAAGAACACTGGAGTGGGTAGCCTATCCCTTCTCCAGGGGAACTTCCTGACCCAGGAGTCAAACCAAGGTCTCCTGCATTGCAAGCAGATTCTTTACCAGCTGAGCTACCCGGGAAGCAGCCCCTAATGATTAGCAATGCAAAAATATTCACACATTTTTTTGACAGGGAACTGATAATCATATTATCAAGCTTATCTGGATTGGAGATGATCATAATAAAATGCCAGATAATTTTGAGAGCAGTAAACACATTTGTGACACTGTAACTAGACCTGTTCAGATCTTAATCATGTACTGTGACAAATGTAGCCTTGGAAAGGGAAAATATTTGGGGTTTTCTGGGATTAGTAGATGTGATGAAATGTTGTGAGAATATGATAATTAAATTCCTGTGTATATATTGAAATATGGGTCTTACAGATCTGTGAAACTGAGTAGGGGAGGTGGGTGAATGTTCAGTAGATGGAGATTCTCCTGTGTCAGGAGTATCTGTGTTAGGAGAGTCTGGGCATGGGGACCAACAATGTGAACATACTGAAAGGAGAATAGTTGTAATTAGAGAAAGAGGGTCTCTGATCATTGATGTGTGAGGGCATATCCAGGTAATACCTAGACTAAGTATTTTCCCTCCAAGAGAAGCATGCTTAGGAATTTGAAATTCAGAGAATACAGATCTAAGTTTAAATTTTAGCTGTGTCATTTTATAGCCAAGTTGTTTTTTTTATTTTAATAAAGATGTCTGAACCTAAAAAACAAAAAATTCTTGTAAAATTTGTTTTGTGGAGCTAAACTCCTTACCTTTTGCTTATTTGTAAAATTTTTGCTCTCTCCATAAACTCTGAATGAAAGCCTTGCTTGGCAGAGTATTCTCAGTTGTAGGTTTTTCCTTTTCATCACTTTAAATATATCATGCCTCTCCCTTCTGTCCTGCAGGGTTTCCGCCGAAAAGTCAGCTGATAACTTTACAAGAGTTCCTTGTAATTTGTTGCTTTTCCTTTGCTGCTTTTAATATTCTATCTTTATTTTTTATTTTTACCACTTTAATTAGAATGTGTCTTGTTGTGGTCCTATTTGGGTTAATCCTGTTTAGGACTCTCTGTGTTTCCTGGATCTGGATATCTTTTCTTTATCCAGGTTAGGGAAATTTTCTGCCCTCAAATATGCTCTCTGCCCCTTTCTCACTCCTTTCTTCTGGGACCCTTATAATGCAAATATTAGTACACTTGATGTTGTCCTAGAGGTCTCTTCAACTGTCCTCAATTTTTAAAATTTTCTGTTCAGATTCAGTGATTTCCACTACTCTGTCTTCCAATTTGCTGATCCGTTCCTCTGTATCATCTAATCTATTATTGACTCCTTTTAGTGAATTTTTAACTTCAGTTATTGTACTATTCAGCTCTGTTTGGCTTTTTTTATATTTCTTAATTCTTTAAAAATTTCTAGCTTCTCACTCTGTTCATCCAGTCTTCTCTTGAGTTCTTTGACCACCTTTATCATCACTGACATAAACACTTCATTGGTAGATTACTTATCTCCACTTCACTTAGTTCTTCTAGGATTTTATCTTGTTCTTTCATTTGGAATATATTCCTCTGTCACCTCATTTTGCCTAACATGCTGTTTTTCATTTCAGTGTACTTGGTAGGTAGGTTATGTTTCCCAGCCTTGGAAAAGTGGTCTCTTGTGGGAGACATCCTATGCACCCCAGCAGGATACTCCCCTCTAGTCACCAGTACCGTATGATCTAGGGTGCTGGCAAGTACCATTTTGAAACCCTCCCTCTAGTTTATTAGCTTCAGGACCCAGAGCTGCCTCCTGCCCATCAGACTTTAGTCACCATTACTGGGACTTCCCACATGACACAAGTAATTGGGTGGGGAAACAGCCCACTACTTTGAGGAATACTTTTCAGCCATTATTTCTACTAATATTTCCACTGTCCCATCATCTCTTTCTCCTTCTTCTGGTACTCCAGTCGTGCATGTTACGCCATTTGATAGTAGCATAACTCTATCTTAGTGTAACCACTAAGAAGATTCTTCTATCCCTATGGAAGAAAGGAGAGGATAAAGAAGGAGGGAGGAGAGAGGAAAAAGAAAAGCAGTGGTAGGGGGAGATGAGAGGGAGAGAATGAAGGAAGAAAAAAGGAAGACATTGAAGGGAGAGTCTTTGAAAGGGGGAAGTGAGGGAAAGAGAGAGAAAGAGAAGATAGAGAGAAACTGAGGAGAAAAGAGAAGGGGAATGGAAGGAGGAGGGAAAGGTGAAGGGAGTTAGGAAAGAAGAAGAGGAGGGAGATTTTTAAAAGATAATTCTCAAAATGATTAAAACCCTAATTTCTCAAAATATGTGCTGCACAAGTGTCAAGATTATTTAATTCATTAATGAGGGAACTAGGTGTAAAGAAAGCTAGTCCATCCAGAGAAGGAAATGGCCACCCACTCCAGTATTCTTGCCTGCAAAATTCCATGGACAGAGGAACCCGGTGGGCTACCGTTCACAGGGTCACAAAGAATCGGACACACCTGAGCAACCAAGCATGCATGCATATCCCACAGACGCACTTACATATATGCTCTGCAAGTGTTTGGCATTGTTTGCAACAGTAAAAAATAGAAAACAAAAATGCCTACCAACAGAGAACTGGTTTAATAGACTATATATCTACACTAGAGTATACAGAAATAGTATGCAGCTATAATAAAAAGTAAGGAAAAGTTCCTTATTGAAATGGCAATATTAATATTCCCAAGATATATTGTTAAATGAAAACTGCAAGGTGAAGAACAATATGTGTATGTACATATAAATTTTGTAAAAATATATAATTAATTTTATGTAAGAAGGAGAATGAGAATATCCGTATTTGCTTATATTTGCGTAGTGTCACACTGGAAGGATAAACAGAGGATTTAAAAAAAGTTGTCTGCGGGAATACAGGTGAAAGTGAGGCTTTTCTGTGTTTTTCTTCTTTTTTGCATTTTTAAAAGTTTTGTTTTGAACATTCTACCTATTTTTAAAATAATGCTGAATAATACCCAATGTTGTTTTAGCATTTATTGACATCATTAAATGTTTCTCTATTAATTATTTTATGATTATTTTAATTAAATGTTTTATATGTTAAAAAAAAAAAGAAAGCTAGTCTCCAGGACAAATTAGTCCCCAAGACAAATGAAACACTAGGATTTTTATAGTCCAAAACGATGGGAAAGAAATACTGAGTTAACTACAAAACTGGCTAATGTCTAATTTTATTGCATTTTTTAAAATCTGGGGGGAATGTCACCTTCTCTAACAAACAGAAAAAGATAGTCATCATGAGTTCACAGTTTTGTAGAATTGTAAAGTGCTTAGACCTCGATCAACTATGTAAACAAAATGACATCCTATTTTGAAATGAGATTATCTTTAAATGGACCTGTAAGAAAATGAAAAAGCCCCATAATTATTTTTTTAATTTCCATGTTTTGGATAATTTTTCTCAGCGGAAGGGAAGAAATTCAGAGGCCCCATTCACTGTCCTTTTCAGTCTCCAATAGAAGAATGACCCCTATATCAAACTCTGTCCCTAGATTTTGGTTCCCTTAAGTTTGGAGGGGTTTTGGTTTTGTTTGGTTGGTTGGTTGGTTTTGTTTTGGAACTGGGAGAAACAGCTAGGCACTACTGGCTGTACCTTCCTACTCTCACTAAAAACATCTAGGAGGAGGTAAAAGATTGAAGGCAGGAGAAGGGGATGACAGAGGATGAGACGGTTGGATGGCACCACTGACTCAATGGACATGAGTTTGAGCAAGCTCTGGGAGATGGTGAAGGACAGGGAAGCCTGGCATGCTGCAGTCCATGGGGTCACAAAGAGTCAGACATGACTGAGTGACTGAATCAAACCGAAAGGACATTCTGCCCTTCTCCCCATAGCTCCCAACTTTCTTAATGCTGATCCCCACTCTCCTCTGGAAGAATCCATAGAGCACTGAAAACTTGTGTGTATTAGTCATTCATCATATCTGACTCTTTGCGACCCCACAGACTGTTCCCACCAGGCTCCTCTGTCCATGGGATTCTCCAGGCAAGAATACTGGAGTGGGTTGCCATTTCCTCCACGGGATCTTTCTGACCCAGGGATTGATCCTGGATCTCCTGCATTGCAGGCAGACTCTTTACCGTCTGAGGTGGCTCAGATTGAAATTTTTAAATTATAGAATTCTGGAATCCTCAAACATTACAACAACAGATTTGGAGAACCACAGAATCTTAGAAAAATGACAGCTTGGAGAAGCCACTTAGCTCAGCCTTGGAACTCACCCTTCATAGCATAAAACACCTTTGATAATGAGTCTTAAACTGTGCACAAAGATCTCCCAGACTTGCTTATCTTGCCTCCCTAGGGAAAAAACAACAAAAACAACACAATTCTAGCTATCCTCCCTTCTGCTGAAGCCAGAATACTTTCTCTCTCCAACCTGTCTGAATGGGAGGACCAAACTCACACCCGTCACCATCACAGATGATTAAGAGTCTAGGGACTTCCCTGGTGGTCCAGTGGTTAAAACTCCATGTTCCCAGTGCAGGGGTTCCAGGTTTGGCCCTGGCCAGGAGACTAGATCCCACATGCTGCAACTAAAGGTCCTGCAGCTCTTGCTGCAAATAAGAACCAGTGCAGCCAAATAAATTTTTTTTTTTTTTTAGTATCTAATCCTGAGTGGGTATAAGTGTGTGCATTGGGAGGTGGTCAGAATGGAAAAAGAGGCAAAAGATGTGAGAGTTGAAAGAAGCAGCCTAGAGCTTACTCTTACCCCATGAAAGCCGTTCTAGCAGCAGATCCAAGATGGAGAAGGTGGTGCTGTGTGAATCGCTCCGTTTTCCCAGAGTTCCTACCATTGTGATCACAGGACACCTCAGCCTAGACAGCCAAGCCTTAATCCAAATCTACAGGCTTCCTAGGAGATTCAATTTCCAAGCCTGAGAATCAACATACAGGAGAAGGGCTTTTGAGTTATGTTTAATAACATGTGTAGGTAGAATATAATTCCCAGGAATTTTGTTTCAGGTCAGTAAAGAAGATTTATAAATATTTGGTGCAAAAAGGATGGAAAACCATTATGTAGAGTATTACAAAGAGCAATCACTCGGTCATGTCTCTAGAGATGATGAGACTGGGGCTCAGAGGTGGTTCCTACATCTCAAACTTGGAAAATGAACACACACACACACACACACCAATAAAGTTCTGATAAAGTAACACAGGTAAACTTTGGTTATTATTATTTAATATTATCTTGAGTGAAAACAGTATAACTTGTTGAATTAAACCCTTTCAATTGAGTTGTTTCTTTTATGGTTTTAAATCTTCATCTTTCTCTCTTAAAAAAAAAAAAAACAACTAATTAATTAGGGTCTAGCAAAGAGAGAGGGGGCTTCCCTGGTGTCTCAGATGGTAAAGAATCTGCCTGCAATGTGGAATACCTAGGTTCAATCCTTGGGTTGGGAAGATTCCCTGGAGGAGGGCATGGCAACCCACTCCAATATTCTTGCCTGGAGAATCCCCATGGACAGAGGAGCCTGGCAGGCTACAGTCCATGGGGTGGGAAAGAGTTGGACACAACTGAGCGACTAAGAACACAGAGAGAGGAGCCATCTCTGTTTTTCATCAAGACTTTCTAAAACCATATGCTTACCCTATTTGACAGACAGGGAAACTGAGCCCAAGAGAGTTACATGACTCACCTAATGAAGAAAAGATGGAACTCAGATTGTATGATCCCTAAATGAAATAGCCTTTAAAATGATGTTCAACTGCTTCTCATGTCCTACCAAGACAAGCTTAACTGGAAGCTGAGCTGAGAGAGAACTGAGAGACTGGAAATAGGAAGAAAGGGGAATGTCCCCAGTAGATTTCCCTGGGTGAATTCAATCCACCTTTTTACAGGTGGGAGATTATAGGTTATATAACCACCCCCCAGATAAAGCAGTCTCTTCCCTCATGACATCCGTACCCGGAAAACTTGAATCCCAGGGTGTTCAGATTTCTACACAGTTGATTTCCCAGAATGTATTTAGGTAGGATCTGGTGCCCTGGGCACAATCCGACCTGGCACCATGGAGCTGGGAGGGGCCTTCACCATCTTTCTAGCACTCTGTTTGTCTTGTCTTCTCATCCTCATCGCCTGGAAACGGATGAGCAAAGGGGGAAAGCTGCCACCTGGTCCCACACCGATACCTTTCCTGGGGAATGTGTTGCAAGTTCGTACTGATGCCACTTTTCAATCTTTCATGAAGGTGAGTCTGTCTGCTTTCGCATAGCTGGAAGCAACTAATTCTATAGAGATAGTGTAGAAATTTCTGAATTCTATAACAAAGGCTCTTGGAAACATAACCTTAAATTTCTGGAATTCCAGAATCTTAAACTCCTGGAAACACAGACTCCTAGCGCATTGAAACTTAAGACCTTCAGGACTTTGGAATAACAGTACCTTCTTCTTTAAAAATAAAAATATGTTGCATTGTACTACTTGTTAAAGATTTTTTTAATGTGGGCCATTTTTAAAGTCATTGTTGAATTTATTATAATATTAATTCTGTTTTTCTGTTTTGGTTTTCTGGCCACAAGGCATGTGGGATCCTAGTTCCCTGACCAGGGATCAAACCCCCACCCCTTGCATTGGAAGGTAAAGTCTTAACCATGGGGCCTCCAGGGCAGTGTCTGGAATAAACAGTTACCTTCTATCCTTAGATACAAGAACTCTTGCACTCTGTTGGTCTTCAAACTTTGACTCGGTATCATGAAATCTTAGGATTCTAGAAAGTTAGCACTTCAGAGCAAGACACATGGATCTTGGAATTCCAAGTCATCTAGGTCCACCGTTTTACAGATGCGGAAACCAAGGCTTGTAGCAGCAATGGAGGATCTTGCCCAGGATCACAGAAGCCAAGACTTCTGTGTCTCTTTATCAGCAGTCTTTCCAAGCCCAGGACTCAATTTTATCTGTTATTCCCATGCTCCTTGAAATCGCCATCTCCTAAAATCCTTGACTGGTTGTCACTTGGTGCTACACTCAGCCCCCTCCTCTTATGTCTTCCTTCACTCAGCTCAAGGAGAAATACGGTCCAGTCTTCACCGTGTACATGGGGCCCCGGCCAGTGGTTGTTTTATGTGGACATGAAGCAGTGAAGGAGGCCCTGGTAGACCGAGCAGATGAGTTCAGTGGCCGCGGAGAACTGGCTTCAATAGAGCGAAACTTCCAAGGTCATGGTAGGTAACAACAAAAATAAAAACAAAATGTAATCACAAAGTGTAATGTACTTCTATATCCCCAGTTCTTTGATAAGTGCTCTAAATGAATTATTGCTGTGACTTCCCTGAGAGCTATTAATGTCTTCCTAACTTTGCAAATGAGGAATCTGAGAATGAGAAACATTAGTAGCAACAGTCAGTGGTAGAATCGTTTTACTTTGAACCCAAACCGTCTGACCCTAGAGGATCGTCTGTGTTACTTGTGTTATTATTATTATTTTGTGTGTGTGTGTTATTATTTTTAATGGACGAGTGGCACTCTTGTAATTCACCAAGCTCTCATAGCCAAGCTTACTGTTTATCCTCCTATATACACACACAGACCCAACCCATAGGTCTCTGCATCCTCCACAGATATCTTTTTAATGTTCCCTACACATCAATGTCTAATGGCCCTGAGGCAGAATTCCAGAATTCTTTCCTGGAGAATCCCATGGACAGAGGAGCCTGGCGGGCTACGGTCCATAGGATTACAAAGAGTCAGACACAACTGAAGCAACTTAGCATGCACACACTTAGCATGCCCACATCATTCAATTCCAAGCAGCCTCACACCCTTTTTTGATACTTTCACTCACCCATCTATCCCTCTGCCTTTCCTTCCATCCATCCATTTTTCCATTGATCCATACAGTCGCCAAAAAAAGTCATTAGACTTTCTATACAAGTATCAGTATCTCGCCAACAAATTGATCTGTACATCATCTATCAATTAACTTCTCATTTACCCATCTAGTCATCCTTTCAGCCATCTGTTCATTTTTCCTTCCACCATTCATCCACCTATTAATCATTCAGTCACCCATACCTCCTTCCAACCATTTACCCATACATCTCCAACCATCCATCCATTAGCCGTTTACCCATCCAGAAGTCTTTAATCCATCCATTTGTCAGTCATTCCAGTCACAAACACTTCCTTCCATTCAGTAATCTATCAACATCATTTCATCAAATTTCTAAACATTAATTCACTGATGTATGCACATCTGGAAGCTTCTAAATACTGTTTACTACATGGTAACTCCTTTTGTGTGGGTGTATTAGTGTACAGGTATGATCTCCTGTGAACACTTACATGTATGTCTAGAGAATACAAGTAGAACATAGACTATAGAAGAAGTCTCCCCATTCCAACATACTCTATATGACATTCTATCTATGGTTGTATACTAAATTGCTTCAGTCATGTCCAACTCTTTGCGACCCTATGGACTCTAGCCCACCAGGCTCCTCTGTCCATGGGATTCTCCAGGCAAGAATACTGAAATGTGTTGCCATGCTCTCCTCTAGGGGATTTTTCTGACCCAGGGACAGAACTCGCATCTCCTGTGGCTCCTGCATTGCACACAGATTCTTTACCACTGGGCCACCAGGGAAGCCCATTCTATCTATAAAGAAAGTGAAAGTGAAGTCACTCAGTTGTGTCCGACTCTTTGCGACCCTATGGACAGTAGCCTGAACCAGGCTCCTCCGTCCATGGGATTTTCTAGGCAAGACTACTGGAGTGGGTTACCACTTCCTTCTCCAGGGAATCTTCCCAACCCAGGGATCAAACCCAGGTCTCCCGCATTGTAGACAGACGCTTTACCATCTGAGCCACCAGGGAAGTCCCATTCTATCTATACTTCCCCCCCATATTCCTAGGCAACCATCCATGATATGCATGTATCCAGTTCCAGCTCTCTAGCCTGTTAGAAACTCTCCTTAATCTCCCACAGTCATTACTAGCCTGATTTCTTTTCCTTCCTCTCAGTCCTGGGCTGTTTTGGGGAGTCCAGTAGGAAGGGAACTTTAGTTTCCCCATTAAGCCTGGAAGGTTGAAAGAGGCATCCCCAAGGGGAAAGTTTACAGCTGTCATATCCTGGCACCCTCCCCGTCCAGCACAGAGCTGGGCACAAACAAGAGGGGAGACGGGAGCCTGACCCTGAAATCCCGGCAGGTGTAGCTCTGGCTAACGGAGAACGATGGAGGATTCTCCGACGCTTCTCCCTGACCATTCTTCGGGACTTCGGGATGGGAAAGAGGAGCATTGAGGAGCGGATCCAGGAGGAGGCCGGCTTCCTACTAGCGGAATTACGCAAGACCAAAGGTATGTGTGACCCCAGCCGGGAGGGCTACAAGGGGACTTGTTGGAGGGGGCAGGGGTGTAGAGAGCTCAGTCACGAGAAGATGGGCTTTAGTGGGAGAAAGTTTGGGAGTGGGAAAGGGTGAAGAAGATGAAGGATTTACTGAGATTTCCAGCCAGATTCCATGTTAACATGAAAGTTAACATGAAACACCCTTAGAGATCCCTTGTCCAGGGACTTGAGTCAATGGATCTTAAGGAGTTTTTGAGCTCCTCGTATCATGTACAGACTTTGGCAATATGTGAGTTTATGCCTTTTTGTGGTGGTAGGATTAAATTTATCTATCTAACTAGGTATACATTCACACATACACATACAAAAACACATAATTTGGGTAAAAACCATATAATGCAAAAATTTGCCACTCTAACTATTTCTGAGGGCATGAGAGGATGAAATGGTTGCATGGCATCACTGACACAATGGACATGAACGTGGGCCAAGTCAGGAGATGACGAGGGACAGGAAGGCCTGGTGTGCTGCAGTCCATGGGGTACCAAAACGTCAGACATGACTGGCGACTCAACAACAACAAACTGTTCTAAGTGTACAGTTCAGTTGTGTTACATATATTTACATTGTTGTGAAAATTTTTTAGAACTTTTTCAACCTGTGAATTGAAACATTACACCATTTCATTACATTTTTAAAGGGATCCATGATGCACCCAAAAATAAGATCTGGAATGTCTGGGGTCAAATGAAAAAAGACACAGAGGCTGAGAAATACAGAGATGAATAGATTAGATACAGAAACAGACAAATTTCTCTACATTAGACTCCTCCCTTGGGCTCCATGGGTGCCAAATGGTCTGCATAAAGACTCTGTAGACTCAGGTACCCCTAGAAATTATTTGCAAAGCCAACTGTGATTATATGCATTGCTTTAGGGAAATTGTCCCCATACCCACTGGCCTGACCAGCATCTCGTTTTATAGATGGTGCAGCTGAGGCCAGGGGAAGAATTTTATTTTAAATAGGGCAGATGGAATCATTGGTAGAGACAGACTGAATCTAGCCAATTCTTTTCTATTTTTTTAATGCGTCCCTTACATCCACTTCTTTCTAAAATCTGTGACTCTCCAGGACAGTTAACTTCTTTTTTTTTCTTTTTTTAATATTTGTGGCTGCACTGGTTCTTCATTTCTGTGCAGGCTGTCTCTAGTTGCAGCAAGCAGGCATTACTCTTCGTTGTGGTGAGCGGGCTTCTCATTGCAGAGCACAGGCTCTTGACAAGAGGGCTTCAGTAGCTGCAGCGCGCAGGATCAGTGGTTGTAGCTCTCAGGCTCTAGCACACTCAGGCGCAGTAGTTGTGGTACACTGGCTTAGTGGCTCCTGAGCACGTGCAATCTTCCCAGACCAGGGATCGAACCTGCGTCCCCTGCTTTGGCAGGCAGATTCTTATCCACTGTACCACAAGGGAAGCCCCAGGACAATTAACTTCTAATAACAAAAAATAAGGATTCAGCTCCACCAGCATCTCTCACATGGTTATTACACGTCAGGCACTGTGCTAAGTATTTTACGTGGATAATTAACATTGAATTTTCATGAACCAATGAGGTGGCTATTTTTTTAATCTTCACATATTTTTATGTATTTATTTGGCTGCACTGGGTCTTAGCTGAGGCACACAGGATCTTTAGTGGTAGCATGTGAGATCCAGTTCCCAAACCAGGAATTGAACTCAGGCCCCCTGCAATGGGAGCATGGAGTTTCAGCCACTGGACCACCAGGGAAGTCCCTCAGGTGCTTATTAAACCAACCTGATGTCACATTCCATGTTCCTACTCATGGCCTCCAACTTCCATTATTCAGGGGCTCGCATCGAACCTACTTTCTTCTTGAGCCGCACTGTCTCCAACGTCATCAGTTCCGTCGTCTTTGGAAGCCGCTTTGACTATGAGGACAAGCAGTTCCTGAAGTTGCTGCAAATGATCAACCAGAGTTTCATAGAAATGAGCACATCCTGGGCCCAGGTGCCCATCAGTTACCTCTATGTCCACCCCCCAACCTCTGTTAACTAAGGCCCTGCCTCTTCCTCACTAACTCCTCCCCACAATCTTGGGAGGCAAGAATCAAGATGCCCTGGGTCTCCAAGAAGCAAATGGCCTCATGCAATTCTCAGACCCCGTGCTGGATGCTAAGCCCAGCTATTGGACTCCAGACTCAGCCCAGGCTGGCCTCTGGTGCCCATTGCTAACAAACATCCTTTGCTTATTCCCCACAGTTATATGACATGTATTCTGGAATCATGCAATATTTGCCAGGAAGACACAATCGCATCTACTACTTGATAGAGGAGCTCAAGGACTTCATTGCCTCCAGGGTCAAGATCAACGAAGCATCACTTGACCCCCAGAACCCTCGGGACTTCATTGATTGCTTCCTCATCAAGATGCACCAGGTACCTCTTCCTCTGCCCCCAGTCCTTTCCTCTCATCTCCCCAATCCCTAGTGCCTACAACTTTAGACTCATCTGTAAACATCTTGATGACAGTATGTCAAGGGCCAAGCATTGTTTCACCAGGTTGATTTTTATTTATAGATGAGATATAGAAACTGTTAAGGTATAAACTCTTACACTCTTAAACTTTGCAGCTAAGACTTCTAAGAACATGGAAACTTAAACTCGTACACCTTTCTAATCCGATACACCAGAGACTTACAAATACAGAAAAGTAGAATGCATTTTTAGAGTCTTAGAATTTGCCGAGCTGAAACATTTAAAGTCTAAACTTTGGAGTTTAAACTTCAAAATTAAAAGTTTAATGTCTTCCCAGCCTCCAATGCAGGGGTGTGGTTTCTACCCCTGGTTGGGGAACTAAGATTCCATATGTCACGTGGTGTGGCTAAGAAATCAATTTTCACCTTTATCTAAAGTGTACATGGAACCTTCTCCAGGATAGATCACATCCTGGGCCATAAATATAGCCTTGGTAAATTCAAAAAAATTGAGATCATTCCAAGAATCTTTTCTGACCACAATGCAGTAAGATTAGATCTCAATTACAGGAGAAAAACTACTAAAAATTCCAATATATGGAGGCTGAACAACACGCTGCTGAATAACCAACAAATCACAAAAGAAATGAAAATATGCATAGAAATGAATGTAAATGAAAACACAACAACCCAAAACCTATGGGACACTGTAAAAGCAGTGCTAAGGAGAAGGTTCATAGCAATACAGGCTTACCTCAAGAAACAAGAAAAAAGTCAAATAAATAACCTAACTCTACACCTAAAGCAACTAGAAAAGGAAGAAATGAAGAACCCCAGGTTAGTAGAAGGAAAGAAATCATAAAAATTAGGGCAGAAATAAATGCAAAAGAAACAAAAGAGACCATAGCAAAAATCAACAAAGCCAAAAGCTGGTTCTTTGAGAAGTTAAATAAAATTGACAAACCATTAGCCAGCCTCATCAAGAAACAAAGGGAGAAAAATCAAATCAACAAAATTAGAAATGAAAATGGAGAGATCACAACAGACAACACAGAAATACAAAGAATCATAAGAGACGACTATCAGCAACTATATGCCAATAAAATGGACAACTTGGAAGAAATGGAAAAATTCTTAGAAAAGTACAACTTTCCAAAACTGAACCAGGAAGAAATGGAAAATCGTAACAGACCCATCACAAGCGCGGAAATTGAAACTGTAATCAGAAATCTTCCAGCAAACAAAAGCTCGAGACCAGATGGCTTCACAGCTGAATTCTACTAAAAATTTAGAGAAGAGCTAACACCTATCCTACTCAAACTCTTCCAGAAAATTGCAGAGGAAGGTAAACTTCCAAACACATTCTATGAGGCCACCATCACCCTAATAACAAAACCTGACAAAGATGCCACAAAAAAAGAAAACTACAGGCCAATATCACTGATGAACATAGATGCAAAAATCCTTAACAAAATTCTAGCAAACAGAATCCAACAACATATTAAAAAGATCATACATCATGATAAAGTGGGCTTTATCCCAGGGATGCAAGGATTATTCAATATCTGCAAATCAATCAATGTAATACACCACATTAACAAATTGAAAAATAAAAACCATATGATTATCTCAATAGATGCAGAGAAAGCCTTTGACAAAATTCAACATCCATTTATGATAAAAACCCTCCAGAAAGCAGGAATAGAAGGAACATACCTCAACATAATAAGAGCTATATATGACAAACCCACAGCAAACATTATCCTCAATGGTGAAAAAAATTTTTTCAAAAAATTTTAAAAGTTTAAACTCTTAAGAGATATAGCAATTTAGAAGCTTAGTAACTCTGCATCATGGATTCTTAGGATTTTATAAACTTACAAATTTCTATTTTTCTACTGTAGAACCTCTGTACTTGGCAGGTTTTGTTTTTTTTTTTTTAACAGATATTTGATTGAAATTTGACCTTTATTTATTTTCTATTCATTGATTTGGCTGCGTTGGGTCTTAGTTGCAGCATGTGCATGAGAGCTCAGTAGCTCCAAGGCACGTGGGATCTTACTTCTCTGACCAGGGATCGAACCTGCAACCCCTGAATTGCAAGGCAGATTCCTCACCACTGGACCACCAGCGAAGTCCTTCAGCAGTTTGAAATCATGTACCCTAATGTCTTAGAACTTTCAAATCTGACAAGGCAGTCTCCACTTCCCTCCCCCTCATTCTCCCCATTGTTCACTACACTCCAATTATCCTGGCAGCTACCTTGGCCTCCTTTTTGTCGTTCCTCACCAGACACACCTCTGCCTCAGGACCTTTTCTCTGACTGTTTCCTCTCCCAGATACTCACCTGGTTCACCCATCTGTTGTGTTTTCACAAAGCCCTACCTTATACACAGGGAGAAAACGAGATGAAGGCAGAAGATGGTGAGTCTATTTATCATCTCTCTCATTTTCAGGATAAAAACAACCCCCACACAGAATTCAACCTCAAGAATTTGGTCCTGACAACCCTCAACCTCTTTTTCGCTGGCACTGAGACAGTGAGCTCTACACTCCGCTATGGATTGCTGCTCATGATGAAGCATCCTGAGGTGGAAGGTGAGCGTCCACCTGAGCCTTACCTGGCAGACCTCATTCCCCACAGGAAAGAAGACATCATCCTGAAACTGTAGAATCCCACAGCTTTCAACTCCTCACACTTTAGAACCTCAGGATACGGAATCTCAGGATCTCCGGCTTGGAAAGTCGTTTAATTTCATCTTCTGCTTGGTGCCTGTCATGGTTTCTTATCCAATACTTTGGCCACCTGATGCAAAGACCCTGATGCTGGCAAAGATAGAAGGCAAAAGGAGAAGGGAGCGGCAGAGGATGAGATGGTTATAGATAGCATCAGTGACACAATGGACTCGAATCTGAGCAAACTCTGGGAGACGGTGAAGGAAAGGGAAGCCTGGCGTGTTATAGTCCATGAGGTGGCAAAGAGTCAGACACGACTTAGTGAATGAATTAGAGCAACAAAATAGACTCTTATGTGGTGAGTTATGAGAAACTTAGTAGCTTAAAGCCACAATAATCTATTATCTTACAGTTCAGGACTTCAGAAGTTCAAATAGGCTTTCACTGGGTCCAACCAGGGTTGATCTGACTCCTTGCCTTTTCCAACCTCTAGAACTGTATTTCTTGCATTCCTGGGCTCCATTTCCAAAGCCAGCAGCATTGCATCTTCAAATCTCTCTTTGTACCCACTGTCACATCTCCTTCTCTGACTCTGACCTTTCTGCTTCCTTCTTATACAAACACTTGTGGTTACTTTTCGAGCCAATACAGATTATTCAGAATAATCTCCCCATCTCAAGACCCTTAAGTTAATTATATCTGCAAAGTGTCCTTGGTCATGTAAAGTAACATACCCAGGTTCCAGGGATTAGGAGGTAGTATTTTTGATGGCCATTATTTGGCCAACTATAGTGGCAGAATCAAATAGAATCCATTGCCAGTAAACTGTAATCTGGTCTGGTTGGGTAACTCCAGTAATGAGAAACTCATTTATTTACCAAAGGAAAATTCCCAGTTCTGGCCCCTCTCCCTTCTAATGTGGCTTCCCCAGTGAATCAGCGGTAAAGAATCTGCCTGCAATGCAGGAGATGTGAGTTCGATCCCTGAGTCAGGAAGATCCCCTGGAGGAGGGAATGGCAACCCACCCTAGTATTCTTGCTTGGAGAATCCCATGGACAGAGGAGCCTGGCAGACTATATATAGTCCGTAGGGTCACAAAGAGTTGGACACAACTGAGGACCTGAGCACACCTTCTAATGTAATTCAAAACAAACTAACAGATTTCTCTTGTTACAGACAATGGGAGAGACTAACATTTCCATTCAGACTCATCTAGTTTCTCCTTCATTGTCTGAGCTGTCTTTCACTAATCTAAATCATTTAATATCTAATGGACACCTCAGTTACTTGCATACTGCATTACACGTGCAATTTACAATTCCATGGGCTTTATGCATCGTTGCTGTTGTTGTTCAGTCACTAAGTCGCGTCTTACTCTTTGCAACCCATGGACTGCGGCACACCAGGTTTCTCTGTCCTTCAGTATCTCCAGATATGTCTTTCCAGAGTTTGCTCAAACTCACCATTGAGTCAGTGATGCAATCCAACCATCTCATCCTCTGTTGCCCCCTTCTCCTCCTGCCTTCAATCTTTCCCAGCATCAGGGTCTTTTCCAAGGAATCGGCTCTTTGCATCAGGTGGCCAAAGTATCAGAGCTACAGCTTCAGCATCAGTTCTTCCAGTGAATATGCAGGGTTGGTCTCCTTTAGGAATGACTGGTTTGATCTTCTTGCTGTCCAAGGGACTCTCAAGAGTCTTCAGCACCACAATTCAAAAGCATCAATTCTTTGACACTAAGCCTTCTTTATGGTCCAACTCTCACATCCATATGTGACTACTGGAAAGAGTGTTTATTAGCCCCACCAATGTGTCAGGAGTTAAGAATAAAGAGACAGTCCAAATACATATGGAGCTGACACAAACCTATGACCCAATCCTCCAGAAACACCTCTTGCATCTTTGTCTGCTGTGTGTTCTGGTTTTTTCCAGCCAAGATCCACGAAGAGATTGACCAGGTGATTGGACCACACCGGATCCCAAGTGTTGATGACCGGGCCAAGATGCCCTATACAGATGCCGTGATCCATGAGATCCAGAGACTCACAGATATTGTGCCCATGGGCGTCCCCCATAATGTCATCCGGGACACTCATTTCCGAGGCTACCTTCTGCCCAAGGTGGAGCTGCACCTCTGTTCTCATCCCTCCCTCCACTGTACCCCACTGTACCCCACTCCTCCTGGGTCCCTACCATTCTCCATATTCCAACACTGATTTCTCCTAACTGAGCCCATCTTCACCCCAGGGCACCGATGTCTTTCCTCTTCTTGGCTCCGTCCTCAAAGACCCCAAGTACTTCCGCTACCCAGACGCCTTCTATCCACAACACTTCCTGGACGAGCAGGGCCACTTCAAGAAGAATGAAGCCTTTGTGCCTTTTTCCTCTGGTAAGTGTCTATGGTCTGAGTCCCCCCACCCCCACCAGCTCTGCAGAAACACGCTAGATATGTCCCCCAATCATTGGTCTGTATTTGACATTCAGGTTTGAATGGGAAGCTGGGTGGTATTTCATAGACTCATACAATACTAGAATTCCAGAATGATGGAATATCAGGACCATGGACTCTGATAATTAGAAAAGTAATTGCACTAAATAGAGGCCAGCATATTTTTTCTAAGGGCCAAAATATAGAATATTTTAGGTTTCGTTGGTCTTTCTCTGAACTATGCAGTCTACACCATTGTATTGTGAACGCACCCACAGACATTCATAAACAGTGACGCTGATACTGAGTCATGTCCGACTCTTTGCAACCCCGTGAGCTGTCGCCCACCAGGCTCATCTGTCTGTGGGATTTTCCAGGCCAGAATACTGGAATGGGTTGCCGTTTCCTCCTCCAGGCGATCTTTCCGTCCCAGGGATTGAACCCATGTTGCCTGGGTGCAGGCAGTTTCTTTACCTGCTGAGCCATCCTGGGGAATTCCCTGGTGATCCAGTTGTTAGGACTCCAAGCTTCCACAGCATGGGGCCAGGTTCAATCCCTGGTGGGGGATATAAGATCCTGAAAGCCGCATGGCATGGCCAAAAAACAATAAAAAGAAAAAAGCATGTCTGTGATGGATGCAAAATAAAGAAAACTATGCGCATTAACACTTGAATTTTAATTTTCACGTCAAAAAATATTATTTTTCTCCTGATTTTTTAACCACTTAAAAATGTTAAAAGATTCTTATTTTGCAGACAGTATAAAACAGGCAGCAGGAAAGATTTACCCAATAAACAGCAGCTTGGTTAACTCATAATACAATATCTTTGAAAAATCGTGTTTTAAGTGTAAGCTATACTGAACCTGATGTCAGTGCGGCACACTCCGCCACTTAAAACACCATCAGTGGGGCCATGAATGAGTTACTTCAGCTCCCTGTCTGTAAAATGGAGATTAATCTCTCCAAAGCATTGGAAGAGTGACTGACAAACCGCAAGCACTATTTTTTTTTAAAATTTGTATCGCAGTATAGTTGATTTACAAGGTAGTGTTAGTATTTGCTGTACAGCAAAGTGAATCAGTTACACACATATATATATTATCTTCTTATTTTTTGTAGATCAAGCACTATTTAAGTGTAAGCTTTTGTTTTCCCTCACCAGTGTCTGGCACCTTGTAGGCACTTCCTAAACCTTTAAAAGAACCAGAAATGAAAAGACTTTAAATGCATGGATCCTTTACAACCATTCTGTCTTAGAATCTGTTGGAATTTGCGCCATCAGAGAAATAGCTTCCACGTGTTGAGCCCCCTATACGTGGAAGATCCTAGCCGAGCATTAACTGTAGAAACTCACTGCATCTTTATAACCCTAAAAAGTGGGTATTATCATGACCCCAGAGATGCAGAGGAGGCAGCTGAGGCTGAGCGGTGGTGAAGCCGGAATCCTCTCTCCATGCTTCGGTTAACCCGCGCGGGTCTGCCTCTCCCTACTATTCCCCCCACCCCCTTTCTCCCCTCTGTGCCCACAGGAAAGCGCATCTGCCTGGGCGAGGCCATGGCCCGCATGGAACTCTTCCTCTACTTCACTTCGATCCTTCAGAACTTCTCTCTACGTTCTCTGGTGCCACCTGCTGACATTGACATCACGCCCAAGGTCTCAGGCTTTGGCAACATTCCTCCGACCTACGAGCTCTGCTTCATGGTCCGCTGAGCGCCCCCTATTGGAGGTGGAAGGAGCCGTCGGAGAACAGAGCTCTGCCCAAGTGTCCTGGCGCACCAAACCTCTTCATCCCCCTTCAGTTCTCACAACAATCCTAAGAGAAGGCATTATTACACTGTCACGGGACACAGGTCAGCAGGGGTCACCCCCAAATATGGAGCTGTATATCTTCTACATCCAGCAGAAAAGCAACGCCCTGGCCAAGACTTTGGCAAAAGCTTGCAGATTTTAAGTTCATTTGTTCACCTCCACCTAGGTTTCTATCTGTACCAAATTCTTATTGTAGACCTCCATATCTTTATGCTGTTCCGTTGACCTTTCCCCAGTAATGACCAAAGGTAGATAATGAAGAATAAACATAATAAAATTTTTAAATGGTGTGGTGCATTAGAAAAGCAAAGTAGGGATTTCCCTGGTAGTCCAATGGCTAAGACTCTGAGCTCCCAGTGCAGGGGAGCTGGGTTCAATCTCTGATCAGGAAACTAAATCCCACAAGCTACAACTAAGAGCTTGCATGCCGCAACTAAGACCTGGTGCAGCCAAGTACATAATTTCTCAAAAAAAAGGGAGAAAAGAAAAAGAATTCCAGAATTGGAATTTTAAATCGGTGGCATGAGTGGTTTCACAAGGCCATAATGAGCAAGCTGTTCAGGTATCTGGGGAGGGAATGTTCCTGGCAAAACAATTAAAAAGGGGAGAGCCATAAGGCAAAAGACTGGGTGTGTGCTCATGAACCCACAAAGCAGACAGGTATGGCTGGAGTAGAGGAGGAAGGGAGAGCAGAGGAGTGAGTGAAATGAGGGCAAAGGGTTAAAAGGCCAGATTATGTGGGGCCTCGGTGAGGACTGGCATGCAATGGAGGCCTTTGGGAAGGTTGGAGAACACAGGATGACATGTATTGACGTGTTTTAAATGGCTTGTGCTAGCTGTTATTCAATGAATAAACTGAGGGAGGGAGTAAGGACCAGAGCAAGGACCAACTAGGAAGCTACGACAAGCAGCAACACAGTAGACACAGTAGAACCAGTGGAGGTGGGGAGAAGACGACAGATTTGGAGTTCATTATGATGCACCAGACTGCCGGGGCTTCCCAGGTGGCTCAGTGATAAAGAATCCACCTGCCAACGCAGGAGACACAGGAGACGCAGGTCCCATCCCTGGGTCGGGAAGATCCCCTGGAGGAGGAAATGGCAACCCACCCCAGAGTTCTTGCCTGGAGGATCCCATGGACAGAGGAGCCTGGGGGGCTACAGTCCATGGGGTCGCAAAGACTCAGACGCGACTGAGAGACTAAACGAAAACATGAGAGTGCGTTTGCTACTGTATTGAAGGTAGGGCATGACAGAAAGAGGGGGTTTGAGTATCACTCTAGGGATAACAGCTCATCCTTTACAACTTCCTTCTCACCACGACCACCCCCTGCCAGAGACTCCCAAGGCCCCTAACAGCGAAGGTTCCTATTTTTAATCAACATCAAACGTCACTGGCTCTTTTAGGTAGAAAAGTCTGCTGGCTACTGGAAGATGATTGGTTCGCTCACAAAATCTATGTGAATTCTGGAAAGCCAGGCTAAGAATATGAGTAGCAAAAAAAAAAAAAAAAACAGCTGGGTCAGGAGAACATTACCCAAAGGAATGGCCAGAATCATCTGTCGAGGGGCTGCTGCCGCAATCACCACCCACCCAGCCCCCAGGCACTGAACTGCCTTGGAACTCTTGACCCATTGAAACCACTGTGGACAACTTCCTAATTGTGTCTGTGTTTCTGTGTCACTTCCTCCAGCAAGAGTCAAAGTTCCCAGCAGAATGATCCAGTTAGCCAAGCCATAGGCAGGATGTGGCAAGGAAGAATTCATGGTCCCCACTCAGCTGCTGTGGTGGGAGGCAAAGACTTTCCTCGGATAAAAAGGCATCCAATAGGGGGTTTTCTCAAAACTGGAAGAGAGTTTTGAGACAGGGTAAAGGCTTCCCAGGTGGTACTAGTGGTAAAGAACCCGTCTGCCAATGCAGGAGACGAAAGAGACACCAGTTCAATTCGTGGGTCAGGAAGATCCCCTGGAGGAGGGCATGACAACCCACTCCAGTATTCTTGCCTGGGAAATGCCATGGACAGAGGAGCCTGGAGGGCTACAGTCCATGGGGTTGCAAAGAGTCAGACATGACTGAAGCGACTTAGCACGCATGCACACACACACGACAGAGAACAAACGCCGTGATGGACAGGAGGTAAACTGAGTCCTCCGGGAAAACCGAGGTTTAGACACAGCGGCATCATTTTATTGGAGGGCAATGCGTGTGAAAGACAAAAGAGGAAGAAAGTAGAACGGGTCAGGAAAAGTCTTCAGACCAGGATATAGATCTGGCATCCATGAAAGGAAAGATGGGAGGAGGAAGAGCTGGGCAGTAAGAGACTAAAGACACCAGTTACCGGAAGGGTAACTTTGCTCCACCTTGCTGCGAGACAAGGTGGATCCTGAAGGTGCTGCAGCTAGAGGCAGTCAGCTCACTGCACTCCTTGCAGCTAAATGGCAAGTTCTTTCTTGAAGGGGCATCTTAATGGCTCATCTCCATGACCGCCACAGACACAGACACACAAACACACATCATTAAAGCTTTGGTCCATCTTTGATGAACATAGAACTTCAGAGCTACACATACCCTTATAAGCGTACAGGCCAATGGTCATCAAACATTTTTAGTTGTGAAAAATCTTGCTCAACTTATCTTACGTACAAGTTTAATACATGAAGCAGGGCAGAGAACTGCTGGACTTTCTCGGGGAAGAACTCAAGACCCTCAAGAGAGGCTTCATTTACTGATGAGGAGAGTCAAATTAGAAACTTCCTAGAAATTCCAAGGGCTATTCATTCAACATTCAACACACGTCCCTATTCTAAATAGGGCCCTGTAGAAGGACCTGATTACATAATGATGATGAGGTTACATTCACTCAGTGACCACACGGGGCTCACAGTCCAGTGAGACAGACTGACTTATTTGAGGACAATAACAGCCAGAGTGGCCAGCACTCGGATGAAAGGACAGGATAGTGTCAAAGGTTACGATGTAAGAAGAGAAGCCCAAGGGTTTGGGGTGACACCAGGTAGTATGAATAAGGTTTGAGAGGGGACGTCCCTGGCAATCCAGTAGTTAGATCATGCTTCCAATGCAGGGGAAGAGGGTTCCATCCCTGGTCAGGGAACTAAGATCCCACATGCCAAATGGTATCAGTTCAGTTCAGTCACGAATGGCAAACCACTTCAGTATTCTTGTCTTGCCTTGAGAACCCCGTGTACAGCATGAAAAGGCCAAGCGGTACGGCTAAAATTTAAAAAAAAAGAAGAAGAAGAAGATTGGAGAGTTGATGTATCTTTTTATTTCCTTGGAGTAAATTCCTCTCAGAAATTAGGTAAATCAACTGTCTTTATATGTCACTGGTAGGAAGAACCAATCAGGATATATGAGTCAGAGCAAACATTTTCTTTGCTTTTTTTTTTTTTTGGTCTGAGAAGTTTTGGTTTTTTTTCTTCTCTTTTCTAAAATTTATTTTTGGTTGTGCTGGGTCTTCAATGCTGAGTGTGGGCTTTTTCTAGTTGCGGTGAGCATGAGCCACTCTACATTGAGGCGCGTGGGCTTCTTGCTGCAGTGGCCTGTGTCGTCCCAGGGCACAGCCTCTAGACACACAGGCTTCAGCAGCTGCAGCGTGTGGGCTCAGTAGCTGCAGCTTGAGGGTGCTAAGGCTTGGGCTCAGTAGTTATGGCGCATGGGCTTAACTGCCCTGTGGCCTGTGAAATCTTTCCAGACCAGGGAGGGAAACTTCATCCCCTGCTTTGGCAAGCAGATTCTTATCCAATGTACCACTTCAGGGAAGTCCTGAAAGGTTTTGCTGAGATATTCACGGGTCATAAAAATCCACCCACTTAAAGTGTACAATTGAATGTTCTTTGATACATTCATAGATAGATGCCATCATCACCACAGTCGATTTTAGAACATTTTCATCACCTCAACAATAAGGAACTCCCTGCTGGTCCAGTGGTTAATAGTCTTTGCTTCAACTGCAAGGGGCACAGTTCGATCCCTAGTCAGGAAACTTAAGATCCCACATGCCTGCCTCACAATGTGGCAAAATAATAATAAACTTCATACCTCCTAGATGTCACTCCCCTATTCTGTCACCCCACTCCCCATCCTAAGCAACAATTAACCTACTTTCTATCTCTACAGGTTCTCTGTTCTTGACTTTCATGTAAATGGAATCATACAATCATGTGATTGTTTGTGTGACTGGCTTCTTTTGCTTAGCATAATGTTTTCAAGTTTCCTGCTAGTGATAGTATGGAACAGTACTTTATTCCTTTTCGTGGCTGAATAAAATTCAATTGTGTGGATATACCATATTTTTCTTATCCATTTTTCTGTTAATGGATGGATTAACTTGCTAAGCCTGGTAGCTTCCTAGTGTAAACAGAGTTGGTCACTTAGCTGTGTCCAACTCTTTGTGACCCCATGGACTGTAGCCCACCTGGCTCCTCTGTTCATGGAATTCTCCAGGGAAGAATAGTGGAGCAGGTGGCCATTTCCTTCTTCAGGGGATCTTCCTGACTCAGGGCTTGAACACAGGTCTCCTGCATTGCAGGCAGATTCTTTACTGTCTGAGCCACCAGGGACGCCCAAGGAACCAGTGGAAAAGCTTCCTAGGTACCAAGTCAAAGTATCACAAACTGGGTGGCTTAAAAAAGAAACCCAGAAACTTTGGCCATGGCTCATGACTTGAAGTAACCTCCACTGGCCTTCAAAGTCAAACATTCTGGGGGCTCATCTTCCTGCTGCCGGACTTCCTGGTTGGGGAGTTTGAGGTTTGGAACCCCTTGGTCCTTGATAAGCATCTCTACAATTGTAGTTATTCTCCTGTTTGTGGGTTGCCCACCTGGGGATATAGGTCTTGACTACACTACATTTCTGCCTCTCCTACCCACCTCATTGAGGTTCCTTCTTTATACTTGTAGCTGAAGACCTTTTCTGCTAGTCTTCAGGCCTTTCTTATCAATTGTTGCTCTGTAAACAGTTGTAATTTTGGTGTGTCTGTAGAAGAAGATATGCTCAGGATCTTCCTGCTCTGCCATCCTGGCCCCTTCAGCAGGTGTTCTATGAACAGTTGCTTAATAAATGAACCATTTGTCCAAATTTTCTCTCCATTTCCCAGTCCTACACCGAATAGTCTCTCAAGAGCACAGCTCTTTTTTTAATACTCTCTCCAATGCAAGTTACTCATTAAACCACTTTCAAAGAGTCTCAGGATCAGAATTAGAGTCAATACCTCTTGTATCTCAACACCATTTTGACATCCTTGAGCATAGACATAACAGGTGTTTTTTTAAGTTTTGTTTGCTAAACTCCAAAATTAGGGTCATGTTAGTGTTGTTCTCCATCAACTGCCTTTTCTCTTGAGTATGGTTATATTTTCCTATATCTTCATATGCCTAGTAATTGTGGATTTTATCCTGAAGGTTGCAAGTGATACATTGTAGAGACTCTGGGTTCTGTGATGTTCTGTTGAAAAATATTGATTTGTTTCATTTTCAAGGAGCAGTTACCTTGGCTGAGTTCAAATGTTCAGCACTGAAATCTTATTTCAGTTCTTTTAGTCTTAGCTGATACCACTTGGAATTTTCCAGCACATAAATAGTTCAAAAAGCAGTCAGAAATTTGGACAGTGTTTATACATAGAATTTGGGGCTCCCCCTCTCTGTCTCTCTCCTCTTTCAATATTTTGCTATCACTACCATCAGATGTTATAATTACCCTAAACTCTGTTCCTTGGTCCTTCAAGTCAGAAAAATTCCAGTGTTTCTCTCTGGGTTTTATCTGCCCCCATGGCACCTTCCAGGGCACTTGCTTTCAGGCCCATATGTGTGTGTGTGTGTATACACACACAAAACACGAAATTATCTTCCTCTGGCCCCCTTCAGTATCTGCCTGCTTTATTCACGATCCAGAAATTTCAGGAAATTGGGTGTTTTAAAATTGTTATTTTCAGGATGCTTGACCCTATGTGTGTGCTCAGTCAGTCATGCCCAATTCTCTGCGACCCCATGGACTGCAGCCCGCCGGGCTCCTCTGTCCATGGAATTCTCCAGGCATGAATACTGGAGTGGGTCGCCATTTCCTTCTCCAGAGGATCTTCCCCACCCAGGCATTAAAGCCATCTCTCTTCTGTCGCCTGCATTGGCAGGTAGGTTCTTTACCACCAGCGTCACCTGGGAAGCCCTGTTTGACCCCATAGAAGCTCTTCACCATTACCAGAATGAGAAACTCCTCAGGGCACTTCCAAAGTATGACCACTCAATCCACTTGTAAATTTTGTTTTTCTCTTTTCGAGTCTGCCTCCTTCATCCCTGTTGTCATCTGGCAAACTTTTCCCTTCTCTCTACTCCAAGACCTGCCATTCTTCTGGGAAGAAGGCATTTCGGTGGCCACAGGTGTGAGCTGTCCAAACAAATGAAAAAAACCTTGACTTTCTTTGACCTTCTCTTTCACTGCATTCCAACCAACACTCCTGTTCAACCCACCCTAATTCCTATCATCACTGAAATCTGAAACACAAACATTTCACTCCCTGACCAAAGCCTCTTATTCTCCAGGCTCACTTACCATTTCACTGCCCATGACTTGGATGGTAACACTGGTTGACCAAGTCTGGTTAATATGCCAAAGAATGCAAACTTGATAGAACGTTAAGTATCCTTCCTATTAAGATACCTTTTAAACATATTTTTTAACATTTTTTTCAACCTTAGGGGAAGTTTTTTAAAAATGACAGGCTATCAGGGGCAGTTTTTTGATCATTCATAAAGAAAAAAAGGTAAGATTTGGCAGTATAGAGTGGTGGTGAAGAATATGAAATTTAGAATCACACAAAACCATATCCAGACTCTATCTTTATTAGTGATAAAACCCAAAGCAACTCAACTTCCAACTCTTTGGGTCTTAGCTCATTTGCAAAATGGGAATGACAAAACCAACACCATAGGCTTGCTATGAGGACTGTAATAAGACCAGACTCATTAAAAATTTCATACATTAAGATGATAAGTTCAATGAATGATATCATTATCACAGTACTAGTATTTAACATTTAAAACAAGAAGGCTCACTTAAGCTTCTTTTGGGGGAACTCCCTGGCGGTCCAGTGCTTAGGATTCCGTGCTTTCACTGCTGAGGGTGCAGGTTTGATCCCTGGTTAGGGAATTAAAATCCCATAGGCCACACAGAGCGGCCCCCCAAAAGAAGAAAAAACAAAACAAGACTCTCATTTGGAACTCGTTAGAAGCGGTGGTTTCTCAATCCTGCGACTGTCCCAAGTGCCGCTGAACTGTTTGCTTTAAAGGGTTCATTTTATGTTCTGCACGTTTCACTTCAACTTTAAAAAAAGATTCCCTTGTGGGCATGAGTCAGGTTTTTCCTAAGAGTTTTGGGTCAGGCTAGCAGGTAGAGGATGGAAAGTTGATGGATACGCTTGGCAGAAAGAGCAAGAGGGGTGTTGCTGTGAAACACATCTGTTTTGCTCCATCTATCCCACACGTCCAAGACCCAGCTTGGACCACCCCGCTCTCGCTTGGACCACCTGGCTCTCTTCCCTTATTGTGAACTCATCCCACAAATCCCAGTTTAAATGACACCTCCTCTACCAAGCCTTCCCAATCCTCAACCCTAAGTGGCAACTTATTACTAAAATTACTACCTAATCCTAATGGCACCATTGAGGACTTTAATTTATCCAGGTCTGCTCTCCCACTAGTCTAAGAAATCCCTAAGCACAGGGACTATGCCATGGTTCAACATTCCAAAGTTGAGCTCGTTTTTCTCTTGCCTCAGACCTGTTCTTGACCTGTCTCCCCAAACCAATAAATAACACTACCATCTCTCCCCCACACTAGACTCTTCCCTCAGCCTCCCCCCAGTACAAAAACACAGAATCAAGAAAGAAAGAGTTCTTCCTTCTGTATCTTTCTCCATTCCATTCCTCTCTCTGCATCCTCATGGTCCTGTCCTCTCTCACCTGGCTGCCTGTATGAGTCACTTCCTCATCTCTTAGCTTGTAGTCTCATCTCCAAAAATTTGAAAAATCTTTCTAAAACACAAATCTGACCATTTTGTTTCTCTGCTTAAGCCTTCTGTGACCCCCTGTAGCTTCAGGACAGAGTCCAAACTTCCCACCCTTGCACCCCATCCCCAGACTCAACTCCTGCTTATGGCTCCAGACTCATCAGTGAACACGGCCCCGGATCTCTGTGCTCTTAACAGCTCTCATCCACACTCCATAGGCCTCTGTGGCCTTTATACAAGCTGACTCTGCCAGCAACTCTCCCTCCCCACTCTCCCTATCCTCCCACTGAAAAGTCCCTACTGAGGCCTCTAGTGGCTAACCCAGAACCTACAAGGTTGAATCAAGTGCCATTTCTGGACTCAGACAGACATCTCTGCCTCCTTCATCCCAGCCCCGACCCCTCTGCCTGTGTCTCCATCTTGACTCCTCTGCCTATGTCCCCCCATCTTGACCTTGACCCTTCTGCCTGTGCCCCCCATCTTGACCTTGACCCCTCTGCCTGAGTCCCCCTGTCGTGGCCTTGACCCCTCTAGCTGTTCCTCCTCCTCCCAGCACTATCCATTCTGGGCTGTCATTGTCTGGCGACTGATCTGTCTCCCCCTCTGGAGAAAAAGCTCCATGAAGGCAGGTCCCAGGGCTGTCTTGGCCACCCCTGTGCCCTGAGCATCAGCCAGCATTGGCTGGCATGAAGCAGTGGCTTCTGTGAACACTGGTTAAATGCCTCTATTAAAAGGCTAATTAGGAGCCTGGGGATAATACCGTGGGAAGGTGAATTTCCTGAGAAGCTGATCCAATGGGAGTAACCTACCTCAGAATGATCTCAGGACACACACCTGTCCTGTGGAGGCTTTTTCTATCCAATATGATCCTTAAAAACTGAAGGAAGTAATATCCTGAAAAATAAGGGAACTGTTTGTTTGTTTTTGAAGAAGAGAAATGGAGCTGGGCCAGGGCTCTTGGAATCCAAACACAGAGAAGCACAACCAGAGCTGACATTCACACCAGAATACACACACACACAAATCCATACACTCATGTATGGTCATGAGTTCTACAAGCACAGATGTGCACACACAGTCACACATCAAGCTGGACCCAGACACACACATGTAAATATCCCCTATCAGACATATCCCAAAGCAGGCACTCATGTTACCCACAGACAGATGCAGAGACCGGCATGCATTCAGCCATACTGGCAATAGACCCATGCACACCCCGTCATGCACTCACACACATAAACACGTATGGATACTCACTTATGCACAAACACACACTCCACAAAGATGCATTAAGTCATACATCAATTCGGACACACTGAAACATACATGCACACACATGCACAGACACCTCAAGCATGCACCCAGAAGTACACACACAGTCAGATGTATAAATAAGGAGACATCAGAAAAGCTTCATAGAACATTCTACAATATATCTGACCAGTCCTTATTTAAATTACCAAGGGCATCAAAAACAAAGAAACCAGAAATGTCTGAGAAACTTACAACCAAAAAGAGCTGAAGGAGACATGACAATCAAATGTAACTTGGTATGCTAGAGGAGAAAAGGGGCATTAGGTAAAGGAAAGAAATCTAAATAAAGCATGGACTTTAATAATAATAATGTATTGGCTTATACTTTTAATACAAAATATACTAACCAGACTTCCCAGGTGGCTCAGTGGTAAAGAATCCACCTGCAATGCAGGAGACGCGGGTTAGATCCCTGGGTTGGGAAGATCCTCTGGAGAAGGAAATGGCAACCCACTCCAGTACTCCGGCCTGGGAAATTGCATGGACAGAGGAGCCTGGAAGGCTACATTCCATGGGGTCACAAAAAGAGGTGGACATGACTTAGCAACTCAACAGCAACAACCATACTAATCATACTAATGTAAAATATTCAATAATTGGAGAAACTGTGTATTGGGGGAAGGTGTAACTTGGGAATGCTCAATTTTTCTGTGATACAAAATTCTTTTAAATAGTCTTTAGAAAAACTTTTTTCAGTGCTTTTTATCTTTTTATATAATACAAAACTTTACCAACCACTCAATACTTTTGGAGAAGGCAATGGCACCCCACTCCAGTACTCTTGCCTGGAAAATCCCATGGGTGGAGGAGCCTGGTAGGCTGCAGTCCATGGGGTCGCTGCGAGTCGGACACGACTGAGCGACTTCACTTTCACTTTTCACTTTCATGCATTGGAGAAGGAAATGGCAACCCACTCCAGTGTTCTTGCTTGGAGGATCCCAGGGGCGGGAGTGGGGTGCCGTCTATGGGGTCGCACAGAGTCAGACACAACTGAAGCAACTTAGCAGCAGCAGCAGCAATACTTTTACCAAAAGAGGATGGAAATGGCCTGGCCTTGACTTACAGAATTCTTTCCATTGTAGTACAGTGTACCTAATTAACCTCACCTTCCATCTAGACTGAGGATCCCAACTGCCAGCATCTCAGAGGTACAAAATAAAAGTCTACTAATTCAACTAAAAGATATGTCTCTAAATAAATAAATAAGGAGAAAAATGACTGAGGCATCTAGGAAAACCCACTGGACAAAATGACACAAATATAAACAGATTCAGAAGCACACAAGAGGGTTGAAGGGCAGGCTGGCCTGCAGGGGAGGAGAAAGAGGAAGACACACAGAAAGTCACACTGCCTAACCATCATCCCTCCCGGAGGTGCCTAAGAGATCCACTTCCTAGCACAGCTCCAGGAGGTACAGTTTTCCTTTCTTTGTTTTTAAGAAGAGACGTCTTTATCTTATTTTATTGGTGGTGCTGGGTCTTAGCTGCTGCGCAGGCTTTCTCTAGTTGTGGGGCGCGCGGGCCACTCTTCGTGGCAGTGCGCAGGCTTCTCATTATGGTGGCTTCTCTTGCTGCAGAGCGCGGGCTCTGCGCGCGCGGGCTCTGCGCACGCGGGCTCTGCGCACGCGGGCTTCCGTAACGGTGGCTCTCAAGCTCGAGAGCGCAGGCTCAGTAGTTGGTGCCCTAGCTTGGTTGCCCTGCAGCAGGTGGGACCTTCTTAGACCCCAGGGATCGAACCTGTGTCTCCTGCACTGGCAGGCGGATTCTTTACCACTGAGCCACCAGGGACGTCCAGGGAATACAGTTCTGCTGTCTGGAGGAAGAAATGGGGAGGGAGGTTCCCCCAAAAACTTTCTCTGTCTCCTTTTCCAAAGGAAAAACTTCCAAGACTTTGTGCCAGAGAATGTAAAATACAGAGAAATGCTTCAGTTCAGTTCAGTTCGGTCGCTCAGCCGTGTCCGACTCTTTGCGACCCCACGAATCGCAGCACGCCAGAGGAATGCTTAGAGAACCTCTTATCTGTGGCCTTCATTCCATGGATTAATGGTAAGAACGAATAATAGTGACTGTTTACTGCCATGCAGCTCAAATGCTTTAACCTACTGATTCCTTACCAAAAGAGGCTAAGAGGTGGGTACCATCATTGGCTCCATAAGGTCCAGAGAGGTGAGGTTATCTGTTCAAGGTGACACAACCACAGAGGGGATTCCAATCTATGTCTTCATCTTGCTCTTAACCGCTGTTCCATCGTCCTGAAAGGGACACTGAGACCCAGCAAGGAGAAAGGATTTTCCCCAGTTCACCACTAGCTACTCTTTAAACTGTTGTTGTTGTTGTTTTTTAACTTTTTTCAGTGCTTTTTATTTCTGTATATTATACAAAACTTTACCAACCACTCAATATTTTACCAAAAGAGGATGGAAATGGCCTGGCCTCACCTTACAGACTTTTTTTCCATTGTAGTATAATGGAACTAATTAACCTCACTTTCCATCTGGACTGACGATCCCAACTCTCTGCATCTCAGATATACAAAAATATAAGTCTATTAATTGATTATGGGCTACTACTCTAGAAGCCCATATCCAGGCCACCACAGGCTAGCACGTGTCCTGCCTGCCTCCAGGAGATACAACACGTGATGATGGACAGTAACCTCTTGCTCCATGTTCCAGGGCCAACATCAAAGTCAAATTCACTTGACCTCACTGTCCCCCAAGTGCTTCTCCTCCCCACCCAGCTCGCAGCAGCCTGTTTGAACACTTAGTGAGTGCCCTCGCGGGTGCCAATCTCATTGAAAAACAAACTCCCCAAATTTCTACCTCCCTTCTTGTCATGGAATTAGGGGGAAGAGGCGGGCGCAGGCGTGGGGCCAGCCCAGGTACAGCTGGTGATCAGGATTAGGGAGACTGATACCTGCCAAGCCGGAGCTAATCCTCTTGTCCTCCTCTTCCCCCTCCAAAACCAACAAACAACTTTCATCTCTCTGCTTTGTTCTCTGCCCTTTGTCCCCTCCCCAAAGGACTCAGGGCTCAGCAGCCTAGAATGACCTAGCAAGATGCCAGCGCCAGGAGTACCAGCCTGACCCCTGGTTCTTGTCCAAGGTTAGAGGTGGCACCTGAGCAGGGTTGTCCAACTTTCAGAGCCTATCCGGGGTCCATCTGGGGCCCCCTCTCAGGCCCACAGAGGATCCATCTCAGCACCCACGGGATGTTCATATCAGAACCCACTGGGACCAACCTCTGGATCTCTATGGTGCCACCCTTATGCTGTCCTGAAGGCAGCCCCAAGGGCTACCTGTGCCTACCCTCAGAGCCCTCTTGATACCACAGGTGGCTCTGTTACTGTTTTCCTGGCATCAGGTTCAATGTCAACTTTAATCCTAGTGTCTACCTGGGGGGCAGGCTCAGTGAAAACAGGATACCCTGCCTCCCCAGGGCTACCTAATGCCAGAAGCAGAACCTAATGTAATCCCTGTGTCCAAGGCTGATGCGAATGTCAGCACTTACCTGCCTCCAACCTTGACTCTCCCGTGGCCCCCAGGGTGGGCTAGGCCAGTCCATGGAAGGAGAACCAGGAGAGAGCTCCAGTTCCAGCTCCTTCACCTGCTCCCTGTGTGACCTCCAGCAAGCGGCTTTATAGAGTCCCAGGCTTCTCAACTGCCAAGTGAAGACAATAGTGAACCAGCCCTGCTGTTACGGGGAGTCAGTGAGATCATGAGGATGTGGACGTAATCTTCACAGTTAGTACTGTGATGGGGTTAAGTGTCATTATGAAGGAAAAATGTCCGTGAAGGGAGGACATGGGACCACTCCTCTTTTCTCTTCCCGTACTTTCAGAATCCCAGGATTTCTCTCTGTTCCTGACACTGGAGTTTACCCAAAGCTCTCCTGACATAGTCTCCTCTGCCTGCTAACAGAAGCCCTGACAGTCCAGGAATCACCTCTAAAGGGGACTTTACGCACCCTCCAGTACACCCTTCTCTCCCAAACACTCCCTTTGCACTGCTGCGTGTGTGCTAATTCCCTTCAGTCGTGTCCAACTCTGTGTGACCCCATGGACTGTAGCCCGCCAGGCTCCTCTGTCCATGGGACTCTCCAGTCAAGAATACTGGAGTGGGTTGCCATGCCCTCCAGGGAGTCGAATCTGGGTCTCTTACATCTCCTGCACTGGCAGGCGGGGTCTTTACCACTGGCACCTTCTGGGGAGTGGGGAAACCCAATTCCAGAAAGAGGAAATAAGTGCCAAGCAGGAGACAGAGGGGGTCACATGCGTGCCTCTTGCCCACTCTCTCTCTCTCTCCTGTCCTCATTTATACTCACATGTAAAATGCAAAACATTAACAGTAATAGAAATGATATAGTCAACATAGTGGACTTCCCTAAGGATCTGGGTAGGAAACCAGTGGGATGCTGTGTGAATTCTAACCCTTAAAACATTTGGGATTTTTTTTGGTATCAGATTGATGGTTATTACTACTTCTCAAGCCCTGGCCAGTTCCTCTACCGGTTGAGACTGTGAGTTACTATTCTCCAGTTTTGTGGAAAGTTCCACAGATGAACAGCTCTGATCTTCCACCTCTTGCCCAACCACAGATGGTCAGTTCTATGACCCCCACTGTGACCTCGCTTTGAGGTTCCGATGAAGCTTCTGGACATCGAGAGTGAGAAACATGTCCAAAATAAAAGCAAGTCAACATCTGGGATCAGATGCTGAGTCCAGACCCAGCTGGAATCTGCTCTCAGGAACCTCACACCCACAGCAGGGGTCCTTTCTCACCTCAAGACCCTTGAATCCATTCCCTGGAATTCCCGCTGCCACCATGAGACCCTTCAACCTACATCCCTCCTCACCAAAAGACCCCCAAATCCACAGCCACACATCCTGTCCATTCTAATACCCTTACATCCAGATCTGTGATTTTTCACTTTCCCAAGACCTCCAAATCCACAACTTTGCGGGTCCCTTCTCACTCTGAGGGGCTTCCCTGGTGGCTCAGAGGTTAAAACATCTGCCTCCAATGTGAGAGACCCGGGTTCGATCCCTGGGTTGGGAAGATCCCCTGGAGAAGGAAATGGTAACCCACTCCAGTGTTCTTGCCTGGAGAATCCCATGGATGGAGAAGCCTGGTAGGCGAGTCCACAGGGTCGCAAAGAGTCGAACATGACTGAACAACTTCACCTTCACCTTCTCACTCTGAGATCCCAAGTCCAAAGCTCAGGGGCTCCCCAAAATCTTCAGTTCTGGAACGTATCTACTGTCTCCTCCTAAGTCCACAGCCCTACGGCAGTCTCTCCCCACAGACCACAAATTCCACCCTGGGGCCCTCTCCTTGTTAACCTGACCTGAGGCCCCTGCCCTCCTTCCTGGTTGGCTGGGTCCCAAGCTAGGCAGGGAGCATAGTGAGGCGTGTATATGAGAGGTGAAATAAGACGATTATATAATCAGGACCAAAGTCTGTCCTGCTTTCCCAGGTAGTATAAAAGCCAGCCATCTCAGACATTACCACCTGGCCATCACTCCCAGTTGCCACCATGCTGGCCTCAGGGCTGCTCCTCGTGGCTTTGCTGGCCTGTCTGACTATCATGGTCTTGATGTCTGTCTGGCGGCAAAGGAACCTCAAAGGGAAATTGCCTCCAGGGCCCACTCCTCTGCCCTTCATCGGGAACTACCTGCAGCTGAACACGGAGCAGATGTACAACTCCCTCATGAAGGTGTCATGGGGCAGAGATGGGTGGAACGGGATGAGGAGGGGCGGCCTGGCCAGTTCGTCTGGGGCTTTATGGCAGGGGATGGGCAGTGTTGGGCAAGAGTCTTAGGAAAGAAGAAGGGAATTTTAAAGATCCAATACCAGGGTCCTGGGGCTTCCCTGGTGGCCCAAAGGTAAAGAACCCATCTGCTGATTCAGGAGACTCAGCTTTGATCCTTGCACTGGGAAGATGCCCCAGAGAAGGGAATAGCAATCCACTCCAGTATTCTTGCCTGGGAAATCCCATGGACATAGGAGCCTGGCAGGCTATAGTCCATAGGGTCACAAAGAGTCGGACATGACTGAGCAACTCAACAACAACAATCGGGGTCCTAGCCAGGAAAAAAACCGTATCTTGAGATGTCCAGCTCCTTGATAGTCAGAAGCTGTGAGCAAATGCATCCCAGTATGTGAGGTCTGGGTACAGGGCCAGTTCAGAATAGGGGCTACTCCCACCAACTAACTCCCACTCACCTCTATCAGATCAGCGAGCGCTACGGCCCCGTGTTCACGATCCATCTAGGGACCCGGCAGATCGTGGTGCTGTGCGGCTACGATGCTGTGAAGGAGGCTCTGGTGGACCAGGCTGAAGAATTCAGTGGGCGAGGCGAGCAGGCTACCTTTGACTGGCTCTTCAAAGGCTATGGTGAGGGAGACTGAGGGGAAGGGGCCACGGTCAGACAGACTTCGGGGTCCCCAGCTTTTTTCTCCTGACTGCCTCTGCTCTTCCTGTCTCTACTCCTGTGCATTGCTGCCTGCCCCTGCTCTATCTTGTCTTAGTTTCTGCATCTCTGTTTCTCCCTGCTTCTCTCTGCCCCTGTTCCCTTTCACTCGATGTCTCTTCCTTCTCTGTATTTCTTAGAGCCTCTTGGGATTTCTGCTTTGGAACCCTGGTCCTCTATCTCCAAATGCCTTTTGGTCTTTTTTTTTCTCTAAAGCTCTGGGCTTCCCCCGGTTTCTCTCTCCTTCCCTCTCTCTTTCTTCTTCCTTTGTCTTAGAATCTCCCATTATCTCTGCTTCAAAATCTCCATGCCTCCATCTCTTAGCAACAGTCTCTCCCCCCAGGGCCTCTCTGTTTCTTTCTCCCTATTTTTCTCTCTTCTTTTTGCGTGTGTCTGTTAGTCTCTCAGTCGTGTCCAACTCTTTGTGACCCCATGGACTGTACCCAGCCAGGCTCCTCTGTCCATGGGATTCTCCAGGCAAGAATACTGGAGTGGGTTGCCATTTCCTCCTCCAGGGATCTTCCCAACCCAGGGATCGAACCCAGGTCACCTGCATTGCAGGTAAATTCTTTACCATCCGAGCCACCCGGAAAGTCCTTTAGAATTTGCCATGGTTATGTCTACCTCCCAGATCTCCATGCATCTTACTTCCCCTCCTTCCCTCCTCTGTCTCCTCTTCCCCTGAGTGTCTCTGTGTCTCTTGGCATATCTGTCTTGCCTCATTCTTTCCGATTCTGTTCTTTGCATGAGGTCTTTCTTTCTGCATTTCTCTGAGTCTGCGTTGTTTGTCTCAGCCTCTGTCTCTTTGCCCCCCTTCCCTCCCTCGCCCCTTGCTCTCGCCCACCCTCTATCCCTCCTTCCCCTCTACACCCTACTCTGGCTCTCTACCCTCCTTTTCCCCCCCTTGCTCTCTCTGTCCACCCCTTCTCTCTCTAGGGAGCCCGGGAGCCCGGGAGCCCGGGAGCCCGGGGCTGGTCTGGGCCCTGCCTCGCTCGGCCCTCGTCCAACTCCCGCGCTGCCTCCGCAGGCGTGGCGTTCAGCAACGGGGAGCGCGCCAAGCAACTCCGGCGCTTCTCCATTACGACGCTGCGGGACTTCGGCGTGGGCAAGCGCGGCATTGAAGAGCGCATCCAGGAGGAGGCGGGCTTCCTCATCGAGGCCTTCCGGGGCACTCGCGGTGAGCCGGGGGGACCCTGTGGTGTGCGAGGAGGAGGGATACAGCCGACGCGGCCACAGCGTTCTGGCCCGGGAAGGGGGGCCACGTTGGGGGAAGGGTCTTGGGTCCGGTGCTGGAAGTATAGTTCAGCATTACCGTGCCCTCCTTCACGTCTCAGACCGCATCAGACCGCATCAGCCCGCCGAGCTGACTCTCCGCTAAATCCCTGTCTCTCCCCAACCCCCTGCGCTCTCATCCCCCCAGGCGCCTTCATCGATCCCACCTTCTTCCTGAGCCGAACGGTCTCCAATGTCATCAGCTCCATTGTCTTCGGGGACCGCTTTGACTACGAGGACAAAGAGTTCCTGTCACTACTGCGAATGATGCTGGGAAGCTTCCAGTTCACCGCTACGTCTACCGGGCAGGTAACCCGAGTCGACCTGGCTCTACCCTGCTCCTACGGCAACCTGCCGACTCCTCACCCCACCTCACCCCCCACACACACATGAGACGTGCCCCAAACTCCCATCCTCCCCCAGACAGGGTCCCCTCAAAACCAGACCACCACTCTTGGACAACTCAACAGCTGCACCAGAGCCCAATACTCAGTCTCCAAGGACACCTGGATATCTCAAAAGATGCACCCTCCACCAAAAAAACACCAAAACCTGCAGAAAAGATACATGTCCTCAACCCAGCTTTCTTACAAGACAGGTGTCCTCATCCCAGCTTATCTTACTCTCTAACAAGTGGTCCCTTTTTAGACACTCCATCTCAAAAAAGGGGAGGGGGCCTCTTGGTGGTCCAGTGGTTCCAACTCTGCTCTTCCAATGCAGAAGCCATGGGTTCGATCCCTGGTCGGGGAACTAAGATCCTGCATTCTGCTTGGCGTGGCAAAAAAAAAAAAAAAAAAGATATTTTCTTTCCATCTGAATTTCTTAACACCTGGCAAGTGGTCACCTCAGCCTACTTCCTGACTACCTGGACACCTGGTGCTTCAAAATTCAGCCCACCAAAATCATTGGTTATCCACACAGATGCCCCAAACCAGCCCACTGGAATCTCCAGAGAGTGCCCCCTCCCCAGTTCACTTAAATAGCTGAACATGTAGACAGGTCCCCCAACCAAGACCCCTAAATGCATAAACACCTAGGTAGATTGTTCCCCACACACCCAAATAAGTGTCCCCTGATCCAGCTCATTTCCAGCACCTACAGAAGTGCCCTCCATTGGCCCATTTGAATATCTGAACACCTGAACAGGTATCTCCCCACCTTAACACCTGCACACCAACCCCACTTTAGTACCTCAACACCTGCACAGAAACCCCAACCCAGACCCCCTAAACATCTGGACAGTTGTGTCCAACTGAGACCACACCAATGCCTAAACACTTAGGCAGGTGACCACCACCCATACAAGTCCCGCCTAAATAGCTAAACACCTGGACAGGTGTCTCCCAACCCAACCTCATCTGATATATGAACCCCGGGTATGTTTCTCCAATCCAACATCATCTGAATATCTGACTATGCATTCCAGTCCATCTCACTGTATTCCGTGGACAGGGGCCCTCACACGTAACTCACTGTGAAAACACATTCCCATCCAGCCTCATCAAAATATGTAAACACCTGGGCAGACACCTGTAACCCAGTACCTGCCTTGCCCTGAGACAGGGCCCACTCCCACGAGGTCCTGCACACTGACAGCTGTCCTTCCCTCCCCTTCTCCCCTCCCCATTGTCAGCTCTACGAGATGTTCTACTCAGTGATGAAATATCTACCAGGGCCACAGCAACAGGCCTTTAAGGAGCTGCAGGGACTAGAGGACTTCATAGCCAAGAAGGTGGAACAAAACCAGCGCACACTGGACCCCAACTCCCCACGGGACTTCATCGACTCCTTCCTCATCCGCATGCAGGAGGTACACCCTCACAGCCAGGATGAGGAGGTCCAGAGCCAGGCAGAGGGAAATCAGGCTAGGGGTGGAGGAGAACAGAGGCCCATCGAAATCACCCCTCCCCCAGCCTAATAATAACTCACCGACTCTATGGACAGTTTGAGTAAGCTCCGGGAGTTGGCGACGGACAGGGAAGCTTGGCATGCGGCCATCCATGCGGTTGCAGAGTTGGACATGACTGAGCCACTGAACTGAACTGAACTAACAATCTTCACGACTGAACTAATAATCTAACTAACTAAATAACTAACTAATAATTTAAATAACTAACTAACTGAGCTAGTAATCTTCACAATCCCAGTGATAATTAACCATCACTCTTCCACTACTGGAGTTCCCAGGTGGCACCAGTGGCAAAGAACCCACCCGCCAATGCAAGAGATATAAGAGATGCGAGTTTGATTCCTGTGTCGGGAAGATCCCCTGGAGGAGGACACACGACAACCCACTCCAGTATTCCTGCCTGGAGAATCCCATGGGCAGAGGAGCCTGGCGGGCTACAGTCCATGGGGTCGCACGGAGTCAGACACGACTGAAATGACTTAGCACAGCACACATTCCACCTATTAAACCGTTCTGTCCACAGGCAGGACTTATGAATGTGAATCGCGATAGCAAACATTTCTGTAAAACTACCGTGCACCAAGTTTCCCAGGTTGCACAAATGGTAAAGAACCCACCTGCCAATGCAGGAGACAGAAGAGACGTGGGTTCGATCCCTGGGTCGGGAAGATCTCCTGAAAGAGGGCATAGCAACCCAGTATTCCTGCCTGGAGAATCCCATGGACAGAGGAGCCTGGTGGACTACAGCCCATGGAGTCACAAGGAGGTAGACACCACTGAAGTGACTTAGCCCACAGGCCCCAGTGGTTAGGACTCTGCACTCTCACTGCCAAGGGCCCGGGGTTTAATTCCTGGTCAGAGAAGATCCTGCGAGTCACATGGCACACACCCCCCAAAAACGGGGGGATTTGATTTGAAAAGGTAATAAAATAGAGTGTTGTTACTCGCTCGGTCGTGTCTGACAGTTTGCGACCCCATGGACTGTAGCCCACCAAGCTCCTCAGTTCATGCACGGGATTCTCCAGGCAGGAATATGAAGTGGGTAACTATTCCTTTCTCCAGGGGATCTTCCTGATCCAGGGATTGAACCCGAGTCTCCTGTACCGCAGGCAGATTCTGTCTGAGCCACCGGGGAAGCCCCTATAAAATAAAGAGACAGGTCCAAAGGGAAAACCCCCAGAAGGGCCCTCAGAGCACAGGGCTTCACCTGAAGCCCTCTGTCCATGCAGGAGAAGGAGAATCCCAACACGGAGTTCTACAGGAAGAACCTGGTGATGACAACCCTGAACCTCTTCTTTGCGGGCACCGAGACGGTCAGCACGACCATGCGGTATGGCTTCCTGCTGCTCATGAAGCACCCAGATGTGGAAGGTAAGGCTGGAGAGGGCAGGGAAGCGGGCACCACGGACCCCTCCCCCAAATTCCTCTGAGCCTGCTGCGATGGTCCCATCTCTCTCAGGTCCACGGACCCTCAGACACGCTCTGCTCTCTAGAGACTAGGTGATGTTTGGCTGATAAGCACCAGCCAAGTCTCACCAGCTGTTAAAATATTGAAAATATCTGAACTGATTGGTACACAGTTCTGCGGCTGACCCAACCAAGTGCCCACCGCCCCCTCCTCCAGACCTTCCCCAGGACTCTTCCTCTGCACCTCCCCCATGATTTCCATAGGACCAGGTGAAGGAGGTGGGCTTCCCTGGTGGCGCAGTGGTAAAGAACCTGCCTGCCAGTGCGGGAGATGGAGGTTCAATCCCTGGGTCAGGAAGATCCCCTGGAGAAGGAAATGGCCACCCACTCCAGTATTTCTGCCTGGGAAAGCCCACGGACAGAGGAGCCCAGCAAGCTACAGTCCATGGGGTCACAAACAGTCAGACACAACTGAAGCAACTAAACAGCAACAAAGCGAACAATACCCTGCACCAACAGTGTCTACAGCCGACGTCTGATCTGAGTGGTCTGCATCCACATCACACATGGATGTCATGCATGTTGTACATATTTGGGTTTTCATTCCTGCCCCGAGTCCCCTCAAGAGCTAAATATGTTCTCCCTCCTCCCCTAGCCAAAATCCATGAGGAGATTGACCGCGTGATCGGCAAGAACCGTCAGCCCAAGTTTGAGGACCGGGCCAAGATGCCCTACACAGAGGCTGTGATCCACGAGATCCAGAGATTCGGAGACATGATCCCCATGGGCCTGGCCCGCAGAGTCACCAAGGATACCAAGTTTCGAGACTTCCTCCTCCCCAAGGTGCTGCCCCACCCAGCCCGTCCCTGTGACCCTAAACCCCATTCCCCTTAGAACCTTCCCAGCCCATGACCCACGGGACCCACTCCCCTAATCAAAGACTTTCCCCACTACCATGCCCCTGCCACCTTCCCCTTTGGAGACTCCTGAATTCCAGACCTCCCCAGACCTCTTGCCTCAAGGAATATGAACCCTGTGTGCCCCCCAAATTCCTGTCTCAAGAGAAATGAACCTCATTTCCCCTAGACCTTCAAAGACATGATCTCATGTCCCCCAAGCATCCTGCCTAGAGGGACACGAACCCCATGTCTCCCAAAATTCCTTTCTCAGGAAACATGACCCTCCCCACCCCTCAACCTCCTGCCATGGGAGGCATGGAACTATGTGTCCCCAAAACCATCTGCTCCAGGAGACATAGAACCTGTGCTCTTCAAACTTCCCTTCTCAGGGGACATAAGCCCCATGTCAGCCAAACTTGCTGTCTTGAGGACATGAATCTCATGTCCCCCAAAGCACCTCCTTCAGAGGACCCCAACTCTCATGCCTTCCCTTGTCCTCACCTAGGGCACCCAAATTCCCCCTCTGCCCACAATGTGCTTTCATCATACCCATCCCTTACTCCACCTTATCAAAGTCCCCTCCCTCCTCTCAACCAGGGCACCGAAGTGTTCCCTATGCTGGGTTCCGTGCTGAGAGACCCCAAGTTCTTCTCCAACCCCCGAGATTTCAATCCCCAGCACTTCCTGGACGAGAAGGGGCAATTTAAGAAGAGTGATGCTTTTGTGCCCTTCTCCATCGGTAAGAGACACTGCCAAGTCAACACCCACAGGGGCCTCCTTCATCTCTAAGGCTTAACCTAGCTTCTTTCTCCAGCTTGGAAGTCCTTCTTACCATATACTCTGGGGCCAATGAGCAATCCCCATAACTACCAAGAGCCTGGGCCAAAGCAAAAGAAAAGGAATAATCTGTACCCCTTTCAGAGATGGGGAAAATCAAGGCCCAGAGTGAGAAATTTAAGTCCAAGGTCATTTAAATCCTTCAGATTCTTAGAAAGGTGATGACAGCAGTAGCCATATTTGAGTGTGTATTTATGGGCAAGGGGCATCCAAAGTTCCAATTGCTACAGTCTGGGCTCATCCCACCAAAAGTTCTAGGGAAACGGGCTCAGAGAGGAGTAGCAACTTCTCTGCAAGTTTCTCTAGCCTCGATATTCCAGTCCTTCTTCCCTGAGAGGACGCAGCCGGGGGTCGGTAAAGGGGGTCAGGCAACCATGAGAACAGGCCTCACCTCCACGCCTCTGGTCCTTCAGGAAAGCGGTACTGTTTCGGAGAAGGCCTCGCCAGAATGGAGCTCTTCCTCTTCTTCACCACCATCATGCAGAACTTCCGCTTCAAGTCCCCACAGTCGCCCCAGGACATCAACGTGTCCCCCAAACTCGTGGGCTTTGCCACTATCCCTCCAAACTACACCATGAGCTTCCTGCCCCGTTGAGTCAGGGCTGTGCCCGGTGGAGCTGCTGGGCCTGGGCGGGGTTATGAGGGAGGGGAGGGGCTAAGGATGGGGAAAGGAGGGGTATGGGAGCGGAGGGGAGGGGCTAGGGGCGAGGTTAGGGGAGGGGCGGGGTTATTGATGAGGAATGGTGGAGGGTGGGGAGGAAAGGGGAAGGTGGATAGGAGAGAAAGAAGAAACAGAGCGACTCTTTGTTCAGCTTGCTAGAGATGAGATGAGAGGAAAAGAAACCTTATGTTATACTTTGAATAGTAACAATAGCAGATATTATTTATTGAGCAAGTATTCTGTGTCAGTTCTATGCTTAGTGTCTTAAACTCACCTCACTTAATGCTCACAAACCTACCATGATAGGGAACAGTATCTATGCCCATTTTACAGATAACAAAGATGAGGACCAGAAAGTTTAAGTCTATCTGAGGTCCCATAGAACACAAGTCAGTCAGTACTCAGCAAGTACATGAATACAGATGGCCATACTTAACCCACAGTCCTTGGATAGCATCCCTTCCTCAAGTGAAAACACAACAACTTATTATATTATTACACAACCTGAACAGCTCTGTCCAGGGACTTTTCCAGAGTCCTGACAGGCAGCTCACCTGGCTTCACTACACACTTGCCCACGCTCTTCCCAACTCGGGCACACTTTGGATGACAGTGTATTTTGTGCCTACCACCAGATAAGGCTACTGTGTCCGACAGGAGTCAGACTGTTGTTGGTGGTGTTCTTCTGGATGTGCTAGGTCTCCATTGCTGCATGCAGGCTTTTCTCTAGTTGCAGCAAGCAGGGGCTACTCTTCATTGCAGAGCTTAGACTTCTCATTTTGGTGGCTTCTCTTGTAGTGGAGCACGGGCTCTAGGGGCATGGGTTTCAGTAGTTGTGACACACCAGTTTAGTTGCCCCATAGCAAATGGGATCTTCCCGGACCAGGCATGGAACCTGTATCTCCTGCATTGCAAGACAGATTCTTAGCCACTGGACTACCAGGGAAGCCCTAGAAGTCAGACTTCTTAATAAAATGAATGGGAGAGAGAAGCTCTTTCAGAGAAATGCCAGAAGTTTGGTAGCGGCGCAGCCATGTCTCTGTGTGTGCATGTGTGCATGCCCATGGGCAAATATATGATTGCCTGTTCTCCAGAGTACATGCAGGAAGGCATATTTCCTATGAGTTTCTGAAGATGGGGCTCTCTCTGATGGATCTGAGATCTGTGGTGTGTGTCTGAATCACCTGCTCTCAGATAAGTTTGTGTATGTCCTCTTGGAAGTGGCATCCTTCAGCACTGCACAGCCTGAAAATTCATAATACATCTGTTGCCCTAATGGTCTGGGAGCGAGCAACGAGAATGAAGACAGAACACGAAATCTGGTGGAATGGGTCAGGGGACCTGCAGCCTCTGTAGGACCGAGGTGCAGACTCCACTCTGAGTCCAGTTTTTATTCCTAATCACAGACTACAAGACTTTCTCAGATCTTATCTTTCTCAAGACACATGCTGTGTTAATCACGTACTCCTAAATGTCAAGGACTACACTGACATTGTCCAGATCTCCTTGTGTTTACCCCAGGCTGTTCCCTCCTGGGCTAGTCTCAGGAACAATCAGCAAGTGCACAGGCAGCGTTCTTGTCTGGCGCCGACCTGGTGTTCCAAGGTCCATGCTTTCATGATCCCAGCCATACTCCCTTCTGGGTCGGGCCTTGGGGTTTGTAACAAGGTGATTATTCTTAAGAAAAACACGCAAGATAATCACTAACACAGGTTCTTAATATATGCTGTTTTTCCAGGTGTAATTTCTGTGGAATTTCCCAAGGTTGTGAAAGTACATTATTAGGAATTCCCACTACACACATCAGCTTTAGATCTTTGTATTAGACCACTGGTTAGTTCTAACCTTAGATCTAACTGCTACACTGGTGTTGCCTCCACAAAACTTGCCACACTTGAAGGACCAGTGATTTGAGATCAAGTGAGAGGAAATCAGGTCCTTTGAACCCTACAAGTTTCCTAACAGGCTGATTCTCAGGATTTTCAATTTGCATTGTCTGTTTTGACCACTTGGGTTCCATGAATTGGCTGCTTCATACTCATTGGGAGGAGCTAAGAATCCACAGTGTCACATTCTTTATTATTACAAACACACTATTTAACAATTCAGTGAAGAGAAAAGTGAAAGTGTTAGTCATGTCCAACTCTGTGCGACCCCATAGACTGTAACCTGCCAGGCTCCTCTGTCCATAGGATATCCCAGGCAAGAATCCTTCTCCAGGGGATCTTCCCGACCCAGGAATCAAACCCAGGTATGTACCTTGCAGGCAGACTGTTTACCATCTGAGCCACCAGAGAAGTCCCTAACAGTCCAGAGTGAGAATCAAACCTTATCCGTCCATATGCGTGTCACTTTAAGAGGCTTCCAGAAACCACACCTGGGGGAAATCTCAGAATCGGGGCTTAACTAAACTGTTGAATCTTGGAACTGCAGAGTCCACAGTCATAATTGTGGGATCTCAGGTTCCCACAACCTTAGACTCAGAACGTTTGAATCACTGATGCTTGGAATTCTTGAAGCTCAGAATTTTAGCATGAGTTTCCCCTGCCCACATCCTTGGGAACTTCATTATTAGTCCCTCTGGTGGCAAATGTTCTCCAAGTTGAAAGTTCCTTCTGAGAAAGAGTTAAGAGAGAAAAGGAAGGGCTGGAGCTAGCTGGGTTCTGACAATGAGGCACATCTCCAGGGAAGGGTAGAGTGGCTTGCAGGTCTCTGTCTAGCAAGAAGGGAGATGAGAGTGAAGAGAGAACAAGTATTAATCTCCAGAATCCTCAAACTTACACTTGAAAAGGGAAAAGCGGGAATCCATCAAGGCATCACCAAAGGTGCCAGGACAAGCCACATTCTAGCCACCAGTGCATCCATCTCACCTTTCCAGATAGATGCTCCCAGCTTTGTCACTCTGGAAGGGCCAGTGACCCAACCCAGCAAAGAGACAGTGCTGGGGTGGAGGTATGAACAGAGGCCCTGGATTCTGGTCCAAGCTTTGTTGCTATTAATAAATTCTTGGGTCCTCCTGAGCCTCTCTCTGGCCTCTCTTTCTCATCTGACTCCTTCTTCACAAGAATTATTTGAAGATTGAAATATGGTGTAATGCTGAACTTTAAAACTCAATGGCTGCAGGGATGAGAGGATGAGAGTAGTGATGTTTCTGTGTAGCTTGGTTTTCGCTATTGTCTTCTGCCAAGCCAAGAATCCTTAGACACCTGTTGTTGCCATAATGACAACCACAAGTAGCATGTGTTGAGTGCCTGCTATGTGCCAAGCTCTGTGCTGAGCCCCTTGTATGAGTATCATAAGCTGGGCTTACGTCAACAGAAATATATCATCTCACAGTTCTGCAACCTAAACCCCAAATCAAGGTCAGCCGGATCACGCCCCCTCTGAAACCACTAGGGAATCCTTCCTTGCCTCTTCTTAGCTTTCAGTGGCTTGCAACAGTCTTTGGCATTGCTTGGCTTGCAGCTATATAATTACGAACTCTGCCTTTGTCACGACATGGTATCTTCCCTATGTTTGTCTCTCTTCACATGGCCATCTTTTTGTAAGGATACCAGTCATACTCCAGGACGACTTTATCTTTACTGATTCTATCTTCAGTGATTCTTTTTCCAAATAAGATCACACTCTTAGGTACTGGGAGTTCAGACTTCAGCATAGCTTCTTGACACAGTTTAATCTGTAACACCACTTACACATGCACTCATTCAAACCAGACATCTTACAAGTGTCTGCAAGGTGAGACTAATGATCTCACTTTACAAATGAGCAGAGGGACTTGGAGGAAGTTTAAAGAATCTGCCCAGGGACTTCCCTAGCAGTCCAGTAGGACCAGTGCAAGGAATGTGGGTTTGATCCCTGGTCTGGGAACTGAGATCTCACATGCTAAGGAGTGACTCAGCCCGCACATCTCAACCAGAGAATTTGTGTGATACCACGAAAGAACCCACGTGGCACAGCAAAGATCCTGAGTGCTGCAACTAAGGATTGACAGAACCAAATAAATAAATAACTATTTTTTTTTTTAAAAAAGAATCTGCATAAAGTAACACAGGACACGACAAACGCAGGCAGCTGGGTTCCAGTACGCCTCTCTGGAGGTTCCGATGGTGATTCGGATGGACCTCCTGCCCCCAGAGGAATTCTGAAAGAGGGGAATGGTGCTTGGAAGAAATGTTGGAGAAAGGAGGTAGAGGGATGAAAATGCAGATGTCATATCACCCCTGACTCAGATGCCTGATGTGCCAATGTGTGGCTGTTCCCAGGACGCACGCAAACCTGTATAAACACGTGCACAGAGATACCTGTATAACTGAAGCGGTGCTTTTCTTATTCTTGAGAGGCATGCTGCTATTTTGTATTGTCTTCTGTTTTACTTTTTTAATGCTGGTGACAACCCCTCAAGCTGCTTTTATGAATCATCAGTTTGATTCAAACTGCAGTTTGAAGAGAGGAAGCTTAAAAGATAAATTCCAAATGTGCTGAGTCAGTCTCCAAGATCCTTTCCAGCCTGGGTTCTGCCCTCCTCTCCCAGGCTTGTTTCATGACATCTGTCGCATGACACTAAACAGATCCTATTCCCCAAGCTCACCAAACTTGTGTTACTGTGCGTGGGTTTGGCACATCTGCAAGCATTTGAATCGACTGTTCCCTCTGCCTAGAATGCCATTCCTGCCCTCTCTGCTGAAGGGAAGGACTGTTGTGGTGGTGATATTGGCAGGAATAACAAGCCAACAGGAAAGAAAGAATCCTTTCTTCTTCTACCAGGGACATTCCATTCTCCTCTTAATGGTCTAGTGGGATCCAGCAGGAAATGGAGAAAAAAAAATGGTTCCCAGGATTTCCAAAGAAGTATCACAAAGGAAAGTATCAAAACATAGCTTTGACATGTAATTTTTCAGACAATGTTGGCTATGATGGTTACTTAGCATCTTTCTCCATGATCTCTTGCAGAAAACAGAAAATAAGGAAATACTTCTCAACTTGTTTAAGGAGGCCAATATTCCCCTGATGCCAAAGTGAGACAATGATAGTACGAAACAGGAAGTTACAGACCAATATCCCTCATAAATACAGATACAAAAATTGTCAACAAAATATTAGCAAATCAAACCCATCAACATTTTTTTTTTAAAAAAAAAAGAGCAATATAGCCAGTGAGGTTTATTCCCAGGGTAAAGACTGGATCAACATTCAAAAATGAATGTTGACCAAGGAACAGATGCAATTCAACCAAGAAAGTATAGTCTTTTCAACGAATGATGCCAGAACAGCTGAATATCCACATGGATAAAAGAAATGAATCTAGACACAGCCCTGACACTGTCTACAAAAATCAATTCAAAATTGATCAAGGATCTAAACGTAGAATGGAAAAGAAAACTTTTAGAAGATAACATAGAAAATCTAGGTGTCCTTGGGTCTGACAATGACTTCTGAGACACAACACCAAATGTCCAATCCAATTGATAAATGGACTACAATAAAAATAAAAACTTCTGTTCTGCAAAGGACAGTTAAGAGAATGAAAAATACAAGCTACAGACTGGGAGCAAATGCTTGCAAAGCACATATCTGATAAATGACTTGTATCCAAAATATACCGAAATAAAAAGACATAAAATTGGACAGTAAGATAAAAACAACCCAGGGCCTTTCCTAGTGGTCCAGTGGCCAAGACTCCGTGCTCCCAATGCAGAGCGCATGTTCCATCCCTGGTCAGGGAACTATATTCCACATGCTGCAATTTAAAAAGATCCTTCATGGTGCAACTAAGATCCAGCACAGCTAAATAAATAAATGTGTCTTGAAAAAAAAGAAAAAGGAAAAAGCAACCCAGTTTTTAAATGGGCGAAAATTCTGAATGGACCACACACCAAAGAAGATGTACACATAGCTAATAAGCGTAAGAAACAACACTTGACATAGGGAATGTCATTTCATTAGGGAATTAACAAATCTTAAAAATACTGAGCTATCCGGGATACACATCTACTGAACAGCTAAAATCCAAAACACTGACAAGACCAAGTACTGGCAAGGATGTGGCATAACACATACTCTCACAGATTGCTGGTGGGATTGCAAAATGGTTCAGCCACTTTGGAAGACAATTTGGCAGCTTCTTACAAAGCTAAACATTGTCTATCATATGACCCAGCAAATGTGCTGTTTGGTATTTACACAAATGGGTTAATGAATTCCTATTCTTAAATTTCCTTGAAATCAAGACCCAGCTCCTTTTTGCTTAATATCCCTTTCCTCAATTTATCTCTGCCCACTCTCATTTTACTATAAGCAGTAAGAAGAAAAAGAAGAGAAAGTCATTCAGCCTTGTCTGACTCTGAGACCCCATGGACTGCAGCCCACCAGGCTCCTCTGTCCGTGGGATTCTCCAGGGAAGAACACTGAAGTGGGTTGCCATAAGCAGTAAAAAGTAACCAGATCACACCTTCAATGTTTCGCCTGGAAATATCTTCAGCTAAATATCCAAGTTCATTGTTTACAAGTTCTGCTTCCCATACAACTATAATACCCAATTCAGCTAAGCTTTCTGCCACAATATATTTCCTCCAATCTCAAAGCACATTCCACATTTCCTTCCTTCTGAGTCCTCACCAACAGTGCCTTTAACATATATATTTCTACCAACAATTTATTTAAGGCAATCGAGACACTTTTTATCATGTGCCTCAAAATTCTTCCAGCCTCTACTCTTTATACAATTCCAAAGTCACCCACATTTGAGGTATTTGTAACAGTGGCACCCCACTTTTTTAGCATTCTACCTCACAGGCTTCCCAGGTGGTAGTAAAAAATCTGCCTGCCAAAGCAGGAGATGCAAGAGATGCAAGTTCAATCTCTGGGGAGGGGGAAGACCCTCTGGAATAGGAAATGGCAACCCATTCCAGTGTACTTGCCTGGAAAATTCCATGGGCAGAGGAGTCTGGTGGGCTACAGTCCATGGGGTTGCAAAGAGTCAGACACGACTGAAACACACAGAGGAAGAAATGTATAAATATGATCAGATTAGAGGTAACTACGCCTTCCTCTGAAGTATATCCAATAATGAAAGAAAAAAAGAAGGAAGGAAGAAAAGGAATGAGAGGGGAGAGAAAGGGGGGTGCCACGGAAGAGAGAAAAAGAGCTCTGGATATAGGAAGAGAAAACAAAAACAAAAACTGGAGGGACTTCCCTGGTGGTCCAGTGGCTCAGACTCCATGCTCCCAATGCAGGGGGCCTGGGTTCAGTCCCTGATCAGGGAACAAGATCCCTCGTACCACAAATAAAGATCTCACATGCCCCAACGAAGATGGAAGATTCCATGTGTCGCAACTAAGATCCAGAGCAGCTAAACAAATAAATGAATAAACTGGAGTAAAAAAAATCCCAATTTGATCTAAGTGGAAGACCAAGATTTATAGAGAGAATTTGTACATTCAAAAGATAAAAGAGACTGAATAGTTTTTGTGCCTTTACACAACAGCTTCTAAATTAGTGTGCTGAAATGTGCAAATTGGCAAGCCTTTGTGGACGTAATCAATACAGGGCTCAAATTACAGTTACACCTGGAGATCCCACTAAATTTAAACAAGATACTCCCTATAATTTTAAGGGAGTTACTGAACATAAGTTCATGGCAAATACATCACTTCATGGCAAACAGATGGGGAAACAGTGGAAACAGTGGCTGACTTTATTTTCTTGGGCTCCAAAATCACTGTAGATGGTGACTGCAGCCATGAAATTAAAAGACACTTGCTCCTTGGAAGAAAAGCTATGACCAACCTAGACAGAATATTAAAAAGCAGAGACATTACTTTGCCAACAAATGTCTGTCTTGTCAAAGCTATGTTTTTTCCAGTGGTCATGTATGGATGTGAGAGTTGAACCATAAAGAAAACTGAGTGCCAAAGAATTGATGCTTTTGAGCTGAGGTGTTGGAGAAGACTCTTGAGAGTCCCTTGGACTGCAAGGAGATCCAACCAGTCCATCCTAAAGGAAATCAACCCTGAATATTCATTGTAAGGACTGATGCTGAAGCTGAAGCTCCAATACTTCAGTTACCTGATACGAAGAGCTGACTCATTGGAAAAGACCCTAATGCTGGGAAAGACTGAAGGCAGGAGGAGGAGGGGACAACAGAGGATGAGATGGTTGGATGGCATCAATGGACATGAGTTTGAGCAAGCTCTGGGAGTTGCTGATAGACAGGGAAGCCTGGTGTGCTGCAGTCCATGGGGTCACAAAGAGTCAGACACGACTGAGAGACTGAACTGAACATAAACTAAACTGAACTGAACATACCTGCAAGACCAGCAGGTATGCCTGTATTAGCCACTGGAATCGTTGCCTTGTCTAAGTTCCCCATAGACCTAGCACTCATTACCTTAAAATATGCTATAGTGGGCATAGACACTCAAATATAACAACGATTATATACTAACAAATTGAATAACCTAAATAAAGTAGACAAATTCCTAGAAACATTCAACCTACCTAGACAGACTGGATTATGAAGAAGCAGAAATACGAACAGATCTACATCTAATAAGGAAATTAGTGATCAAAAAGGTCCCATTAGAGAGAAGCCCAGGACCACACTGCTTCATTGGTGAATTCTATGAAACATTTGAAGAATTAGTGCCTGTCTTTCTTAAACTCTTCCCAGAACATTGAAGAGAAAATTCTCACAGTGTTTTGAACATCAGTCTTAGCAATATCTTTCTGGATATGTCTCCTCAAGCAAGGGAAACAAAAGCAAAAAAAAAAAAAAAGACTCTGGGACTACATAAAACTGAAAAGCTTCTGCACAGTAAAGGAAACCATCACCACAAAAAAGACAACCTACTGAATAGGAGAAAATATTTGTAAGTCATACATCTGATTAGGCGTGAAACCCCAGATATATAGAGAATGCATACAACGAACAATAAAAAACAAACAACCCATTACAAGTGAATAGAAGAGCTGAATAGACATTTTTCCAAAGAATACATACATATGGCCAAGAAGCACATGAAAAGATGGAAAACAGTATTTGTTACTAACGTTCATACTGTCTAAAGTGATTTACGGACTCTATGCAATCCTTATCAAAATCCAAATAGCATTTTTTACAAAAACAGAGAAAAGCAAAAATTAATATGGAACCACAGTTCAGTTCAGTTCAGTTGCTCAGTCGTGTCCGACTCTTTGTGACCCCATGAATTGCAGCACGCCAGGCCTCCCTGTCCATCACCAACTCCCAGAGTTTACTCAAACTCACGTCCATCAAGTCGGTGATGCCATCCAGCCATCTCATCCTCTGTCATCCCCTTCTCCTCCTGCCCCCAATCCCTCCCAGCATCAGAGTCTTTTCCAATGAGTCAACTCTTCACATCAGGTGGCCAAAGTATTGGAGTTTCAGCTTCAACATCAGTACTTCCAATGAACCCCCAGGACTGATCTCCTTTAGAATGGACTGGTTGGATCTCCTTGCAGTCCAAGGGACTCTCAAGAGTCTTCTCCAACACCACAGTTCAAAAGCATCAATTCTTCAGTGCTCAGCTTTCTTCACAGTCCAACTCTCACATCCATACATGACCACTGGAAAAACCATAGCCTTGCCTAGACGGATATGGAACACAAAGGATCCCCAAATAGCCTTAATAACCTTGAGGGGGAAAAAAAAAGCTGGAAGCATCACACCTCCTGATTTCAAAATATGTTACAAATCTACAATAATTAAAGCAGTATGGTGCCATTATTGCTGTTGTTGTTTAGTTACTAAGTCATATCTGATTCTTTGGGACTCCATGGACTATAGCCTGACAGACTCCCCTGTCCATGGAATTTCCCAGGCAAAATACTGGAGTGGGTTGCCATTGCCTTCTCCGGGGCTCTTCCAGACCCAGAGACTGAACTTGTGTCTCCTGCACTGCAGGAGAATTCTTTACCACTGAGCCACCTGGGAAATTTAAAATAACTTAAGACTTAAATATAGGACATGACACCATAAAGTTGCTAGAAGAGAACCCAGACAAAACATTCTCTGACATAAATTGTATCAAAGTCTTTTTTTGTTCACTTGTTTTCCTTTTTTGCCACACTTCAAGGCTTGTGATTTTATTTCCCCAACCAGGGATCAAACCAGGGCCCTCAGCAGTGAAGGTGAAGGCACGAACCCTAACCACTGGACAGCAAGGAATTCCCACCAATGTTTCCTTAGGTCAGTCTCCCACAGCAGTAGAAATAAAAGCAAAAATAAACAAATATGACCCAACAAATTATAAGCTTTTGTACTGCAAAGAAAACTGTAAACAGAATGAAAACTGTGAACAAATGGGCTGAAAGAAAACATTTGCATGTGATGCAATCAACAAGGGGTTGATTCCCAAAATATACAAACAACTCATACAATTCAACAGCAACAACAAAATAGAAACCAACACAATCAAAAAATGAGCAGGAGAGCTAAATAGGTCAGTTCAGTTCAGTCACTCAGTCATGTCCGACTCTGGGACCCCATGGACTGCAGCACACCAGGCCTCCCTGTCCATCACCAAAACTCATGTCCATCGAGTCGGTGATGCCATCCAACCATCTCATCCTCTATCTTCCCCTTCTCCTCCTGCCCTCAATATTTCCCAGCTCAGGGTCTTTTCAAATGAGTCAGCTCTTTGCATGAGGTGGCCAAAGTATTGGAGTTTCAGCTTCAACATCAGTCCCTCCAATGAACACTCAGGACTGATCTCCTTTAGGATGCCCTGGTTGGATCTCCTTGCAGTCCAAGCAACTCTCAAGAGTCGTCTCCAGCACCACAGTTCAAAAGCATCAATTTTTCAGTACTCAGCTTTCTTTATAGTCCAACTCTCACATCCATACATGACTACTGGAAAAACCATAGCCTTGACTAGACAGACCTTTGTTGGCAAAGTAATGTTTCAGTTTTTTAATATGCTGTCTAGGGTGGTCATAACTTTTCTTCCAAAGAGTAAATTTCATGGCTGCAGTCACCATCTGCAGTGATTTTGCAGCCAAAAACATAAAGTCAGCCACTGTTTCTATTGTTTCCCCATCTATTTCCCACGAAGTGATGGGACCAGAAGCCACGATCTTAGTTTTCTGAATGTTGAGCTCTTATATTATTTGAGAAATGCAAATTAAAACTACAATGAGGTATCACCTCACACCAGTCAGAATGGTCATTATTAAAAAGTCTACAAAGAACAAATGCTGGAGAGAGTTTGGAGAAAAGGGAGCCCTCCCTCATTGTTGGTGGGAATGTGAGTTGGTACAGCCACTGTGGAAAACAGTATGGAGGTTCCTCAGGAAACCAGAACTAGAGATACCATATGATCCACCCATCCCACTCTTTGACATATATCCAAACACACCAGAGTTCAAAAAAATACAAAATGCACACACTCATAGCAGCGCTATTTACAATAGCCAAGACATGAAACAACTTAAATCTTCATCAGTAGATGAATGGATAAAGAATATGCAGCACATATACACAAAGTGATACTCTTTGGTCATAAAAAAGACTAACTTGCCATTTGCAGCAACATGGGTGAACCGAGAGATCATCAGACTAAGGGAAGTCAGAAGAGAAAGGCACATACCACATGATCACTTATATGTGAAATCTAAAATAGGAGACAAATGAACTTATCTGTGCGACAGAAACAGTCTCACAGATACAGAGGAGACTTGCAATTGTCAAGGGGGAGAGGGGTGGGGAGAGATTAATTAGGAGTCTGTGATTAGCAGATGCAAACTGTTATACATAAAATGGATAAACACGGTCTTACTGAAGAGCGCAGGGAACTGTACTCAATACCCTATGATAAACCATAATGAAAAAGAATATAAAAAAGAATAGACACATATATGTATAACTGAATCACTTTGCTGTACAGCAGAAACTAACTCAACCTTGTAAATCAACTATATATCAATAAAATAAATTAGGAAAGAGAGAGAGAGAGACTGTTGGCTGCTTAGCTGGTTAATATAATCACCACTAAAATCACAGGGCTCTAACCGTCTTTAGGTACTGTTCTATAGTTGGGGACTCACTTAATCCTCTCAACAATCCTCTCTGAAGCAGATATAGTTATGACGTCTATCTCACAGGTCAGTAAGCTACAACCCAGAGAGACTGAGTTTTTTGTCTAAATTCACACAGAGAACAAGAGGCAGAGCTAGGATCCCAGCTCAGCTCAGGGCTGTGCACTTAACTAACATATTCAGCTGCCTCTCTGTGAACAACAGTGACGTTTCATGTTTGGTCTTCTACTTCATGTCATGTGTTCATATATGGTTTCTAAGTCATGATGGTGGGAACAGGGGGACTGAGTGTGAAGCCTGTTGTAAACTCAGCCTTTAACTCTGCAATGCTTCAATGCATCAGAAGCAGTCACTGTAGTCCATTTCTATTATTACTGTTATGTTATTATTATTCTCATTTTGCAGGTGAAAAAACTGAGTCTCAGACTTGAATGACATACCCACAGTTACATAACTAAAAAATAGTAGTGCCCAGACTTGAACCAGATCTATCTGAGTCTTTCTTGCCCTTCCCAATCTGGACAGGACAAAAAAAAAAGTAAATGTGAAATAATTTAACCTCTAGAGCCTAGTGTGTTTCACAATACCATCATTATTGAGTTTCAAATGTCTTTAGATTTGTTTTACTAGCTTAGATTCCAGTTTTTGCTGCTTTCCACAGTCTAAGGGAAAGGCCAAAGAGTGGCTATTAGGAAACCCAAACACCAAATGTATTGTTTTCTAACAAACACTAATGTGGGCATTCAGACTATTACCATCCATGTGCACAATCTCCTAGGAGGAAGCTGAAAATCTCTGACTCACACTATTTGTGTTGTTTGTTATCAAGATTTATGAAATCTTGGAACCACAGTCTCAAAACTAAAGGCTTAAAATATTATAATCATTATACACTGAATCAAAGTCTGTTTAAAATGTTGTTGTAATATAAACCTTTAAAATTTTCTCCTATTCCTTAAAAAACTAGGAATAAAATTGCCATATAACTCAGCAGTTCCACTACTGGGCATGCACTCCAAGGAAACCAGAACTGAAAAAGACATACGGACTCCAATGTTCATTGCAGCACTATTTACAATAGCCAGGACATGGAGGCAACCTAGATGTCCACCAGCAGACCAATGGATAAGGAAGCTGTGGTACATATACTCAATGGAATATTACTCACCTATAAAAAGGAATGCATTTCAGTCAGCTTTAATGAGGTGGGCAAACCTAGAGCCTGTTATACAGAGTGAAGTAAGTCAGAAAGAGAAAGACAAATACCATATATTAATGCATATATATGGGATCAGAAAGATGGTACCGATGATCCTACATACAGGCAGCAAAGGAGACACAGATGTAAAGAACAGACTTTTGGACTCAATGGGAGAAGGAGAGAGTGGGATGATTTGAGAGAATAGCATTGAAACATACACATTATCATATGTAAAATAGATAACCAGCGCGAGTTTGATGTATGGAGCAGGGCACCCAAAGCCAGTGCTCTATGATGACCTGGAGGAATAGGGTAGGGAGGGATGCAGGAGGAGGGTTCAGGATGGAGGGGACACATGTTTACCTATGGCTGAGTCATACTGATGTATGGCAAAAACCATCACAATATTGTAGCTATCCTCCAATTAAAATAAATAAATACAGTTTTTAAAAAATACAAAAAAAATTTTTTTTTCTCCTTAACCACTATGACCAGAGAGTCCAAAATGGTGAAAAAAATGCAATCACAGACCTAATTTATTCAATCAACTACTCAGTATACCTGCCTGTTCTTATTTGCCAGAAATCTGGTGTCCTCATCTTGAGAATCCTTCTTACTAACCTCTACCACAGTTGTCCAAACATTTAAGACTACAGATTTAGTGGAAGGGCGCAATCTTCACTCTCAGCCAGTATGAGAGGGGCTGTGAACTGGCATAGCCTCTAAACATGATTTGACAACATCAGCCAGAATTATAAAGAAATGTATTATATGACTCAGCAATTCCACATCTAATCATTTCTCCTACAGATGTGCTCAAACACCTGCAAAGTGACCCATGTGCAAGTCTATTTGTTGTGCCATTGTTTAGTAGTGAAAGACTGGAAATGACCCAAGCGTTCGTCATGAAACGACTGATAAATTGTGGTGGCGGTTGTTTTGCTGTTTAGTCGATAAGTCATGTCCAGCTCTTTTGCAACTCCATGGACTGCATGTAGCCCACCAGGCTCCTCTGTCCAAGGGATTTTCCAGGCAAGAATACTACATCCATATGGATAATACCAGACAACAAAAGAGACAAAGAGAGCAGAGAGATTGAGAAAACCAGAGTCCCACTCCAGTATTCTTGCCTGGAGAATCCCAAGGACAGAGGAGCCTGGCAGGCTACTGTCCATGGGGTCGCAAGAGTCGGACACGACTTAGCGACTAAACTACTACTGCTGCCAAAGACATCATCACAATCAAAAAAGGCTGAGCTGAAGAACTGATACCTTCAAACCGTGATGCTGCAGAAGACTTGAGAGTCTTTTGAACAGCAGGGAGATCAAACCAGTCAAACCTAAAGGAAATCAACCCTAAATATTCACTTGAAGGACTGAAGCTGAGGCTGAAGCTCCAATGCTTTGGCCACCTGATTCGAAGAACTGACTCATTGGAAAAGACCCTGATGCTGGGAAGGACTGAAGGCAGGAGGAGAAGGGGTTGACAGAGGATGACATGGTTGGATGGCATCACTGACTTGATGGACATGAGTTGAGCAAACTCTGGGAGATGGTCAAGGAGAGGGAAGCCTGGTGTGCTGCAGTCCATGAGATCACAAAGAGTTGGACATGACTGAACAGCTGAACAACAACAAAGACATCGTTTAAAACCTGAATCCAGCATGTCTGTCTGCTCTTGGCCTGCCCCAGAGCTCCGAAAAATAGATTCCCATTTCTGCCTAAATGAATTTGAGTTAATTTCCATTGCTTACAGCAGTAGAACTACATCTTTAGAGGGAAAGGCTTAGTCAAGCTCTGTTACACTCTCCCATCAGTCGTGAGCACTGACTCAACTCCCATTGGTTGAAAATCTCAACCAATGAACTCTCCCAAAGAAATCAACTGTCTCCACTAAGAGACAGAGACCAATAGCATCATAGCTTCCTAACATTTTAATAGGACAGTTTGAAAATATGCAGAAAAATGGAATGATTTTTGTACAGTAAGTCACTGCCTCGGTTCTGTAACTGGCATTAGTAAATGTTAGTTGCTCAGTCATGTCCAACTCTTTGTAACCCCCATGGACTTTAGCCCACCAATCTTCTCTGTCCATGGAATTCTCTAGGCAAGAATAGTGGAGTGGGTTGCCATTCCCTTCTCCAGGGTATCTTTCCAACCCAGGAATTGAACCCGGGTCTCCAACATTGCAGCCAGTCTTTTTTACCATCTGAACCACCAGAGAAGCCCCAAACAAATCTGTCCATCTATGTATCTTTTCATCCACCCAATCTATCTGAGTGTTTTTGTTTTTGTTTTTGGATGCATTTCAAAATAAATGGCAGATATCATTCCTTAATTCACCCCTTAATTCACAAATAGCATCATTTTGTAATCCTTTAAAACAAGACATCCTGTGATACTTAGAAGCACTAGAATAAGAATCTGAGACTCTCAGACTCCCAAAACCTTAGATTCAAGGACACTCAAAAATGCAGAACTAGGTGAGACTTCCCTGGCAGACCAGGGGTTGAGACTCTGTGCTTCCAATGCAGGGGGCATTGATCCTGAGATTCTTCTGCATTCGCCTTTACAGATAACGTCCACAGCTTCTCCGTGATAGCAAAAATGTCCTGAGAAGGTGAGGTCTCTTTCCATCACTCATCCTAAATCCTTCCTAGTCATAGCTTGTAAGGAAGAGGATGACTGAAACCAGCTTTTCTAACACAAAGTTCCCCCCAGGGGAAATAAAAGATTGGAAATAACCCAAGGTTTGAGATTGGCTGAACTGACATACACACGGAAAAATGACAGAGATGGAATGTGGGTTAATTCCTATAATCCCAACACTAGGAAAGAACATGGGTGTGATTGAAAACAGAACAAGAAGCAACAGGAGGAAATAGCTTTCATGCACCAGCTTCTCAGATTTTATCCAAACTGGAGCTGTTCAACCCCACTCCAAACTTTACAATGGCCACTCCCCATTTAGCAACTAAGCTCAGCTCAGCTCTCAGCTGAAATCCCATGCATCTCTGGGGTTTAGGAGAGGGAAGGGCTATGGAAGGAAGGGGTGCAGGGTTCTGGCCCAGGCTTTGCCATGATTCCTTGTGTCATCTTGGGCATGATGATAGCCACTCCTCCCACCTTGAAAAGTCTGCGGTAAATGCTAAAGGTGTGACCAGATAGCCAAGAGCTCAGAAAAAGTCAAAGGTTGCAGTGATCATCAAGCAAGTGCTGAGTGCTCCCTATGTGTCAAACACTGTTCAAAGCACTTTTCACTTTTCAATCGGTTGAATCCTTACAACAGCCCCAAGAGTTAGATGCTATTATTATCCTCATTGTACAGAGGAGGTTAACTGAGGCACAGAGGAATTAAGTAACTCACCCAGTGTAGTCTGGTTCTGAGACAGGAGGTAGATGCCCCCCCTCCCAGGGAAGATACTCCAAGAAGAGACTAGCAGGACCATTGAGGAAAGAGGCTGAGCCCTACCCAGACAGAAGATAAGAGACCACATATTTCTCATTCTCGAAGTCAGGAGACCTCCCTGACTACCCATGTGCAGAAAGACTCTTTGGAGGTCAAAACAGGAGTGATGCTACGTGTTGCTAACTACCCATAGGCCTCTTCGGTGGAACGCATCTTGGCTAAGAGATGCATGTGTACATATGGAAGGATCCCTGGTGCTGCTGCTGCTGTGGCTGCTGCTGCTAAGTTGCTTCAGTCGTGTCCAACTCTGTGCGACCCCATAGATGGCAGATCCCTAGATAAACTAAATGTGGACTGTGAACCAGGCAAATCAAAATAATTGGTCAAAGGAAAATCAGAAGAAATTCCCCATACAAGTAATTCAAACTGCCCCAAGAGTGTTCCTCTCTCTCTCTCTGCATCTGCCCATGTGTCTATCCTCATATACTGTACTCTTTTTTCCTCCTAATAAAACTCTTTGTTTCACTATTTTACGTCTTTATGGGGATTCTGCCTTTCCCTTCTCCAGAGGATCTTCCCAACCCAGGGGTCAAACCCAGGTCTCCCGCATTGCAGGCAGATTCTTTATCAGCTGAGCCATAACGGAAGCTCAAGAATACTGGAGTGGGTAGCCTATACCATCTCCAGCAGATCTTCCTGACCCAGGAATCAAACTGGAGTCTCCTGTAAGGCAGGTAGATTCTTTACCAACTGAGCTATCAGGGAAGCCCCTAAGTCAACTATACTTTGATTTTTAAAAGTAAATCTTCAAAAGTCACAATAATAAGTAAAAATAGACCATACTTGTCAATTAAGACTCTCCCCAATGACCCACACTCAGAGATTGAATTTTAAAAAATATCATACAAGACACAGTAAGGATGAAGATAAATGAATAGGAGAAGGTATACTAGCCTAATGTCTCCCCCAAAAAAAGACAATGTGGTTATAGATACTTTATGAAACAAGATTCACACTATGGAGAAAAAAAATCATTAAGACTAACAGGAACATGGTAATAAAAGGGCCTATGCCCCTGGAAAATAAAACAATCCTGACACATAACAAGACAGCCTTAAGTTACAAGATTTTAACTTACCCTTATGAGTAATTGATAAATCAAACAGATTTTTAAAAGACTAAGAGTATAGAATAGTTGAAAAAGATATTTAATTAGAGAGACCCATTTAACAGCTATAGGAAGGACCCTAGACACTTAGAGAACCCTCATTATTTTCAAACACACATGGAAATTTTACAAATATTAGCCCCATACCAGGCCAAGATACAAACCTTTAAAAATGCTAAAGGAATAATAGTATAGACAATACAACCTATCCACAATGTAAAAAAAAAAAGAGAGAGAGAGAATTCAATAACAAAAAGAGAAAAACAGACACCAAAATGCTCAGAAATTTTAAAGCATACTTCTATACAATGGACACACTGGTTCCAAATTGGGAAAAGAGTACATCAAAGCTGTATATTGTCACCCTGCTTGTTTAACTTCTATGCAGAGTACATCATGAGAAATGCTGGACTGGATGAAGCACAAGCTGGAGTCAAGATTGCCAGGAGAAATATCAATAACCTCAGATATGCAGATGACACCACACTTATGGCAGAAAGCGAAGAAGAACTAAAGAGCCTCTTGATGAAAGTGAAAGAGGAGTATGAAAAAGTTGGCTTAAAGCTCAACATTCAGAAAACGAAGATCATGGCATGCGGTTCCATCACTTCATGGCAAATAGATAGGGAAACAATGGACACAGTGAGAGACTTTATTTCCTTGAGCTCCAAAATCACTGCAGATGGTGACTGCAGCCATGAAATTAAAAGATGCTTCCTCCTTGGAAGAAAAGTTATGACCATCCTAGACAGCATATTAAAAAGCAGAGACGTCACTTTGCCAACAAAGTAGTCTAGTTGGACTAGAAAGAAATCTAGGCGCTGAAGAATGGATGCCTTTGAACTGTGGTGTTGGAGAAGAAGTCTGCAAGGAGATCCAACCAGGCCATCCTAAAGGAAATCAGTCCTGAATATTCATTGGAAGGACTGATGAAGCTGAAATTCCAATACTTTGTCCACCTGATGGGAAGAACTGACTAATTGGAAAAGACCCTGATGCTGGGAAAGATTGAAGACGGGAAGAGAAGGGGACAACAGAGGATGAGATGGTTGGATGGCATCACCGACTCAATGGACATGAGTTTGAGTAAGCTCTGGGAGTTGATGATGGACAGGGAAGCCTGGAGTGCTGCAGTCCACGGGGTTGCAAAGAGTCGGACACGACTGAGTGACTGAACTGAACTGAACTGATACAATGGATGCACCAAGTAGAAATCATATTTGATATTTAAAATGTTTAGAGTGAATGATGAAATTATTGCATCTCAAATCATTAAAGGATACAGACTTCAGAGAGGAGTGCTTATATGAAAACAAGAAAACTGAAAATGAATGAGTTCAGCATCCAATATAGGAAAAAAAGTTTAAATAATAACTGAGCAAGACTTTTTAAAAGATCAGAGAAGTAACCTAATAGCAGAAATGAATGAACAGCCAACACAAACAACAACAAACACACGAACACAAAAACAAAATAGTAGCAAGCTTCCAAGTTAGGGAACCAGAATGCTCAATGTGCCAACTTCCAAACTCCGTGGACAGAAGTACCTACAGCAGGATCTCACTCAGTAATAAGCTGGTAACCGGTAAACTAGTGTTGAAAAAAAAAAAAAGGTAGAATCAACAAGACCAAAAACCACTCCTTTAAGAAGGTAAAAAAAAAAAAAATGCTTTAACTTCTTACAATATTTGTGATACGCAGAATTCTTTAATTGATGCCCCATGACCCATACTTTCGTATAATCCCTGCTCCTAAGTGTAGCTGGCATGTGTGAATAGGATGGCATGCTCCCATGACTTTGTTACCTTCCATGACTAAGGGGATTTTGAAGACTAATTAGAGCCCCAAATATGTTGATTTTTTTTGAGTTAATCATAAATGTGATTATGCTGGGAGGGCCTGATCCAGTCAGACAAGCTTTTCAAAAGAATTGGCCCTTCGAACAAAAGATCAGTGGTCAGACTAAACTATAAACTAATAAGAAAAAACTAAAAGGCATTAAAAGGCAGTTCACAAATGAAAACATGGAACGACTCATACACACAGGAAATGCTCAACTCTGCAGTCATTTGGAGAAGAGTCAGTTAAAATGAGGTATCATTTCACACCCATCAGATTAGCAAAATTTCATAACTGATAGAAACAAACATTGAAGGACACCACCAGGAATCTTTATAATGCCATTGGTGGGAGTATATATTAGTTGAACTAACGTTGCAGGAGAATTTGGTTATGGTTGGCCGAGTTCACGTAGTACATACACTGAGACCCACAGCAATTCTGCTGCTGGCAATCAACCCAGGAAAAATTCTCACAGCTGTCCACAAGGACACAGCCTAACAAGAGTGTCAACTTGATGAGATCGGGGCTTTTTTTTTTTTTTTTTTCTGTTTTATACTTTGCTGTTTCCCCAGTGGCTCAGTGGTAAAGAATCCGCCTTCAATGCAGGAGACATAGGAGACCTGAGTTTGATCCCTGGGTGAGGAAGATCCCCTGGAGAAGGGAATGGCAACCCACTCCAGGATTCTTGCCTGTAGAATCCCATGGACAGAGGACCCTGGCTTGGCTGCAGTCCATGGGGTTGCAGACAGTTGGGCAAAACTGGGCAACTAAGCACATAGTGCCAGCACCTATACAGTTGACTCTGGAACAATGCAGGCTCTGGAGGAGCTGTTCCTGGCGATGGAAAATCTGCCTGTAACTTGACAGCCAGCCCTTCCTATCCTCAGTTTCACATTTGCAGATTCAACTAGATCACGCAGTACTGCAGTAGTACATATTTCCTGAAAAAAATATTTCAAGTCAGTGAACCCACAACACAGTTCAAACCCATGTTGTTCAAGGGTCAACTGTAGTTAGTTGGTCCTTGATTAATACTTGTTGACTTGATTAATGAATGACATGGTCATATTGAGAAAGATTCCTCTGGTCCCACCTAGGACCCAGCGGTTAAGGCTTTGCCTTTGAAATGCAGGGTGTGTGGGTTTGCCCTGGTCAGGGAGCTAAGATCTCATGTGCCTTAAGGTAAAAAACAAAACAAAACAAAACATAAAGCATATATTTGGGGGAGAGAGATAAATTAAGAATTTGAGATTAACATATACTCACTACTATGGGGTTTTGGGGGTTTTTTTTAATTGAAATATAGTTGATTTACAATGCTGCATTAGTTTCAGGGGTACAACAAAGTGATTCAGTTATACATATACACACTTTTTCAGATTCTTTTCCCTTACAGACTATTATAAAATATTGAATATAGTTCACTATATTTTCACTTTCATATATAAAATAGTAACCAACAAGGGCCTACTATATAGCACAGGGAATTATGCTCAATATCTTATAATAATCTATAAGTGAAAAGAATCTGAAAAAGTATATATATATATATGCATAATTGAACCACTTTGTTGTATACCTGAAATTAGCACAGCATTGTAAATCAACTGTATTTCAATTAAAAAAAAAAAAATAACAGATATGCCAGCCTGGATGGAACAGTGTTTAGGGGCAGAATGGATACCTGTATATGTATGGTTGAGTTCCTTCCCTGTTCACTGAAGTGAAGTGAAAGTCGCTCACTCATGTCCAACTCTTTGTGACCTCATGGACTGTACAGTCCAGGGAATTCTCCAGGCCAGAATACTGGAGTGGGTAGCCTTTCCCTTCTCCAGGGGATCTTCCCAACTGAGGGATTGAACAGAGGTCTCCCGAATTGCAGGTGGATTCTTTACCAGCTGAGCCACAAGGGAAGCCCTCCCTATTCTTTGAAACTACCACAAAATTGTTAATCAGCTATACTCCAACACAAAATAAAAAGTTTAAAAGTTTGAAAAAATACATAAAACAGAAGTAATATTGCACCAAATTCAATAAAGATTTTTTAAAAGAGTCCACGTCAAAAAAAAACTTTAAAAAAAAGCAGAGAGAAGGTATGCAGTGATTCAGTGGTCCTTGATAGTGGGAAGGGACAGGGTCCTTGATGGTGAAGACTGAGTCAGAGTGAGTGGGTCCCCTACTCATCTACCAATCCCCCAGAAAACATCTCCTTCATCCTCTGAGTACAGACAACGTGAAGGTCTCTGATTTCACTCTTCAGCCAGGAGATGCCTAAGTTGGCCTTTACCAGTCAACCAAGAGTTCAACACTGTAGACAGTAAGACTTCCTCAGCATCCTTGTACAGGGACCTAGGAAACAAAGTCTGAGCTCCTCAGCCAGGCATTCAGAGCCCTTGAATGCCCAAAGCCCAGCCCACTCGTGACACTTAAATGTTCCCAGGGACCTAGAAGTAACCAGCAAGTGATTCAGGCCTCCTTTCTGTCTGTCTTCCACCTCCGGGAGTGTCTGTCTTTGCCTGTCCCCATGTGTGAGAACTCCCTTCCTGACGTCTTCCTCTGTGTTTCTGACTTTTGGCCATTCTTCCACCTTCTTCTCTAAAAAGCCTACACTTGTACATCTCTCAGTTATGTTCTCCTATACAAGCGGCTTGTCCTCGCCGTCCTTCAATAATAGTCGCCTGGAGTTTGGGATGGATATGTACAGACTGCTCTATCTAAGATGGATAACCAGCAATGACCTGCTGTAGACCACAGGGAACTCTGCTCAACGTTATTCGACAGCCTGGCTGGGAGAGGAGTCTGGGGAAGAATGGATACATGTGTATGTGTGGCTGAGTCCCTTCACTGTTCACTGAAACTACCACAACACTGCTAAGCAGCTATACCCCAAAACAAAATAAAAAGCTCAAAAGAAAACAATAACACTCCCCGGGCTGTCATCTGTCCCACTGAAATGGAACATCTACCTTTGCTTGACCCTGTCTGTAACTTTCTTCCAACGTGTGCTCCTCTCAATGTCTCTTTCATGAATTCTTGTCCAATCCAGCCACCACTGCTATATAGAGAGGACCTGCTTAACAGGTAGCTAAGTTTCCCACAGCATGAGGGGGAAGTTCCTCTCCTTTAAGTTAAGTGAAGGTTGTTCAGTTATGTCTGACTCTGACCCCATGGACTCCATGGAGCTCTCCAGGACAGAATGCTGGAGTGGGTAGCTGTTCCCTTCTCCAGGGGATCTTCCCAACCCAGGCACCAAACCCAGGTCTTCCACATTGGAGGTGGATTCTTTACCAGCTGAGCCACCAGGACAACCTTCCTCTCCTTTTTCTCCATTCAAATCCCCAGTTCCTTAAGTCTGTCTTCGCTTCATTAATTCTCCCATCTCTTCTTTCAACCCCAGGTCAACTCTCCAAGTCTGTGACTGAATAAGGAAGCCACATCCCCACTACCCTTGATCCTTCAAATACCAAATGGAGGCTGAGGGGACAATGAGGGGGAGTGCCTCTGAGTCCCCAGGATTGTGATGAAGAAGGCTCGGAGCTGGGGAGAGGATGTGAGTAGTCTTCTCTGCAGCGAGCTTCCTTATGCCCAGGAACGAAGGGAAAGGAAGATAGTACCCCTATGCATTCCAACAGGCAGGTGGGTCTGAAGTAGATTCAAGAAAGGATTTGCTGGACACGAGGGATATTTATTCTCTCGCACTTCTATAGAAATCGCATATTAGTGCTGGTGTGCTGGTGCAGTAGTAAAGAATCTGTCTGCCGATGCAGGAGACTCAGGAGATACAGGTTAGATCCCTCACTCAGGAAGATCCCCTGAAGGAGGAAATGGCAACCCACTCCAGGATTCTTGCCTGGAAAACTCCATGGACAGAGGAGTCTGGTGGGCAACGGTCCATGGGGTCACAGAGAGTCAGACACGTCTGAGCACACACGCATGCATGGGGTGTGTTTGGGATTCTCAAGTTCTGGAATTCAATGATTGAAACCCCGTCTAAAGCTTTCCAGGGATGGCAAGGGGGTCTCAGAGCTGGGCTGGCTGTTGGTAGGACTGGAGTTATCACTTCTCTCCACCATTTGCCCCACCCTTACATGCCACTGACTTAGAAGAAAAAGGGTCAGGACTGGGTCACAACTCAAAGTCAAGGCTGTAAACTGACACCACAACAAACCTCCTCAGCCTCTTGTTTGGAATTCTACCTCTCTTTTCATCCATACCTCACCCAGGGAGAGGATATCAGAGAACATTTACTTGGCCTTTGGGAGGCCCCAGGAAGGAGTAAGAGCAGTTCTCAGGTACCAGCTGTTTACACTGGCAGGTGCTCTGCTAAGCCTGCTTGAGTTCATTGAGTTTCCTCAATAACCTTTTGGTGCAAAGACCAACATCCCCATTTATCAGACAGGGTCACTGAGGCTCAGAAAGGAGTGGCCACTTATCCAGGACACCCAGAAAAAATGAAGCAGAGCTGGGATTCATGTCAGGGTCTTCCTGATTCCAGAGTCCTCACCTCTATAACATCTACTGAGTCACTGAACATTCCTTCAAGGCCTGAGTCAAGCAATATATGTATAGTAGCAAACAGACATAACAGGTCCTACTGTCTCCCAGCTGACTTTCTGGGAGGGCAGAGAGGCTGTGTGCTCAGTCCTGTCTGACTCTTTGTGACCTTATAGACTGTAGCCCACCAGGCTCCTCTGTCCATGGGATTTCTCAGGCAAGAGTATCGGAGTGGGTTGCCATTTCCTTCTCCAAGGGATCTTCCCAACCCGGGGATCGAACCTGCGTCTCCTGCACTGGCAGGCAAACTCTTTACCACTGAGCTGCCTGGGAAGCCCACAGATAAACGTGTCTATTCTATTGTCAGGGATTAGTGAGTGCCTCGGTCACTGGCCTCCTAAGCCGGGGGTTGTGGGTTCGGGTCCCATCTGGGGTGATTAGACTTTGGGCTTCCCAGGTGACGCTAGTGGTAAAGAATCTGCCTGGCAATGCAGGCGACGCAAGAGATGTGGGTTCAGTCCCTGGCAGCCCACTCCAGTATTCTTGCCTGTAGAATTTCATGGACAGAGGAATCTGGTGGGCTACTGTCCATGGGGTCGCAAATAGCACACATATTCTCACGTCAGGGAGTGGTGAGTGCCTCACAAGAATAACTGCAGTCAACAGCTGCAGAGAAATGTCGCTGGCCGTTTCTGATAGTAAGATCCGGGGTTTGTGTGCAGAGTAGACTTTGAGCATAGATCTGAAGTGAGGCAGTGAGCCACTTCAGAGCCAGGCAGATGAGCTGGGAGAAGAGAGAAGATATTCTATGGAGCTAAAACCCAGCAGGCAGTGTTTTTTTAAGAACACAGATTTAATTTTATATTTTCTCTGCATTTATTTAATATATCCTATTAATACTTTTGTACAAACTTTCAATATATAATTAATCTGCTTACATAAAATCATGCTTAGCTCCAATAAAACTGTAAAAAGATTGCTTTTTAAAATGTAATAAATATTTAAAACATTTTGAAATGATAGATAATAAAAGTCAACATGAATCTGGTGACATTTAAAATTATCATGTGGGCTTCCCTGGTGGTCCAGTGGTTAAGAATCCAGCTACCAAGGCAGGGGACACAGGTTCGATCCCTGGTCCAGGAAGATTCCCCACGCCACGGGACAGCTGAGTCCATAACCATAAATACTGAGCCCAGACTCTAGAGCCCATGCCCCTCAACAAGAGAACCCATCACAATGAGAGCCGCACACCAAAACCAGAGGAAGCCCTCAAGCAGTAATGAAGGTCCAGCACAGTCAAAAATAAATAAAAAATAAAGTTATCATTCTATTCTCACAAAAGAGATCACTACAAAATAGCTGATGTTTTCACTCACAATTTGTGTCTTCAGCTCTAATCTCAGGCAAATATTTTATTTTAAGACTAATGCTTTACCTGTTCCTTGTAAAGACATCCTTGCTTTTGTATATTTAGTTAAATTATTTATGATTGTTCATAATTCTTATTTTTCTAAAATTTCAAGTAAGAATCCTTACACTCATTAATGCAAAATACTCTTAATTTTTCAAATGTCATTATTTCTTTCACTGTTTTTAAGTAGTCAGCCAAAGTGAATGTTTTGTGGATTTTAAAAAAAACAAATACCACTTCCACTTCCTGAGTTGAGGAGGTCTATGCAGCTCACAGTTGTATCAGGTATTAAAACAGTAAGGGTTAAGCCTCACCATCTTTGAGAATTTCCACAAGTTGGGTCAGTTGTCCACACCTGTAGTTTATTGTGCCCAGCTGCTCAAAGAAGAGCAATGCCACTCAAAGGAACCAGACTCCACATTCATGTCTGTGTCTGTTTTTTTTTTCAACATGTATACTAATTGATCGTCCAAGTCACAGGCAAAGGGAAAAAAAAATTTAACCCTAGCAGGGTTGCTAAGGTATTGACACCTATCCAATGCCCTGTAAATACTCTTACTTTGGCAGTGGCCCACAAAGTTAACTTCTAGAGTATTCAGCCTGATACAACAAAATAACTAATGACAATTAGACCATATAACTTTTTCCTACTTTTGCAACCAAACGTATAAATGAAGACGACATCCGTTTATATCACTTGCAAAATGTCTATACAGCCGGCCCTTCACACTCATGGCTTTTACAGCCATGGACTCAGTCAACCAGGGACAGAAAATAGCGCCCCCCAAAATTCCAGAAAATTCCAAAAAGCAGCCATTCACATAGCATCTCCACAGCATTTACACTCTATTAGGTAATAGATGTAATCTAAAGATGATTTAAAGTAGAGGTAGGTTATATGCAAATACTATGGGTGATATTTTGAATTAGAGACCGGACTATCTGACCGGCTCTTAGGGCTCTTGGCGCCAATGCCTGCGGCTGTATACCAACATCGTGACAGCCTGTAGTATGCAAGTCATTTAGAAAACACAGCTGATCACGCATGTTCTTTACAGACATGTTCATACAAAGACGGAAATCAACATCTGTGGCGTCGATAGCTTTGATTAGCAAAAACAGGTATAACAGAGTGCCCTTGACTCTAATAATAGGTATGAGTAGGCTACGTGGTGAAAGGCAAGCCCCCATCCACCACCAGGACATGCCCTATAACGTCCAGAGACTCTAAAAGAAACACAACTGAAGTCTCAGCCATGGAACGGACTCACTCCCTGGGACCCTTTTCCCAACTGAGGCTCCAGCTGTGCTGTGACAGGGGACTTCCCAGCACTGTTAAAATCTGGGTGTTGCTCAAAACCCAATTTGGTGATGTATTCTCTGCTCTGTTTCTCTTTTCTTTTCATGTTAGTAGGTTAAAAGTAAGCTACATAATTCTCTAATAAATATCTGTATTATATATTTGTAAAACAAGTGGCTTCTTTTGTTAACAAATCCTTTGAACCTGAGACGAAAGTGAAACATTTCGGCAAAACATTAATTGGCACTGTGAGCAGGATTTGTGAAACAAAATGCCACTCTTTAAGAAAAGAGATTAAGGTTGATGAAGTTTTTATTCCCAGATGGGAAGATTCATTTTATTGCTCGTTAGCTAGGGAATGGGACGGATTCACTGGATTATGTGAGAATTGAAACTTTAAGTTAAAGGGGGCTGAACCATTAGAAAGTATTGAATGTTTTCGGCTCACACAGATTGAAAATGGATAAGAATGTGATACGCTGAGTGAGAGGCTGGATCCTCCTCTCTGCCTACTGTTAGGTACATGAAGCTAATTTAAAATTGTCTGAAGAGAGGTTTACAATTGGAAAAAAAGAATTATTCAATTTGTGAGTACAACTGTCCATGTCACAATGCCAAGATGGTATTTTAGTCGCTCAAATCTTCACTTCTTAAGTCGGCTCTCCCTTGAGCCGGCGCACAGCTCTAACAATGTCCTCCACTCCCTTTTCTTTCTTTTTTCTTTTTCCTGTTGTGGCCTTACACCACCCCCACTTCTGCCTCTGTCTCCCTCTCCATCAGCTAATCCCCTTCTAACTTTCTCATCTCTCAGTGGGGGGAGGAGAAGCCCAACTTCTTCCACTCCGTCGCCCACTCTAGCATTTTTTTTTTTTTTCTGCCTGTATTCTGAGTCAATTTGAGCACCATTTGGTCTATATTTTGGGCTTCCTTGGTGGCTCAGCTAGTAAAGAATCCGCCTACAAGGTGGGAGACCTGGGTTCAATCCCTGGGTTGGGAAGATACCTCAGAGAAGGGACCAGCTACCCACTCCAATATTCTGGTCTGGAGAATTCCATCGACTGTACAGTTCATGGAGTCACAAAGAGTCGGATATGACTAACAACTTTCACTTTTCACTTTGGTCTGTATTTTTAGCTATAAAACTATGACTACAGAAAGAAAAGGTGACTTTTTGGCACTGGATAGCCATGATATTCTTTAGACATGTTGACTAAAAAAAGATGTACAACTTGACAGTTGCAAGTTAAGTTTTCAGTTCAGTTCAGTCGCTCAGCCGTGTCCGACTCTGCAACCCCCATAGACTGCAGCACACCAGGCCTCCCTGTCCATCACCAACTCCCAGAGTTTACTCAAATTCGTGTCCATTGAGTCCGTGATGCCATCCAACCATCTCATCCTCTGTTGCACCCTTCTCCTCCTGCCTTCAATCTTTCCCAGCATCAGGGTAGTATTGGAGTTTCAGCTGCACCATCAGTCCTTCCAATGAATACTCAGGACTGATTTCCTTTAGGATGGACTGGTTGGATCTCCTCAGTCCAAGGGACTCTCAAGAGTCTTCTCCAACACCACAGTTCAAAAGCATCAATTCTTTGGCCCTCAGCTTTCTTTATAGCCCAGCACCCATATCCATCCATACATGACTACTGGAAAAACCATAGTTTTGAGTAGATGGACCTTGTCGGCAAAGTAATGTCTTTGGTTTTTAATATGCTAAGTTGGTTATAACTTTTCTTCCAAGAAGCAAGCATCTTTTAATTTCATGGCAGTCACCATCTGCAGTGATTTTGGAGCTCGAGGAAATAAAGTCTGTCACTGTTTCCATTGTTTCCCCACCTATTTGCCATGAAGTGACTGGGGCAAAATGAGGACTGTAGCCTGGGAGGCAGCATTTCAGACAGCTCTGAGATACTGCTCCAAAGTGGCAGTGGGAGAAGGACAGAATATAAGGTTTTGGTGAAGGGCGGAGTTCAATACCATTAAGCATTCATTTACAAAAAGTTTTCTGTTAGTCAACAGGATCTGATGTCACCATGAAGGGATTTATTGCTTCTCTAGATATGAGGAGATGCAAGGATTGAGATCATAAAATCTGTTCTTAAAAACATCAACTATCTAAAGACCTGTCCCAGCAGATTGCCTGCAACAGAGTGCCTCGCTCCACCCTGAACTCTCTCAGGGTCGTTGAAGGTCAACAGCTATAGCAGCATGGGGCTCAATCTCCATAGAAAGTGAAGTCATTCAGTCGTGTCCGACTCTTGGCCACCCCATGGACTGTAGCCCACCAGGCTTCTCTGTCCATGGGCTTTTCCAGGCAAGAATACTGGAGTGGGTTGCCATTTCCTTCTCCAGGAGATCTTCCCATCCCAAAGATTGACCCCGGCTCTCCCGCATTGTAGGCAGACAGTTTTACTGTCTGAGCCACCAGGGATTTAGAGCAATTTCCGTAGAGGCAGATGGCAAATGCCTTTGTTGTCCAGTCTTTGACAAAGCTCTTGGTAAATGCCAAATTGTAATTAACAGACTCCGGAGAAAACTGGTTAAAATGAATTTTTTTTTTCTTCCTTTGAAACTATAAAACCGGTTCTTTTTGCATATGGAATTTGAAACAGCTAGATTTTTACAAAGGTCTGCCTAGAAAAAAGCTTGAAGTTAACCTTTGCCTAGGCTTTCCAGATGGTGCTAGTGGTAGAGACTCTGTCTGCCAGTGCAGGACAAGAGATGTGGGTTCAATTCGTGATTTGGGAAGATTCCCCGGAGGCAGGCATAGCAGCCTACTCCAGTTATTCTTGCCTAAAGGATCCCATGGACAGAGGAGCCTGGCAGTCCATTGACTCGCAAAGAGCTGGACTCGACTGAAGCGATTTAGTAGAGCAGGCTACTTGAAATACAGAGCCCAGTGTGCCTGAGACCTTAACCTTGGGCAAATTAGAATTTCAAGCCAAGGGGAAAAAAAGAGAGAGAGAGAAAAGAGTCAAAGAGACATTTTGAATCTGATCTCTGTCTGTCTGTCTGAATTTACCTTGTCTCAGTGTATATCTTTGTCAATTGGCTTAAGGAAAAGCAAGCACTTATGAATCAAACAACTACATGAGAAATTAGCCTAAATGAATTTCAGGTTCACGTGAACTGGGAAATATTCAATATTAAATACCTAGTATTAATGTTTGTTTGCTAATCTAATTAAGACATGTCTTGAATCACTAGCTTGTGTAAGACCTTTATTGTGCCTAGGTTTAATGTAAGTGAAATTTGCCAACAAGGAAAGTAACTCAGGTGAAGAAACTTTTAATATTTATTTATTTATTTATTTAATATATATAATATATTTATATATATACAAATAGGACAAGAGCTTTTAAATAAACTCAATTAAGAATAATTATACTTTAGGAATGTCTGTCTAAAATAATCTCTGAAGATTGGGGTAACTTGAATTTCTAGTGTTCTACTAAACTAAGTGATAAAAGCTTACTGAATAGCTACATCGTTTCCAAATAAAATAAGAATTTGAAACATTAATTACTGAACAGGACTAAAGTGATTTAGCAGCAGCAGCAACAGCAGCAACTTCCTCTTACAGAGAAACTAAGAGATTTTGGAGTATTAATGAATATGTTTGGTGCCATCCTGAGATGTTCTGTATAAGAAAGCAAATGTTTTTAGAAATTAAACTGGTTCACCAATCTCAGTTTAGTCGCTTAGTCATGTCCAACTCTTTGCAATCCTGTGAACTGCAGTACGCCAGGCCTCCCTGTCCATCACCAACTCCCGGAGTTTACTCAAACTCATGCCCATTGAGTTGGTGATGCCATCCAACCATCTCATCCTCTGTCATCCCCTTCTCCCACTTTCAATCTTTCCCAGCATCAGGGTCTTTGCAAATGAGTCAGCTCTTTGCATCAGGTGGCCAAAGTATTACAGAATGCTAGTATAAAGTACAGTTCATAGTTCCTTAAGGAAAATCAGATGTGTGTTTTAAGTAAAAAAAAAAAAAAAAAAGCTATGAGAAATGGAATTGCATCTTATTAAGAAAAAAGAAAGTAGATCAGTTACAGGTGGCTGTTTCTAAATAAAGTGATTTTTAAAAAAGAGAAAGAGGTTTTATGAAAAGTGGACCCCAAGAAAAATTTTGTACATAATACAAGTTTTCTTGAGATGTTGAACTGCCTTCAATAATGGATTTTACCTCTGAAGTGATCGGTTCTGTTTACCTTTGAAATCTTTTGTTAACTTTGGCTAAGCAAATGGCTATTGTTTCACAATGATTGATATAATCCTGTTGGACTGAGTGTTATAAACCCTGCTGATATTTTTGGCAAAACTTCCTAAAATTAAAATCTCATGAAGTTCTTTTGATCTCTGGCTGACTTTGGGATGCTTCAGAGGACCCTGAGACATCCCAAAGAGAGGTATTAAACTACATGGGTTCATTTGATATGTTAAATTACTTGGGAAGTATTGTTGGAAGAGTGATAAATCTCAGGTTATATGTATGGTTAATGTTACTAATATAGATATCCTAAAAATTATGTGGAAATCATAAAGATTCGATATGTCCTGATAAAATGTTGTCAATTATAATTCTAGTTATCATATTAAAGTGTTACCTGTCACAGCAATGGCCAGGTTGCTTTGTCAATTGCAATATAGTTATATTTTAAACATGCTGTCTATGGTTTCACTCTCATGCGCTTAGAAGAATATTGTTACTTCTTCAAGATTTATGGAAAAGACTTTATAAGATTAACTAGATAAACACATTTTACATATTTTATTTTTAACAGTAAACTGGTGCCAGACTGGAATTTGGTTTTCTCTCTCTGTTAAAAGAACAAAGTTTTCTTATAACATAGCTTTTGATAACAGATTGTGAATTTCTTTGCCTTTAAGTGATTTATATTTGCTTGTAAAATCTTTTGTTACTTTGATAAAGTTTTGCAACCCCACAGACTGTAGTTCACCAGGCTCCTCTGTCCATGAGATTCTCCAGGCAAGATACCGGAGTGGGTTGCCATTTCCTTCTCCAGGAAAGTAAATAAGTATTATTTCACAATGATCTATGGTACATGTAGATAAAGCTCCTTCTGCTTCTCCTTTGACCTCCTGGTGGCTCAGACAGTAAAGTGTCTGCCTGCAATGCAGGAGACCTGGGTTTGATCCCTGGGTTGGTAAGATCCCCTGGAGAAGGAAATGGCAACCCACTCCAATACTCTTGCCTGGAGAATCCCATGAAGGGAGGAGCCTGGTAGGCTACCTTGTTGTTATGTTATTAAAATTTTAATCAAGTTTTTAAAAGGGTACTCTGATTTTGTTTATAAAGCTTATATCTGGACTGGAATGCAAAAGTAGGAAGTCAAGAGATACCTGGAGTAACAGGTAAATTTGACCTTGTAGTACAAAATGAAGCAGGTCAAAGGCTAACAGAGTTTTGCCAGGAGAACACACTGGTCATAGCAAACACCCTCTTCAAACGACACAAGAGAAGACTCTACACAGGGACATCACCAGAGGGTCAACACTGAAATCAGACTGATTATATTCTTTGCAGTCAAAGATGGAGAAGCTCTATACAGTCAGCAAAAAGAAGACCAGGAGATGACTGTGGCTCAGACCATGAACTCCTTATTGCCAAATTCAGACTTAAATTGAAGAAAGTGGGGAAAACCACTAGACCATTCAGGTATGACCTAAATAAAATCCCTTATGATTATACAGTGGAAGTCACAAATATATTCAAGAGATTAGATCAAATAGACAGAGTGCCTGAAGAACTATGGACAGAAGCTCATGACATTGTACAGTAGGCAGTGATCAAGACCATCCCCAAGAAAAAGAAATGCAAAAAGGCAAAATGGTTGCCTGAGGAGGCTTTACAAATAGCTGAGAAAAGAAGAGAAGCTAAAGGAAAGGTATACCCATCTGAATGCAGAGTTCCAAAGAACAGCAAGGAGAGATAAGAAAGCATTCCTCAGTGATCAATGCAAAGAAATAGAGGAAAACAATAGAATGGAAAAGACTAGAGACCTCTTCAAGAAAATTAGAGATATCAAGGGAACATTTCATGAAAAGATGGACACAATAAAGGACAGAAACATATGGACCTAACAGAAGCAGAAGATATTAAGAAGAGGTGGTAAGAATACACAGAACTATACAAAAAAGATCTTCATGGCCCAGATAACCACGATGGTTTGATCACGCACCTAGAGTCAGACATCCTGGAATGTGAAGTCAAGAGGGCCTTAGGAAGCATTACTACAAACAAAGCTAGTGGACGTAATGGAATTCCAGTTGAGCTATTTCAAATCGTAAAAGATGATGCTGTGAAAGTGCTGCACTCAATATGCCAGCAAATTTGGAAAACTCAGCAGTGGCCTCAGGACTGGAAAAGGTCAGTTTTCAATCCAATCCTAAAGAAAGGCAATGCCAAAGAATGTTCAAACTACTGCACAATTGCACTCATCTCACACACTAGTAAAGTAATGCTCAAAATTCTCCAAGCCAGGCTTCAACAGTACGTGAACCGTGAACTTTCAGATGTTCAAGCTGATTTTAGAAAAGGCAGAGGAACCAGAGATCAAATTGCCAACATCTGCTGGATCATCAAAAAAGCAAGAGAGTTCCAGAAAAACATCTATTTCTGCTTTATTGACTATGCCAAAGCCTTTGACTCTGTGGATCGCAACAAAATGTGGAAGATTCTTAAAGATATGAGAATACCAGACCACCTTACTTGCCTCCTGAGAGATCTGTATGCAGGTCAAGAAGCAATAGTTAGAAATGGACATGGAACAATAGATTGGTTCCAAATCGGGAAAGGAGTACATCAAGGTTGTATATTGTCACCCTGCTTATTTAACTTATATACAGAGTGAAGTTGCTCAGTCGTGTCCAACTCTTTGCGCCCTGTGGACTATAGCCCACCAGGCTCCTCTGTCCATGGGATTCTCCAGGCAAGAATACTGGAGTGGGTTGCCATTTCCTTCTCCAGAGTACATCATGAGAAATGCCGGGATGGATGAAGCTCAAGCTGGAATCAAGATTGCCGGAAGAAATATCAATAACCTCAGATACGCAGATGACACCACCCTTATGGCAGAAAAGAAGAACTAAAGAGCCTCTTGATGAAAGTGAAAGAGGAGAGTGAAAAAGTTGGCTTAAAGCTCAACATTCAGAAAACAAAGATCATGACATCCGGTCCCATCACTTCATGGCAAAAAGACGGGGAAACAGTGGAAACGGTGACAGACTTTATTTTAGGGGGCTGCAAAATCACTGCGGATGGTGACTGCATCCATGAAATTAAAAGACACTTGCTCCTTGGAAGAAAAGTTATTGCCAACCTAGACAGCATATTAAAAAGCAGAGACATCACTTTGCCAACAAAGGTCCATCTACTCAAAGCTATGGTTTTTCCAGTAGTCATGTATGGATAGATGTGGGTGTTGGACTGTAAAGAAAGCTGAGGGCCAAAGAATTGATGCTTTTGAACTGTGGTGTTGGAGAAGACTCTTGAGAGTCCCTTGGACTGAGGAGATCCAACCAGTCCATTCTAAAGGAAATCAGTCCTGAGTATTCATTGGAAGGACTGATGCTGCAGCTGAAGCTCCAATACTTTGACCACCTGATGAGAACTGACTCACTGGGAAAGACCAAGATGCTGGGAAAGATTGAAGGCAGGAGGAAAAGGACGCAACAGAGGATGAGATGGTTGGATGGCATCACAGACTCAATGGACGTGAGTTTGAGTAAACCTTTGGAGTTGGTGATGGACAGGGAGGCCTGGCGTGCTGCAGTCCATGGGGTTGCAGAGTCGGACATAACTGAGTGACTGAACTGAACTGCTCTTGTTAAGTTTGCTTCTTTGAGAATGCAGCAAATGAATCTCCAAATGGTAATACAAAAATATCACCTGGCCAACACCCAAGCATTTACCTGCCCTACTGTTTGGCCAATAGAAGCATAAAACCATAGACTCTTGCAAAGGTGGTTAAATTATCTAGACTTTGATAACTGCCCCTGTTTACTGACAGAGGCAATGGAAGTCCTGCTGTATGAACCAACTTCTCAAGTTTGAGAACTCTGCTTATTGGAACACTCCATCAGTAACTGTGAATGGACTGTTTTCACTAAAACCTACAATATGTCCTACATTGTTACTTATAGAATTAGTAAGACTGCCTGTGTTATTTTGTCTTGTTCCTATGTTCTTCAGTCTAAACAATCCTGGGGCCAACTGTTAGGGACATTACATGAATATCTTGTTTAGGCCTCAAGGACAAAGCAGAGCAGACCTCTGACCTTGCTTCTACATCTGCCGGGACACTGCCCTGACTGGGAGTGAGTGGGAGTGACTGCCTGCTTCGAGTGTAGGACTTGCAGCACCATAGGTGAAATGGAGGAGACATCTCGAGATGGTTGAGCCCCTGGAGGGGCCTGGCCTACCAAGCCCTAGGCTTAACTACATTCCAAGTTTTACACAACAAAACAAACAGCATTAATATCAAACCAGAGCTGCAATTTGGTCACCGATTGATGGAGATAATGATTTGCACCCGTCCTGGGATTATGAACGGAACCCGGAACTCCCATCTTTGAACTCTCACCCATGTGCTGCCAGGGACCCTTTCCCAACTGGGACTCCAGATGTGCTGTGGAGTCTTCCCAGCACTGTTTAAGTCTGGATGTTGCTCAAAATCCAATTTGGTGATGTATTCTCTGCTCTATTTCTCTTTTCTTTTAATGTTAGTATGTTGAAAGTAAGCTAGATAATTCGCTAATAAATATCTGGATTATTTTAAAAATAAGTATATAAAAGAAACACAACCACATGGGCCACATCAAGGGGGCCTCCAAACCTCCCAAGAGGAGTATTTTTCTTTAAATGTTTTCCTTTCAAGTCTTTTTGTCATATCCGCATGAACAAATCCTGGTGCAACTACATTCACCTTAATTTTCTTTCTTGCTACTTCTTTAGCAAGAGCATATGAAAATCTGACTAATTCTTTATTAGCACTGTGCATAAACTGGCCAGAGTTTCCTCTGAAACCAATAAAACCTCCTACATTCACAATCGACCTGCTCTGCTGTTTAATCATTGTCTTCATGGCAGCTCTACAGATCAGCATGGAGCCCGGAGGTTAGTATGAAACAGAGATAGCATATTCTCAGCATTTTTCGTTACTAAGAGTTTATTAATTCCAGCTGCATTTACCAAGAAATTAATTAGACCCAAATTCTTGCCTCTGTTCCTTCAAATGTGTTATGAATGTCATGTTTTTAATGACCGTCTCAAAGCTCAATGCCAAATAAACTCCACCCAGGTCTCCAGCTGCAGCCTCTGACCCCTCAGAGATTCCAGGCAACAAAGGCCAGTCAGTAGAGGCTCTTTGCCATCAAGCAGCCCACCGCCCTGTTGATGCCCCTAGACCCTGCCCACCTGGGACAGAAAACCTCCGGCCCCAGGGCTAGATGGGGAGGCTACAAGGGCCCGCCCTTCCCAACCACCTCCCAGGTTTTTTGGATGTGTTTCACATGGTATTAATGGACTGCCCAGGTGACTCAGTGATAAAGAATCTGCTTGCAAATGCAGGAGATACAGAAGACACAGGTTCAGCCCCTGGGTCAGGAAGATCCCCCAGAGGAAGAAATAGCAACCCACTCCAATATTATTGCCTGGGGGATCCTACGGACAGAGGAGCCTGGCCAGCTGCAGATCAAGGGGTCGCACGAGTCAACTAAGTGCTTGTCCCATCACCAAATCCTCCCAATTTTAAAAAAGTGAAGTATAGTTAGTTTACAATGTTGTGTTCATTTCAAGTGTACAGCACAATGATTCAGTGGGAATAGAATCTAAAAAAGAATGGATATATGTGTATGTATAACTGATTTGCTCTGCCATACAGCAGAAACTAACAGACCATTGCAAATAAACTATACTTCAATAAAAATTAATTTAAAGAAAGAATTCTTTGTATAAAGTTCTCTCAATCTAAATTTATTTCTCACTGGGTATGGGTTAGCAATTGTGAGACTATTTTATATACATATGAGGGTTGAACACATAAGTAAATATAGTGTAAAAATGAGAGCCAAATTTTTGCTATCAAGGAAAGAATTTTCAAATAGAGGAAGCTAGAATGGAACCTGTGTGTTAGATTGAAATCAGAGATATCAATATGAATTGTTTCTGAGAGAGAAATCAAGCTCCATCTGCTGAGAGGGCCAGTAAGCAAGGATATCCCACTAGCAATGAGCACAGCTAGTATCCAGATCTTGATTTCTAAATACCACCTTCCAATAAAAAGAAGCAAGACTTCTTAGAGAAGTGGTTGATTCCAGGGCTGGGGAAGGGAAAATATAAGAATAATTTATGATGCCAGAAAAAAAGAAGTAGTTGAAAAAAGATGGGGCATGTCAAAAAGAAACAGGAGCCAATCTGAAGAAGCCCACAATGACAAAGCTGAAACAGTTTGAGCAACAAAATAAATAAAATATTGGATTATAATTCATGAAATAAAATAAATGGTCTCTGGATAAGAGACCATAGTGATATAAACTACTGGCTAAATAAAAAACTGGGAAGAAGAGACAGTTCTACCTTATGGAAGAATTCCAGTTAATAAATGTAGGAGGGGGGCTTCTCTGGTGGCCCAGTGGCTCCCAATGCAGGGGGCCCAGGTTCAATCCCCAGTCAGGGAACTAGGTCCTGCATTTCACAACTGAAAATTCTGCATGCAGTGAAGACTTGTTGCGGCCAAAGAAATAAATTTAAATATTAATCAATAAATGTAGAAGGAATGAGGGAAATAGAAAATCACTTTTAGAACAAACACCAGAGTAATAATTGTGTGTGAGATCCACTGATGGATACCAACATTCATGGGCAAAAGTTCGAAGAGAAACAGAATTTTGCATAGTCTTAAATATATTCCTTCAGATATTTATTAATTACAAAGAGAAATATAGTAACTTTACAGTAAAGAAACCTTAACCAAGTGATCAAAGTTGACATTATCAGTAATAAGACATATCAGAGGGCAGCATCGTGTATCCCCTGATAGGATGAACTAAGAAAGGCACATCATTTCTGTACTATTCTTGCCAAAAATGCACAATATAATATAATCATAAGAAAATATATATAATATATAATATAATCATAAGAAAAATTAGGAAAATAATTTTTTAATATCAGACTGAGGCACATTCTACAAGTAACTGACAAGTACTTTTTTTTAAGTCTCAAGGTCATAAAGACTGAGTAATTATTACAAAAGAGAGGAGATTTAGAAAACACAAAAAATAAATCCAACGTGAGATACTGGATGGCATCCTGGAATAGAATAGAAAAAGAACATAGTGGAAGAGCTGTGAAATATAAATAAATAATGTCTGTGGTTTAGCTAAGAGTGTTGCACCAACACTATTTTAGTTCTTTTTGTTTTTTTTTTCTTTTACTATTTTTAGTTTTGAACATTGTACTGTGCTTACCCAAGATGTTCTCATTAAGCGAATTCAGATGAAGGGTGAATAAAACTGTAACACTGGCAACTTTTCTGTGCCTCTGGAAATATTTCAAAATTTATAATTTATTTTTGTTTTACTTAATTGATTTATGTTTGGCTGTGCTGGGTCTTCGTTAGTGCACGGGCTGTTTTCTCTAGTTGGGCTGAGCAGGGGCTGTTCTTCATTGCAGTGCACGGGCTTCTCATTGCGGTGGCTTCTCTTGTTGCAGAGCACAGGCTCTACAGTGCAGGCTTAGTAGTTGTGGGTACACGGGCTCTGGGGCACCTGGCATCTTCCGAGACTAGGGATTGAACTCATGCCCCCTGTACTGGCAGGCAGATTCTTATCCACTGCGCCACCAGGGAAATTCAATATTTATAATTTCTTAAAAGACACTTCAAAGACCTGCCATTTCTGATCTTCTTCTGTATCCTTCCACTGCATGAAGTATGAAAGCTTTCAACCAGGCAATAAAAAGGACTTCTAAAACTCTTTCACACCATCCCTTATTCATTACCCTAAGCCATGACTCTTTTGTGTCATATATATTGACCACCCTTTACTGTCTTGTCTTTTTAAAATTGTGTTTGTTTGTTTTTGGCTGTGTTGAGTTTTCACTGCTATGTGGGGGCTTTCTCTAATCGTGGTGAACAGAGGCGAGTCTCTAGTTGTGATGTGGGGGCTTCTTTTGTTGCAGAACATGGGTTCTAGATGCTCGGGCTTCAGTAATGACTACTGTGACTTTTATCACCTTAGATTCACATAGTCTGTTCTTGAACATCATGTAAATGGAATCAAACAGTGTGTTTTCTTTTTAATTTAGTCAACCAAATTTGAGATGCCTTCAAATTCCAGTCTTAAGACTCTAGACGTTTAAGCAGACCAGCCTCTGATCCCATTCAATTCATGCATTCAGTCAATGATTCAACAAGTAATTATTAATATTCTACTTGACCTCAGGCATTCTCCCAGGCACTGGGGACACGGTTTTGAATGAAACTGACCAAATCCTTCATTCTCACTGAGCTGATATGCTAGTGGGGAAAGCTGATTCTAGAAACACACACAAATAATATTTCAGAGAGTAATAATTACTATAAAGAAAAAAATTAAGCTGGATAAGCCAATGGGGTAAGAGGCTGGTAATTTAGACAAATTTTTCAGGAAAGGATTCTCTGGACTGGCGATGTTTGAACTGAAGCCTAACTAATATAAGGACACATCTGAACGTGTCCCCCCACCCAAATTCATATGTTGCCAAAGGTGATGATATTGGTAGGTGGGATCTTTGGAGGTGATCTAGTCATGAGGGTGGACCCCCTCATGGATGGGATTAGTGTACTGATAAAGGATATACTTCAGGGAATTTTCTGGTGGTCTAGTGGCTAAGACTCCATGCTCCTAATGCAGAGAACCCAGATTCAATCTCTGATCAGAGAACTCGATCCCACCTGCCCCAACTAAAGAGTCTGCATGCCTCAATGAAGACTGAAGATCCCATGCTGCAACTAATACTCGGTGCAGCCAAATAAATAAATATCTTAAAAGAGAGAGAGAGAGATCTCAGAACTCCCTAGCCCTTTTCACCACTTAGGTCACATTTGGAGAAATGCTGTGTTTACACAGCAAAGGAAACTGTAAACAAGGAGAAAAGACAACCCTCAGAATGGTAAAAAAAAAAAAATCATAGCAAATGAAACAACTGACAAAGGATTAATCTCCAACATTTACAAGCAGCTCATGCATTCAATACCCGAAACACAAACAACCCAAACAAAACGTGGGCAGAAGACCTAAACACACACTTCTCCAGAGACGAATTCAGATGATTGACAAGCACATGAGAAGATGCTCAACATCGCTCATTATTAGAGAAATGCAAATCAGAACTACAATGAGCTATCATCTCACACCAGTCAGAGTCAGTTCAGTTCAGGCGCTCAGTCGTGTCCGACTCTTTGTGACCCCGTGAATCACAGCACGCCAGGCCTCCCTGTCCATCACCAACTCCCAGAGTTTATCCAAACTCATGTCCAGCAAGTCGGTGATGCCATCCAGCCATCTCATCCTCTGTCATCCCCTTCTCCTCCTGCCCCCAAACCCTCCCAGCATCAGGGCCTTTTCCAATGAGTCAACTCTTCGCATGAGGTGACCAAAGTACTGGAGTTTCAGCTTTAGCATCAATCCTTCCAATGAACACCCAGGACTGATCTCTTTTAGGATGGACTGGTTGGATCTCCTTGCAGTCCAAGGGACTCTCAAGAGTCTTCTCCAACACCACAGTTCAAAAGCATCAATTCTTTGGCGCTCAGCTTTCTTCACAGTCCAACTCTCACATCCATACATGACTACTGGAAAAACCATAGCCTCGACTAGATGGACCCTTGTTGGCAAAGTAATATCTCTGCTTTTTAATATACTATCTAGGTTGCTCATAAATAGGAGTAAGAGTCTTTTAATTTCATGGCTGCAATCACCATCTTCAGTGATTTTGGAGCCCAAAAAAATAAAGTCTGACACTGTTTCCACTGTTTCCCCATCTATTTCCCATGAAGTGATGGGACCAGATGCCATGATCTTCATTTTCTGAATGTTGAGCTTTAAGCCAACTTTTTCACTCTCCTCTTTCACTTTCAACAAGAGGCTTTTTAGTTCCTCTTCACTTTCTGCCATATGGGTGGTGTCATCTGCATATCTGAGGTTATTGATATTTCTCCCGGCAATCTTGATTCCAGCTTGTGCTTCTTCCAGTCCAGCATTTCTCATGATGTACTCTGCATAGAAGTTAAATAAGCAGGGTGACAATATACAGCCTTGACATACTCCTTTTCCTAACTGGAACCAGTCTGTTGTTCCACGTCCAGTTCTAACTGTTGCTTCCTGACCTGCATATAGGTTTCTCAAGAGGCAGGTCAGGTGGTCTGGTATTCCCATCTCTTTCAGAATGGCCATCATCAAAAAGTCTACAAACAATAAATGCTGGAGAGGTTGTGGAGAATCCTCTTGCACTGTTGGTGGGAATGCAAACTGATACACCACTATGGAGAACAGTATAGAGAGTCCTTAAAAAACTAAGAATAAAACTACCATATGATCCAGCAATCCCACTACTGGGCATCTACCCTGAGGAAACCATAACTGAAAAAGATGCATGGACCCCAATGTTCACTGCAGCACTATTTACAAGATCTAGGACATGGAAGCAGCCTAGATGTCCATCAACAGATGAATGGATAAAGAAGTTGTGGTACTTATTCACAATGGAACATTACTCAGCTATAAAAAAGAATGAGATTCTAATGAGGTGGACAAACCTAGAGCCTATTATACAAAGTGAAGTATGTCAGAAAGAGAAAGACAAATATTTATATTAATGCATAGGTATGGAATCTAGAAAGATGGTACTGATCATCTGCAAGGCAGCAATGGAAATGCAGACATAGAGTACAGACTTGAGGACACAGAGGGGAAAGCAGAGGGTGGGACCAATGGAGAGAGTAGCGTGGAAACACAGACATCACCATGGGTAAAATAGGTAGCCAGTGGGAACTGGCTATATGACTCAGGGAGCGCAAACCAATGCTCTGTGACAACCAGGAGGAGTGGAAGGTGGTGGGAGGTGGGAGGGAGGTTCAGGTAGAGGGGACATATATATACCTATGGCTGATTCATGTTGATGTATGGCAGAAACCAACACAATATTGTAATTATCCTCCAATTAAAAATAAATTTTAAAACAAATCACCTGGCATACATAGGTGTGTAGATTTATCATGAAATGCAGGCAATGTACCAGGAACATTCCTGATGTGATTCAGTCATTTGTTTAACAAATCTTGAGTTCTGGGTCACGCACTTCATTATGGGTTGGAATGTAAAGTATTAACTCCATTCCACTCAAAAAGAAAGTGATGTACAAAGATATCCAGTATACAAAATGGATGGCTAGGAATTTGCCAAATCTGCCAGTGGCTTCAAAAACAAATCAAAGGTTGAAGAGGAATTCCTTAGTGGTCCATCGATTAGGACTCCTCCTCTGTACTGACAAGGGTCTGTCATCACAGGAAAAAATAAGTTATATTAAAAAAAATTGAGAAACAGTCTTCAATTAAAAGAGACTCTCATCTGGTCTTCCAAACCAGAAAAAAATTATTATAATGAACATTATTTGGACAACTACCCAATGGAAATATTACCAGAAGATTAAATAATATCAATACTAAATTTTTCTATTTTGATAATATTACTCTCCAGTTCAGTTCAGTCACTCAGTTGTGTCCGACTCTTTGAGACCCCATGAATCGCAGCACGCCAGGCCTCCCTGTTCATCACCAATTCCCGGAGTTCACTCAGATTCACGTCCATTGAGTCAGTGATGCCATCCAGCCATCTCATCCTCTGTCGTCCTCTTCTCCTCCTGCCCCCAATCCCTCGCAGCATCAAAAGTCTTTTCCAATGACTCAACTCTTCGCATGAGGTGGCCAAAGTACTGGAGTTTCAGCTTTAGCATCATTCCTTCCGAAGAAATCCCAGGGCTGATCTCCTTCAGAATGGACTGGTTGGATCTCCTTGCAGTCCAAGGGACTCTCAAGAGTCTTCTCCAACACCACAGTTCAAAAGCATCAATTCTTCGGTGCTCAGCCTTCTTCACAGTCCAACTCTCACATCCATACATGACTACTGTAAAAACCGTAGCCTTGACTAGATGGACCCTAGTCGGCAAAGTAATGTCTCTGCTTTTCAATATGCTGTCTAGGTTGGTCATAACTTTTCTTCCACAGAGTAAGCGTCTTTTAATTTCATGGCTGCAGTCACCATCTGCAGTGATTTTGGAGCCCCCAAAAATAAACTCTGACACTGTTTCTACTGTTTCCCCATCTATTTCCCATGAAGTGATGGGACCAGATGCCATGATCTTCATTTTCTGAATGTTGAGCTTTACGCCAACTTTTTCACTCTCCTCTTTCACTTTTAACAAGAGGCTTTTTAGTTCCTCTTCACTTTCTGCCATAAGGGTGGTGTCATCTGCATATCTGAGGTTATTGATATTTCTCCCGGCAATCTTGATTCCAGCTTGTGTTTCTTCCAGTCCAGCGTTTCTCATGATGTACTCTGCATAGAAGTTAAATAAGCAGGGTGACAATATACAGCCTTGACATACTCCTTTTTCTATTTGGAACCAGTCTGTTGTTCCATGTCCAGTTCTAACTGTTGCTTCCTGACCTGCATACAGATTTCTCAAGAGGCAGGTCAGGTGGTCTGGTATTCCTATCTCTTTCAGAATTTTCCACAGTTTCTTGTGATCCACACAGTCAAAGGCTTTGGCATAGTCAATAAAGCAGAAATAGATGTTTTTCTGGAACTCTCTTGCTTTTTCCATGATCCAGCAGATGTTGGCAATTTGATCTCTGGTTCCTCTGCCTTTTCTGAAACCAGCTTGAACATTAGGGAGTTCACGGTTCACGTATTGCTGAAGCCTGGCTTGGAGAATTTTGAGCATAACTTTACTAGTGTGTGAGATGAGTGCAATTGTGCGGTAGTTTGAGCATTCTTTGGCATTCCCTTTCTTTAGGATTGGAATGAAAACTGACCTTTTCCAGTCCTGTGGCCACTGCTGAGTTTTCCAAATTTGTTGGCATATTGAGTGCAGCACTTCCACACCATCATCTTTCAGGCTTTGAAATAGCTCAACTGGAATTCCATGACCTCCACTAGCTTTGTTCATAGTGATGCTTTCTAAGGCCCACTTGACTTCACATTCCAGGATGTCTGGCTCTAGATGAGTGATCACACCATCGTGATTATCCGGGTCATGAAGATCTTTTTTGTACAGTTCTTCTGTGTATTCTTGCCACCTCTTCTTAATATCTTCTGCTTCTGTTAGGTCCAGACCATTTCTGTCCTTTATCAAGCCCATCTTTGCATGAAATGGTATCTCTAATTTTCTTGAAGAGATCTCTAGTCTTTCCCATTCTGTTGTTTTCCTCTATTTCTTTGCACTGATCGCTGAAGAAGGCTTTCTTATCTCTTCTTGCTATTCTTTGGAACTCTGCATTCAGATGCTTATATCTTTCCTTTTCTCCTTTGCTTTTTGCTTCTCTTCTTTTCACAGCTATTACTCTCAAGGTAATAAAAAGTGTCCTTCTTTGGAAATACTCATTGAACATTTTAGAGGTATAAGGACACCAAGGCTACAATTAATTCTCAAACGATTTATCTAATTCAAGGAAATAAAGATAAAGAGAGACTCTAATAAAGGGTGGCAAAATGTTATCAACTGATGAGTCAGAGGAAAATATGCATAAAAGTTTCTTGTATTATACTTGCAGCTTTTTATTAAGTTTGGAATTATATACTTTTCACAAAAGATTCCTAAGACATGGAATTCTTCATGACAGAATAAAATGCAAGAATATTTATAGGAACACAAAAATATCCAGTACTGACAAGGTAAAATTTACAATGACTGACATCCAATCAAAAATTACCAGGCAGAAACCATAAAATTCTCAGATGAGAACATAGGCAGAACACTCTCGGACTTAAATCACTCCAAGACCCTCTATGACCCACCTCCTAGAGTAATGGAAAAAAAAACAAAAATAAACAAATGGGACCTTATTAAACTTAGAGGCTCTCTCACAGCAAAGGAAACTATAAACAAGGTGAAAGGACAATCCTCAGAATGGGAGAAAATAATAGCAAATGAAACTGACAAAGGATTAATCTCCAACATTTACAAGCAGCTCATGCAACTCAATACCCAAAAAACAAACAACCCAACCAAAAAGTGGGCAGAAGACCTAAACACACATTTCTCCAAAGACATACAGACGGTTAACAAATGCATGAGAAGATGACCAACATCACTCATTATTAGAGAAATGAAAATCAAAACTACAATGAGCTATCATTTCACACCGGTCAGAATGGCCATCATCAAAAGTCTACAAACAATAAACGTTGGAGATAATGTAGAGGAAAGGAAATCTTCTTGCATTGTTGATGGAAATGCAAATTGATACAGCCACTATTAATTGAAGACAGTACAGAGAGTCCTTAGAAAATTAAGAATAAAGCTACCATGTGACCCAGCAATCCCACTTACTGGGCATGCACCCTGAGAAAACCATAACTGTAAAGACATGAACCACAATGTTCATTGAGGCACGATTTAGAAGAGATAGGACATGGAAGCAACCTAGATGTCCATCAACAGACGAATGGGTAGAGAAGTTGTGGTACATATACACAGTGGAATATTACTTGGCTATAAAAAGGGAATGCTTTTGAGTTGGTTCTAATGAGGCGGATGAACCTAGAGCCCACTATATCAAGTCAGAAAGACAAATATCATATATTAACATGTATATGTGAAATCTAGAAAGATGGTACCCAGGCATCAACTTGCAGGGAGCAATGGAGATGCAGAGAGAATGGACTTGTGGGCACAGTGGGGGAAGGGGCGGGCAGGACCGATGGAGGGAGTAGCGGGGAAACACAGACATCGCTGTACTTAAAATAGATCGCTAGTGGAAATTTGCTGTATGACTCAGGGAGCTCAACCCCGTGCTCTGTGACAACCTAGAGGGGCAGGATGGCGCGGAAGGTGGGAGGGTGGTTACAGAGGCACAGGACATGTCTATACCTATGGCTGACTCATGTTGATGTGTGGCAGAAACCAACACAATATTGTAAAGCAATTATTCTCCAATTTAAAATATATTAATTTAAAAAAAATTACTTGGCATACATAGATGTGTAGAAGATTTATCACGAAATGCAGGCCATGTACCAGGAACATTCCTGATGTGATTCAGTCATTTGTTTAACAAATCTTGAGTTCTGGGTCAGGCACTTCATTATGGGCTGGAATGTAAGGTATTACCTCCATTCCACTCATAAAGAAAGTGAAGTACAGAGACATTTGGTATAAAAAAAATGAGTGGCTAGGTTTGCCAAATTTGCCAATGGCTTCAAAAACAAATAAAGGTTGAAGGGGAATTCCCTGGTGGTCCAGAAGTCGGGATTTCTCTCCTGCACTGACAAGGGTCTGTCAGCATAGCAAAAATTAATTAGTTAATTAAAAAAATAAAGGTTGAGGAACAGACTTCGATTAAAAGAGACTCTCATCTGGTCTTCCAAACCAGAAAAAAAATTATTATAATGAACATCATTTGGACAACTAGTAAAATTGAAATATTACCAGAAGATTAAATTATATTGCAACAATACTAAATTTTCTATTTTGATTCTACTACTATCAATGTAATAAAAATTGTGTTTGTTCTTAAGAAATACACACTGAACACTTTAGAGGTATAAGGGCACCTGGGCTACAATTTACTCTCAATTCATAGAGAAATAGAGAAAAAGAGAGATTTTAAGAGTGAAAAAAATGTTAGCAGTTGGTAAATCCGAGGAAATTGTACATAAAAGTTCCTTGTACTATTCTTGAAGCTTTTTGTTAAGTCTGAAATTACATTTTTGTTAATGTTCACAAAAGATATCTAGGCAACTTAACTTCATCACAGAATAAAACTCAAGAATATTTATAGGAACACAAAAATATCCATCACCCACAAGGTAAAATTTAGGAAGACTGACATCCAATCAAAAATTACCAGGCATACGTAAGTGTGTAGAAGATTTATCATTAAATGCAGGCCATGTACCAGGAACATTCCTGACACTTTTCAGTCATTTGTTTAACACATCTCGAGTCCTGGGTCAGGCACTTCATTATGGACTGGAATGTAAAGCCCATTATATAAAGCCCAGTATAAAGCCCATTACCTCCATTTCACTCCTAAAGAAAGCGAGGTACAGAGACATTCGGTAACTCATTCAATGTCACACAACTTTCAAGTTATAGAATCAGGATTTTAATCTGAATCTACTGACTGCAAAATCCATGCTCTTTCTATGTGTCACACTGAAGGGGAAACAAAAGGCTATGACTCAGTAACATAAAGCCATGGAGAGGACTTCACTGGTGGTCCAGTGGTTAAGAATTCACCTGCCAGTGCAGAGGACCTGGGTTCTATCTCTGGTACAGGAAGAACCTTCATGCGGAGGGATAACTAGATCCGTTTACCACAACTAATGAAGCCTGTGCTCTAGAGCCGGTGCTCAGCAACAAGAGAAGCCATCAAGATGAGAAGCCTGTGCGCTGCAATGAACAGTAGCCCCCCACTTGCTGCAACTCGAGAAAGCCTGCTTGTAGCAATGAAGGCCCAGCCCAGCCAAAAATAAGTAAATTAATTCTTTGGAAATAAAATAATCTAGAGTGTAAGACCCTAATTTTTCCCATACAGAATCTTTCAGAATCAAATTGTACTGTTGATTTAAAATATTTCCTTTTTTAAAAAAATTGACTCTTTACAGATGAGCCACCAGGGAACCCCTACACCATCATATGCGGCCAAAACTTAGTAAATGTTCATGCAAGATCTGTATTTTTTTTTAAATTGAACTATAGTTGATTTACAATGCTGTATTAGTTTTGTTCTGTTTTAATTTTGGCTGCACTAGGTCTTCAATAAGCACTCAGGCTTTTTCTAGGTGCAGCGTGCAGGGTCTTCTCTAGTTGTGGAGCACAGGTTCTAGAGCTTGCAGGCTCAGCAGTTGTGGCACTCCAGCTTAGCTGCTCCACAGCATGTGGGATCTTAGTTCCCTAATCAGGGATTGAACCCATATCCCCTGCATTGGAAGGCGGATTCTTCACCACTGGACCACCAGGGAAGTCCCTGTGTTAGTTTCTGGTGTATAGCAAAGTGATTCAGATATGTATACATAGGCATGTATTCTTTTGTAAAATGTTGTTGTTGTTTTTCAGCTGCTGAGTCATGTCCTGCTCTTTGCAACCTCATGGAAGGCAGCCCACCAGGCTTCCCCGTCCACTATCTCCCTCAGTTTGCTCAAATTCATGTCCGTTGAGTCGGTGATGCTATCTAACCATTTTATCCTCTGCTGCCCTCTTCTTTTGCCTTCAATCTTCAATTCTTTCTTTAAATAATTTCATTTATTTATTTATTTGCTGTGCTGGGTCTTCACGCTCTGAGGGCTTGTCTCTACTTTTGGTGAACAGGGCAACTCTTCACTGAGATGTGTGGTTTCTCCTGTTGAGGAGCAGACTCTAGGCTCACGGGCTCAGTAGTGGTGGTGCATGGGTCCAATAGTTGTGGGTCCTGGGCTCTAGAGCATGGTCTCAATATCTGTGGTGCACAGACTTAGTAGCTCCAAGGCATGTGGGATCTTTCCAGACCAGGGATCAAACTTGTGTCTCCTGCATTGGCAGGTGGATTCTTTACCACTTAGCCACCAGGGAAGCCCCTATATAAATATAAGTATATATATATATATATTCTTTTCATATTCTTTTCCATTATAGGTTATTACAAGGTATTGAACATAGTTCCCTATGCTGTACAATAGGACCTTATTATTTATCTATTTTATATGTAGTAGTTTGTATCTATTAGTCCCAATTTGCGTATTTCATTACATGTAAATTTTACCTCAAACAATTGTAAACTAGGAAAAAAATCTATCTGCCCACATCCAGCTAGTGACAGGGGTGGGATGCCCTGTCGCCTTCAGGAAAAGCTGCACTTGGGAATTCCGGTGGTCCAGTGGTTAGGAATCTGCGCTTTCACTGCAGGGGCCACGGGTTCCATCACTGGTCAGGGAACTAAGATCCCACAAAAAAAAAAAAGAAGAAGGAAATGTTGCCCTTTCTCTGTCAGGAAAGCAAGGCTATATATGTGGCTCAGATTCTGGTAGGCAGGTGAGCATGCTGCTTTTTCTATGGAATAAGAAATGAGACCATCAACAGAGGTAGGAAAGGGTCTGGAGGTTGGAGAGGGCAGAGAATAAGGTAAGTGTTGGGACTTCCCCAGTGGTTCAGTGGTTAAGAATCTGCCTGCCAATGCTGGGGATAAGAGTTCAATCCCTGCTCTGGGAAGATTCCATATGACACAGAGTAACTAAGCCCCATTCACCACAACTACTGAGCCCTGGCCATGCCTACTCTTCAAAACAAGAGAAACCACGACAGTGAAAAGCCTGAAAACTGCAGCTAGAGAGTAACCCCATGCTATGCCAAGTTGCTTCAGTCACGTCCAGCTGTTTGCGACCCCATGGACTGTAGCGCGCCAGGCTCCTCTGTCCATGGGATTCTCCAGACAAGAATACTGGAGTGGGTTGCCATTTCCTTCTCCAGGGATTCTTCCCAACCGCAGGGACTGAACCTGAAGAGAGTAACCCCTGCTTGCCACAACTAGAGAAAACCCAGGTGCAGAAACAAAGACCCAGAGCAGCCAAAAATAAAATAAATTAATTTTTTAAAATTAAAAAAAAAAAATTTTAATGTAAATGTTGGAAGTCAAGGAGAGGCCAGTTGGAGATCAGGAAAGTTCAGCTGCCCTTGGGTGTCTTTCAGTTTCTCCCATTACACCTTCACTTCCCAACCGGGTTGGACTTTGCCCCCAAGTGGACATTAAATAATATCCGGGGTCATTTTTTATTTTTACACCTGGGAGAGGGGTTACTATTGACATCTAGGAGGTAGAAACCAGAGATACTGCTAAACATCCTGCCACTCACAGGACAGCTTCCACCCCAAGAGAATTACTAGCCCAAATGTCAATAGTGCCGAGGGTAAGGAAACTCACAATACATCCCTCCTTACCCTACATTCCCTCTGCAGCAGGGCAGCAAGTCAGACCATAAGAAGAACTCAAAGCCCCTTAAAACTCCCCTTCTCAGGAGTCCCAAGTTCCCCACTAAGGCAAGTCCCAAGAGGCCCCTCTCAAACCAGTTCTGGGGTCAGAGAAAAGTCACTTGTGGGTTCCCATAGGTCAAGTACTACTCCTCTCCCCCAGAAGTAGCGGTTCATGCCAAGGGAAACTAGAGATCTGTGATCCCATAATCAAGCCTTCACCCCTCTTCCAGGACCTGCCCTAACCAGCCTTTCTGGGACTGAAACAGTAGCACAAGCCCCACCTCCATCCCAATAGGGGCCTGAGATCTGGGGTGTCAAATTCCCCAGGGCCTCCAAGCACTTCCTCCGCAACCCTCCATGGGAAAAACAACCACCATGGTGTCTACCAACAGACCTGGTTGCCAGGGGAGGCGGGGGGCAGAACAAAACCTCCACTTGGCCTTGCAGACTCTTGACCTCTGGGGCTCTCTCCCACATCTTACCCTCCAAGGAACTAGAGTCCTAGCCCCCCTTCAGGTTTTTGCAACCTGCCCTTCTGACCTAGCTAGGAGTTGAGTGTAGTCAGTTTCTGGGTGTAACGAGACAAGGGTAGAATCAGAGCAGGTGGGGGGGCTTAGGAGAGAGGCAGAAGTGGAGGTGGGCAGTAGCAGGGGTATCCTTCGCATCTGAGGCCCTGTCTAGTGAGGTTCCTGACTGCCCTGCCCTTCTCCCAAATCTTCCTTGATCCTCAGTCTGGCTTCAGTCCTGTCCACTGCACTCCACCTCTTGGAGGTGTGAGAGACAGACAGACAGTCAGGAGGACAGAGCGACTGAGAAAGACTGTGGAGAGAGAGAAGCAGGGAGAAAAGAGAAAGGCCACAAAGAAAATCAGGGGGCAGAAGAGATGGTGAAAGACAGACACACAGAGGAAGAGAGACGGGGAGCAACAGAGACATAAAAAAGAGACAAGAAGATGCAGAGGCCAAAGCAGAGACACGTACAGAATTTCAGAGATGGACTGCAAAAGACAGAGAAGGCTGAGAAGAGTTGTGAAAATGGGGCCCCAGAGAATGAGAATCCTTCCCCTTTTCAGGTCAGAGACCCCAACCTCATCCCTACCCCTTCATTTGGCCAAAGCCCTACCACTCTAAACCAGACCCAGAACTAGATCCAGGATCCCCAGTGGCAAGAACAACAAAAAATAGAGAAGACTTCACCCCCAATCCAGGGCAGATGGCCAGCATTGGCCACAGTGAGAAGAGGTAAGGTCAGCCTAGGGGAGGAGAAGGCAGGGCTCCCAAGCACTCATTCGAGGCCTCATTCCAGCTGGCTATGAGCCCCAGCCCAGGCAAGGAAGGCAGGAAAATGGGAGGGATTAAAAGTCACTGGATGAACTAGGGAAAAGGGTGGTAAGCAGCGGTGGACGGAGATGATTTAAGGGCAGCTCCCACCCCTCAGTTCCGAGCTCCTGGGCACACATCTGGAGCAGCCGCTGCCAGCCGGACTGGTCCCTCCAGCACCCCCCTGAGCAGCTCAGCAGGTAGAGGGCTGGTCACAGAAGAGGGGGTGACTCTCAAGAGAGAGGGTCACTGGCTCCGTCTCCCTGTCCTGAGACTGGCCGGGGTCTGCCTTGTCAGCTCCTCTGAGGGGTCTCTGGGTCTACCTCTCTGGGGCTCTCCCTGGGACCCTGTTCTTGAATTTACCAAAGTGTTTCAGAGTTCCGAGCAAGGGCCTGGCACTGCACACTCTTTGTGACGCACTTTACCTGGCCAGGTGGCATCTCTCTCTGAAATGTGATTCCTGGGCTCAGGACACCTTTCGGCCTGTTTCTGCTTCTGCCCTCCCTCTGTCTCGTCTGTCTTGGTCTCTCTGTCTCTGCCTGCCTCCGTCGAATGTCCCCTGCCTGTCTGTCTGTCTGTCCGTCTGAGTGTCTGTCTCTCTCCCTCCACATCTCTCTGTCTCTGTCACTCTCTTCTCCACCGGCCTCTGGGCTTGCCTCTGCTTCCTCTCTCCATCTGCTTGTCACCCTCTTCTTCCTATCTGTCAGTGTCCATCTCTATGTCTCTCAGTCAGGGTGTATCTCTGTCTCCCCACCTCTCTCGTCTCTTTCTCTAGCTCTGTGTCTTCTCTAGTTCAATCTCGCTTCTCTAGTCTCTCTCTGTCTGCCTCTCTTTCTGTGATTTCTCTCTGTCTGGCTATTTCTCTGTCTTGATTTGTCTGTCTCAGTCCCTGTGTGTCTCTATCTCTATATATCACTATGTGAAAGATGATAGATGAAAATTGATAGATGGTAGGCAGATAGTTGGGAGAAGGCAATGGCAACCCACTCCAGTACTCTTGCCTGGAAAATCCCATGGACAGAGGAGCCTAGTAGGCTGCAGTCCATGGGGTCACTAAGAGTCGGACACGACTGAGCGACTTCATTTTCACTTTTCACTTTCATGCATTGGAGAAGGAAATGGCAACCCACTCCAGTGTTCTTGCCTGGAGAATCCCAGGGACAGGGGAGCCTGGTGGGCTGCCGTCTATGGGGTCGCACAGAGTCAGACACAACTGAAGCGACTTAGCAGCAATAGCAGCGGCAGGCAGATAGTTAGATAGATAGACATCGATAGATAGAGAACAGACTGAAGACAGACAACAAATAGACAGATAATAGATTACTGTTGTTGTTCAGGCATGTCTGCCTCCTGATAGACAGACAGATAATAGATACAGAGAAGGCAGACATGCACAGATATCCAGATAGCTCGCTCTGGTTTTTGTCTCCTCATTATCTCTGCATGTAACTCTGTCTCTCTGTCTCTATCTCTCTTCTGTCCCCCTCCATCGGTCTTGACTTCTGTCTCTCTGTATTTTGACTACCTCATGCCCTTTTTTCTGTCTCTCCCTCCCTTCCCCTCTCCTTCCATCTCTTCCCCCATCCCCTGGCCTTTTCCCAGTGTCTCCCTCTCTCTACTTCCTTTTTTCTCTCCATCTGCTCCTATTTCTGGGGTCTGGGGGAGGCAAGTTCCAGAGGGAGATGAGGAGTGAAAGGCTCTCACTCCCTCCCCGGCGCTGCCTTCTCCCCACCCAACTCCCAACCCAGGTGCCTGCAACTGCCTGCACCATGGACAGCATAAGTACAGCCATCTTGCTCCTGATCCTGGCTCTCGTTTGTCTACTCCTGACCACCGGCTCAAAGGGCAAGGGCCGGCTGCCCCCAGGCCCCAGGGCCCTCCCATTCCTGGGGAATCTGCTGCAGCTTCGCTCCCAAGATATGCTGACCTCCCTCACCAAGGTCAAAGGACTAGGCTTGGGTGAAGGGAGAGGGGTCCCTGGCCCCAGAGCCCCCTGTGACCTCTGTCTTCTTGCCCTCAGTTGAGCAAGGAATTCGGCGCAGTGTACACGGTGTACCTGGGGCCCAGACGGGTGGTGGTCCTCAGCGGGTACCAGGCAGTGAAGGAGGCGCTGGTGGACCAGGCGGAGGAGTTCAGTGGCCGCGGCGACTACCCTGTCTTCTTCAACTTCACCAAGGGCAACGGTGAGCCTGCTCCCGCCTCCTCCACTCCCCACCCATTCCACACCGAGGGAGGGAATAGGGCAGAAGAATGGCCTCCCAATTTTGGTGACACTCAGGACCTCTGATCTCACTGATGACACCAAGTGGAGTGGAGCCAAATAGGGTGAAGTCTGTCCCACCTTCACCACCCCCAAATCCCACCACCACCTTTTTTTCTTCTTCTTTCCCTGGCTGTGCCATGCGGCATGTGGGATCTCAGTTCCCTGACCAAGGATGGAACTCATACTCCCTGCATTTGAAGCAGAGTCTTAACCACTGGACTTCCAGGGAAATCTCTCCCTCAGCCGTCTTGAACTGTACTTCTATACCCATTCCCATCTCCACCCAACTCCAACCCAATCCAACTCCAACTCTCATTGCAATGCTTCTCTCTACCCTAACCACATCATCAAATTTCCATCTCAGTCAAGTGGCTAAATTATCTGGCCCCAGTCTGTATTGTCCACTTCTCCGCAGTCCCCACCAACCCTGTTTCCATGTTCTCCATTTCAATCTCAACTCCATCTCTCTCTCAACACTGACTATACCTCACTGCAACCTCCATTCCCACTACAAACCTCTCCCAATCTCCATAGTAAAATCCAGTATTAACCCATCCTGATCCTTTAGTCAAACTCAATTCCATTATCATTTTCCTCCCCAGCCCCATTTTCTATCTCAGTAGCCTACTGAAGTTCTCAGTCCCTAGGTCTCACTTTTGACCTATATCCCTCTACTGTCACCAGAACCAATCCTACCACATATCGACCCAACCCCAAGCTCAATCTCAACCCCAATCCACCAATCACTCTCATTCTACCCAGTTCCATTCCCACATTAATCTCAGACCCAACTTCTCATCTACCCTGTTATCTCCCCTCATCCCCACTTTCATCCCCATCCCAACTCACACCCAACTTCATCCCCACCCACCCAGCAACTCACATCACTCACTCCAAACCTCTCCTAGCTCAGTAGCTTGTCCTCCGTAGGTCTGGAAGTCACCTAGTCTTGTGGATTTTTTGTAACATAAATCTCTTCCTCAAAGGAAGCCGTGTGGCACGGCCCAATATATGAGAAAGAAAGAACAAAAACAAAAGGAAGGAAAGAGGAAAAGAGGGAGGGGGAGGGAGATGGGAGGGAAAGAAGAAAGTTGCTCTAAATGAACAGGGGGTCCTGGAGACCTGTCTCCTGGACTGTTCGTCTCCCCCTAAAGAATCACTATGGCTCCCCCTTGCCCTTACACTAGATGGGTCCCGGCTGCCCCAGGATCTGAAGTTGGAAAGTTCTAATTTAAAAAGAAAAAGAGAGAGAGAGAGAGAAAGAAAGAAAGAACACCTATTGGATACTGAGTACACTTGCTACCTTCGTGTCTCCTGGCTTGATCTTATGACCGCACCAGTCCAGATGCAAGGAGGTAGAGAAATGCCCCCGCTACTTTTACACAGAAAACATCTGGATATATACATCATCTGTTACTAGAAATAGCCAGCATCTGGTTATTCAGTACAGAGGGTAACAGCAGGGTTCTTCCGCCTAGCCTGCACCTTTGGCACTCCCCTCTCCGACCCTCAGTCTCTCATCATGAGAAGGCTGCTACGAGAGGTCGATGAGATGATGCACACGATGAAGGCAAAACACGATACTTTCTTCCTCTTTAGCATCCAGTTCTCTGAGGACTGGAGGACTAGAGGACTCGGAGATGAACACATGTGAGACCGCATATCCTATTGCAGCTCCTATTGTGCTCCTAGGAGCACAGTGATGGCCAGGACAGGCCCCCACCCCGCCTTCACGGTTCACTGAAGGGGCAGGTTCCTTGTCAGACAGTGACAGCCCAGAGTGGGCAGGTCTGTGATAGCAGAAACAGAGACAGGATAAGCAGGACTGTGGGGAGAAAAGCCCAGGGCCCTGTGGAAGCTCAAAGGAGGCACCTGACCCAGCCCAGAGGGTCTGGAAGGACTTACTGGCAAGGCTGGGGAGAGATTCCAAACTCGGGGTCTTTGTCTTATCAAACATTGGGAAAGGGGATTCAGATGACAGCGGTTTTGGGAATAGGTCATTGGTGGAGCTGGCCCCTTCCTTTCTACCCAGGCATTGCCTTCTCCAATGGAGACCGGTGGAAAGCCCTGAGAAAGTATTCTGTTCAAATTCTGCGCAACTTCGGCATGGGGAAGAGAACCATTGAGGAGCGGATCCTGGAAGAAGGCCACTTCCTGCTGGAGGAGCTTCGGAAAACTCAAGGTCTAGTTCCCCACATGCAGCCCATACCCCTCATTCACCTCCAGCCTACTTAGGGGGTCAGGGCAGCCCCATACCATAGCATGGGTGTGAACTCAGAACTAGAGGCTTCTCACTTGACCAGTGATAAGAGAGGCGCCCCCTGGAGGTGGATCAGTTTATGACGCTGTGTTTCCTTGAGGTATGGTGACAGTGGGCGTCCCAGGTGACACTAGCAGTAAAGAACCTGCCTACCAATGCAGATGTCAGAGATACGGTTTTGATCCCTGGGTTGGGAAGATCCCCTGGAGGAGATCCCCTGGCCACCCACTCTAGTATTCTTGCCTGGAGAATCCCATGGACAGAGGAGCCTGGCAGCTACGGTCCATAGGGCCGTAGAATTGGACACGACTGAAGCGACTTAGCATGCATGCACAGGGTGGCAGAGTATGTCCTGGTCCCTTTGTTGCACTGTCTCTGTGTGGTCTTTCGAGCGATGCTCCTGTCATAGTGGCGGGCAATATGCTGCTGCTGCTGCTCTTGAAAACTCACCATGTGCGGGGGCCTGTGTTAAGCTCATTTTCAGGCGCAAGCCCCTTAAGCCTTGGAACAATCCATTTTGCAGATGAGAAGACTGAGGCACAGAGATTGAGCAACCAGCTTGAAATGATAAAGCTAGAAAGTAGAAGAGCCAAGATTTAAACCTAAGTCTTAGATACCAAAGTCCTCATGCCAAACATTAATACTCATTTATCCAGTGCTTACAGATTCCAGGTACTATGGTAAACTCTTTGCATGTGTTGACAAGTTGCACCCTCCCAGAAAACCTAGGGAGTTATTACAAGTGATGAAGCTGAGGCCTAGAAAGGTTAGTCATGTGCCTGGGAAGTGCCAGAGATGGGATATAAACCCAGGTCAAAGCTGTCGACCATGAAAAAAAGTTAATAATCAACATTTAAGGTGATGCCTATCATATGCCAGCACTATTCCAAAACTCTGTGTATATCACCTTGAAAAATCACCCAGGGACGTCCCTGGTGGTCCAGTGGTTCAGGCTCCATACCTCCACTTCAGGAGTGCAGTTTCCAGCCCTCGTTCAGGAACTAAGACCTGGCATGCTGCACAGCATGGCCAAAGTAAATTTAAAAGTTTCAGTTCTCCTTTAGAAAAGAGAAATCACCCAAACCTCAGAAGTAAGTACTAGCACAAACCCCATTTTACCGAAGAAATTGAGGCAGAGAAAGGTAATGGCCCTCTACCCTGATCTCCAAATCTTGCTGACTTTGGGGGGAGAAGTGGCAGGTAATACCTCACGGATTAAATAACGTGATGTAAGTAAAAGAATTATAACTGCCTGAATTATTTTCCTGTTGCTGCTGCAACAAACTGCCACAAATTTAGTGTCTTAAAACAATACAAATTTATTCTCCAGTTCTGGGGGTCCAAAGTTTAAACTGGGTCAGCAGAGGTGGCTTCTTCTGGAGGTTCTAGAGGACAATCCAATTCCTCACCTTTTTTAGCCTCTAGAGGCTGCCTGCATTCTTCAGCTTGTAGCCCCTTCCTTCATCTTCAAAGCCAGCAGCATAGCATCCACCAATGTCTCTTCCTCTCTCTCTCCCTCTTTCCATCACCACATCACTTTTGGGGGGTTTGGGGGTTGGCCACACTGTGCAGCTTGATCTTAGTTCCCCAACCAGGAATTGAACCTGAGCCCTTGGCAGCAGAAGCACAAAGAACCAACCACTGGACCACCAGGGAATTCCCATCACATCACCTTTTCTACTCAGACCCTTTGCTTTCTTATAAGGACCCATGTGATTACATTAAACCCACCTAGATAATCCAGAATAATCTCCCATTCCAAGATCCTTAACTTAATCACATATGCACAGGCTTTTGGAATTGGGACATGGACATCTTGGTGGGGGGTGGGGAGCGTGGCTGGAGCATTACTCAGTCTACCATACCACCTTTCTTTGGCTCGTGATGGCATGATGGCCCTTAACTAAGCATTGCCAGCCACACATTCACTGACTCTTTATAAGAGCCCCATGAGGAGAAGACTATCATCAAGCCCATTTTATAGATGGGAAAACTGAGGCTCAGAGAAGGGAATTCGGTTCCTCTAGGTCACATGTTGGAGAAGGCAATGGCACCCCACTCCAGTACTCTTGCCTGGAAAATCCCATGGGCGGAGGAGCCTGGTAGGCTGCAGTCTATGGGGTCGCTAAGAGTCAGGACACGACTGAGCGACTTCACTTTCACTTTTCACTTTCATGCATTGGAGAAGAAAATGACAACCCACTTCAGTGTTCTTGCCTGATGAATCCCAGGGACAGGGGAGCCTGGTGAGCTGCTGTCTATGGGGTCACAAAGAGTTGGACACAACTGAAGTGACTTAGCAGCAGCAGCAGCAGGTCACATGTAGACTAAGAGGCCAAGCCAAAATCCAGACTATGTCTAGTTAACTCCAGATTCAGTTTTCTGGGCTGTGCTCTTGTGTAATGGCCAGTGTGGGAATGTGCTGTATTGGTGTTGCTTTCTGTGATCTGTTGGGTCATCAGATCACATTGGGTGTCAGGTGTTGTGTGGCTGTGTGTCATTGCTGAGTGAAGTTGTAGTGTTGGCAGGCACTGGGTGTAAAGTTGTATTGTGTAGGCTGTGTATTGTGTCACCAAGAATACCCTGTGCAGCTGTTTAGTATTGCTGTCGATGTGCTATAAGGTAATGTGCGTTCTGTGCTGTCTGTTGTGTGGCCAGATATTTTGTGGGTGCTGTTGTGCTGTGTTAGGTGGCCAGGAGCAGGTGTTCAGTGCTGTGAGTCACACTGATACGGTTGGGTTGGATGTTGTGCAGTTGCTGCCTGGGGCCTGGTTTGTCGTACACTGTGTCTCCTGAGCCATGCCCCTTGACCCATTCACCCTTCACCTTCAGGCAAGCCCTTCGACCCCACATTTGTGGTGAGCCGCTCAGTGTCCAACATTATCTGCTCAGTGATCTTCGGCTCCCGCTTCGACTACGACGACGACCGTCTGCTCACCATTATCCACCTCATCAATGAAAACTTCCAAATCATGAGCAGCCCCTGGGGAGAGGTCAGGAGACCAAGTTCCACGGGCGACAGGGTTGGGGGTTCCAGCCAGTTCAGGGCTCTCGGGGGAGAAGTGGGTAGGGAAGGAATTGCTATTGGCCCCGCCCTCTCCGTATGACCCCGCCCCCGAGGTATGCGGCCCCGCCCACTCCGCAGGGGCTCTGCGGACACACAGGACCTGCCCCACCCTACACACACACACACACACACACACACACACCCCTTCACCTTACCTTCTCTGCTGCTGCCTGCTCCTCCCAATCCCTTCAACTCTGCTCCATCCTTAGATGTACAATATCTTTCCTAACCTCCTGGACTGGGTGCCCGGGCCACACCGACGCCTTTTTAAGAACTACGGACGCATGAAGGACCTCATCGCCCGCAGCGTCCGTGAACACCAGGCTTCCCTTGACCCAAACTCTCCCCGGGACTTCATTGATTGCTTCCTTACCAAGATGGCACAGGTAAGTAAGCCCTACCTGGAAGTCCCATCTCTGATCTGACCTTCCATCCTGCTTCGAACCAACAAATATCTCGAGATGAGCGTGTTTGGGTCTGAACTCCCCACATCCAGGAAGTGAAGTTGGATTACCTGGCTCTTCTGGGGCTACTCAGGGCCTCCGCCAATTAACAGCCTCATTAAGAAATCCTTCAGGGTTTGTTTATTTAATCGGCCGCGTGGCTGAGATTTTCCCTACCCTACCCTCCGCGCTCCCCAGATCCCCGAAGGAAAGGAAATTGAACAGAGGAGGCGCTGAACTGACCCCCAGTAGCAGCTGTGCAGGTCTGCGGGGAGTGGGGCACAGAGTCTCGGCGCCCAGAGACCTCCCTCCGCCTTGGCGCACATCCCCGGCCCTAACCCCTTCAGGAAAAGCAGGACCCGCTGAGCCACTTCGTCATGGACACTCTGCTGATGACCACACACAATCTGCTCTTTGGCGGCACCGAGACCGTGGGTACCACGCTGCGCCACGCCTTCCAACTGCTCATGAAGTATCCAGAAGTGCAAGGTGCGAGCGCCGGGAGCCCCGCCCACAGACCTTGAGCGCCCCCCCCCCCCTCAGTGTGCCTGGTAGCGAGAGCCCCCAGCTCATGCTTGGGTCCCACAGCCAAACCCGCAAGCCCACTGGAGGCTGACCCCACTCACGTGGCTCCCCCGATCCACATATTCTGTCCGGACGGGGACCCCGTCCACAACGTCTTGCTTTGGGACCCATCTCTGACCCTGCACACACAACTCGTACAGACGCCCAGAACCCGGGCCTACCCAAGAATCCCTCCCTCCCACTGCACAGCCTGCGACCCCACCTGCCTAAACCCTGCTTCTGGGTCTTCCCCTGAACCTTCCTGGCCGCCTGGACGCTGTGCGGAGACCGACTGGATCTTTGCCGGCCGCCCCACCTTTGATATCTCAGCTGTCCTGCACACCCCGCTCCTAGTCCTCGAAACCCCGCCGGCAATCCCATGTGGGACCTGGACTCCAAGCAGCCCTGTACACTGTCCGCACAACCTCGCCCCTGGTAGCCCAGGCGGGAACGAAACTTTCGCCCTCACTGCATCTCTGAACCCAGCCCCTCCCTCTGAACCTTCATCTAACCTTCACATGCACCCCTGCAGCGGCCCCCGACCCCCGACCCCGACCTCGACTGGAAAGCAGTGGCTGGACTGCTTCCACACGCATGCACACACCTCTTCTCGGCACAGTCGAGTCTGCTGATCCCCTCAACAACCGCTCTCCCCTCCCCCCACCCCAGTCCGAGTCCAGGAGGAAATCGACCGCGTGGTGGGACGCGAGAGGCTGCCGACTGTGGAGGACCGAGCGGCGATGCCTTACACAGACGCGGTGATCCACGAAGTGCAGCGCTTCGCAGACGTCATCCCCATGAGCTTGCCGCACCGTGTCACTCGGGACACGAACTTTCGAGGCTTCACGATACCCAGGGTACGGGGGACACCTGGCAAACCATACCTAAAACCTCAGGAAGAGGCATCCCACACTCGATATGGTCATCCAGGGTTCTAGAAAGGAAGACCCAGGCCCTAGCAAAAGACATCTGAGGCCCTTAAATCCAGAACCTCAGACCCTTCCCAAGACCTCGTCCTATACCATACTGGACTAGACCTTGTCCTGAACACCAGGCCCCTTCCCTGTGACCCCTAGGACCCCTCTCTGAAATCCCCAAGGTCTGAGACTTCACTCTGGGGACCCCCTGTACCTAAACACTGTTCTGGGAGAACTTTCTCCCTCCCCAGGAACCCCAGATTTGTTTCTACAAGGAGGATATCCCACATCCCTACCTCAGACCCCAACAGAATCATTTTCAGCACCCGTCACTGGGAACCCTAGACACTGATACCCATTTCCTGGACTCCTGATGTAGATCCAGGCTCTGTAGAGTGGAAATCCTCTACTGGGAACCTCCCAGCCCTTCTAACCCGCCACTGATTCTGCCTCCCCACCCACGCAGGGCACCGATGTCATCACCCTCCTTAATACAGTCCACTACGATCCCAGCCAATTTCAGAAGCCCAAGGAATTCAACCCTGAACATTTTCTGGATGCCAATATGTCCTTCAAGAAGAGTCCTGCCTTCATGCCTTTCTCAGCCGGTGAGAGTGGTGGGGGGCAACGGTCAGTCTTTCTGGCCCAATATTCCACCTACATTCCCCAAGCCTAATTCAACTCTCCAAACCCTTTCACCTCTTCATCCCACCCAGTCCTCAGCTTTAGATGCGCAGACATCCTTTCTCCTTCCCAACTCTTCCCCTACAGGCTGATAGCAACTGAAAGCCTTGTGGAGGGAAGCAAGGAGACAGGATTGTCATCTAACTTGGACATGGTCATTATCAGTCTCTCCACTGGGTGGTGCAGTTGAAGTCGTTCTGGTTTTTCTTGGCTTTGGTCTTTAAACGGCTGGGAAAAACATCTTTTCCTGCTTAACTCAGTGTTCCAAAAGGGAGTAGGGTGCATAATAATAGGTAACATACAACACTGCCTGCTGTGCACCAGTGCTACCTCTGAGAACTGTAAGAGTGGTGGCTAAGAGATGCACTTTGCTGCCAGACCCCAGCTTTGTTATATTCTAGCCGTTTGGCCTTGGATATGCTCCTTCCCTTCTCTGTGCTTCGGGTTTTACATCTATGAAATGGCAATCATAAAAAAGCCCACCCCTGGGAGTTGTTACAAGGATGAAATCAATTGATAGTAGGGCTTAGAGCAGCGAGGTCACATGCATACTAAACTGACATAGCATTATATTCTCACTGTTTCACCTCCATTTGCCTTTCACAACAACCTGAAAAAAAAGTGAAAACGTTACTTGCTCAGTGGTTTCCAGGCTCCTCTGTCCGTGGAATTCTCCAGGCAATAATACTGGGGTGGGTAGCCATTCCCTTCTCCAAAGGATCTTCCTGGCCCAGGAATCCAACCCGGATTGCAGGCAGATTCTTCACAGTCTGAGCCACCAGGAAAAGCCCCTCGTGGCAACCTAATGAAGCACTATTATCCTCCCCATTTCAGATACCTACCCAGAAACTCTGGCTTGCCCAGGATCACAGAACTAGTAATAGTGGTCAGGATTCGAATCCCTGCAAGGTTGCACTTGTAGGAGGTCCACAACATACTTAAACTGTCTGTCCCGCGCCTTTAGATAGATGGTGCCTGGAAGCCACTGAGCAAGTAACGTCTGTGAGTCCCCACTCATTATTCTCATGCTTTCCTCTGAAAGTGGAGGAGGCCCTTCACCCCCGTTTTGTCTCATTGCTCCTCCCCCTCCTTTCTCCCTGCAGGACGCCGGCTGTGCCTGGGCGAGGCGCTGGCGCGCATGGAGCTCTTCCTCTACCTCACCGCCATCCTGCAGAGCTTCTCGCTGCAGCCGCTGGGGGCGCCCGAGGACATCGATCTGACCCCGCTCAGCTCGGGTCTTGGCAATTTGCCCCGGCCTTACCAGCTCTGCGTGCGCGCGCGCTAAGGCCGAATCCCTTCCAGATTCGTCTGTGAACGATGGGGCCTGTGTGGAGGGGTGCTTCGATCCATCGTCTCGTTCCCCTGCGCCCCATCCCTCTCGCTGTCACACTCGCTTCCCATCACCTTGCGCCAGCTGCATGCCCTTCCCCAACATTCCTGTCTTTATCTTCTGTGCCCCTGAAGCATGGGGAAGGGAAAGCACGTACCTTGTTTAAGCCACAGAATTCGTTCTACTGCACACCCTTTGGTGGAGAAGGTTTTTTGTATCCGTTTCTATTAAATTATCTTTAGAATAGATTCAAACCTACCTTGGCTGAATTAAAGGGAGGAGGACGGTCCTCTAGGATGGACAGAAGTAAGGTCTGGCTGCAGAGAAGGGAGACACCTGGTTTGGATGCGTTCAACCCTCACTCTTAGGGAAGTTTAAATAAAAAAAATTGGGAGAAAGTGTTTCCTGGAGACAGACTGGGAGGTAAAGGCTGAGAGGGCCTGAGTGAAGACAGAAGTAAAGAAACCAAGGCCAAGAAAAAGACAGCAGCCCAGAAAGGTTCCATAGGTCTGCCAGAGATGCAGGGCGCTGTACAAAGATGGAGATATAAGCAGAGAAAGTGAGAGATACGGAGAAATAAACAGATGTGGAGACTGGGAAATCACAAGTACTACCACTTAGTGCTGCTGCTGCTGCTGCTGAGTCGCTTCAGTCATGTCCAACTCTGTGAGACCCCATAGACAATTGCCCACTAGGCTCCTCTGTCCCTGGAATTCTCCAGGCAAGAACACTGGAGTGGTTGCCATTTCCTTCTCCAATGCATGAAAGTGAAAAGTGAAAGTGAAGTCAGTCGTGTCCGACTCTTAGCGACCCCATGGACTACAGCCTTCCAGGCTCCTCTGCCATGGGATTTTCCAGGCAAGAGTACTGGAGTGGGTTGCCATTGCCTTCTCTGACCTAGTGCTTCCTATTCACACACGGGTCCAAATGCCTCATTTAAATCTTCCTATGGGGCAAAGCCAGGTGGCGCTAGTGGTAAAGAACCTGTCTGCTAACGCAGAAGACATAAGAGAGGTGGGTTCCATCCCTGAGTGAGGAAGATCCCTTGGAGGCAGGCATGGCAACCTACTCCAGAATTGTTGACTGGAGAATCTCATGGACAGAGGAGCCTGGCAGGCTATAGTCCATAGGGTCCCGAGGACTTGGACGCTACTGAAGTGACTTAGCACACAAATACCTGGCACAGAGCAATTTTGTTATACATTGTTTTAAATAAGGTAGGCTTTTATTTAGTTTACTATTTTTGGCTGCACTGGGTCTTTGTTGCTGCACACAGGCTTTCTCTAGTTGCTGTGAACTGGGGGAGGGGCTAGTCTAGCTGGGGTGCACAGATTCCTCATTGCAGTGGCTTCTCTTGTTGTGGAGCATGGGCTCTAGGGTGTGCAGACTTCGCCAGTTATGACACAGGGGCTTAGTTGCCCCTCAGTATGTGGTATCTTTTCAGAGTAGGGATCAAACTCATGTTCTTCATTGGCAGGCGGATTCTTAACCACTGGACCACTGGGGAAGTGCTATTATATATTTTTACAGCAAAACTGAGGTTGCTCAGAGAGGTGAAGTGACTGCCCAAGATCACAGTCAGAAATGAGCAGAGCTAGGTGCAGAAAGCAGATCTTCTGGCTCCCACCCCGCTCTTTGAAATCTTATGAGTCAGAGACACAGAGGAAAGTAGAGAGATAACAAGGACTGAGACCTGGGGAGGTAAAGAGAATAGAAGATAGAGACAAAGAAAGAAAAAAAAACAATGACCAGAGAAAGACAGACAGAAGGGCAATTAATGGGGAAGTGAGGCACTGGAAGGCTCAAACTCTCACTCATTTCTCATCCCTCTCACTGAATTATCTCTTTGTCTTGCAATTCCTCCCTTTGGGGTGGATAGCAGTCCCAGGCATGGGGCCTCCCAAACTGGGACTGGATTTGACAAGCTGACAATCCTGCTGACAGTAGCTTTTCTCAAAGAGCAGGCATCTCAAGCTTCACTGAGCTGGAGGTAGACAGAATGAGGCTGGCCCCCCAGCCAGGGGCAGAGGTGACGTGGGAGGCCCTTCCCTGAGTGGAGTTTCCCAAGGTCATTCAGAAGTTGGGACAGCTTTGCTGAGTACGGGGCCAGCTAGAGGGAGGCTTATAGGCAGTCCCCACATGGGGCGGCGGCTCCCTAATCCCCATGCTGTTCCCACCCCAAGCCGAGTCTGCCCCAAGGCCCAGGCAGGGATGCAGAGGTAGAGGGGGAAAAGGAGATTCACAGGTCCTAAGAAAGAAAGATGGAGAGACAGCAAAGAGAAACACATGGTGAAGAAAAAGAGACAGGAAGAGACAGAGAGATACATAGAGTGAGATCCTGAAAATCAAAGACTGGGAGTGAGAGAGACAGAGGAGGAGAAAGAGAGGAATTGAGAAATGGGGAGAGACAGGTGTCCAAAGAGATGGAAGACAAGGAGACGGTAAAGCCAAGATGGAAATTAAGAGAGGCACAGAGCTGAAGAAAGGCAGCGATCTGAGAGGACAAAAAGAGAACTGGAGAGAAACCTCAAGAGATGAAATAGAGACAAGGCGGGAAGAAAGACATTTACAAGGATTCAGCCAAAGACAGAGACAGAGAAACAGAGTCTGAATTAGAGAGAGACAGAGAGAAAAAGGCACAGAAACAGGGATGATACAAAGCCATGCCTTCATTCAACAAACATTTACTGGGTGCCCACCATGTGCTGGGCACTATTTTAGGTGCTGGGGATACAGAAGTGAACAAAACAAAACGCCTGCTCTTGAAAAGAGCTTGAAAGGAACTTTCCTGGTGGCCTAGCAGTTAAGACTTCACCTTCCAATGCAGAGGGTGTGGGTTCGATTCTTGGTCAGGAAGCTAAGACCCCACATATCTTGTGGCCAAAAAACCAAAACATGAAACAGAAACGGACTTCCCTGGTGGACCAGCAGTTAAGAATCCACCTGCCAGCAGCGGGGACATGGGTTTGATCCCTGGTCCTCGAAGATCCCACATGCTGCGGAGCAACTAAACCCATGCATCAAAACTACTTAGCCTGCGCTCTAGATTCTGCACACAGCAACAATAGAAGCCACCAGCACTAGACAATAGCCTCTGTTCTCTGTAACTAGAGAAAACCTGCGTGCAGCAATGAAGACCCAGTGCAGCCAAAAAAAAAATTAAGTTAAAAAAAAACCCAAAACACCCAGAAGCAATAGTGCAACAAATCCAGTAAAAAACCTCTTAAAAATAGCCCGAGAAAGAGGATCCATATGAGAATCTGGGAGGGAAGTTGGAGGGTGGAGTCCAGGAGGGCACACTTGCTGCAACCCTGCAGTCTGAAGGGTCAGCACCTCTAAGCAGAGCCCTGCCCCTAAACCTCTGCCATTCACCAGACAGGGAAAGGTTGACAGGTAGGGAGATGTGGTACACAAACAGGCAGGGAGATGGGGAAGCAGAGACAGAGGGAAATTAAAGTAAAGACAAAGTAAAAGAGGCTCAGGGAGAGAAAAAGACGGACATTGAAAAGAGCACACCAGAGAGAAAATTTGTTTTCAGACACAAACAGAGGCAGACCCTGAAAGTAAAACAGAGAGAAAAGGGAAGAGAGAGAAAGAGACGAATAGAGAAACAGAGGGATTGAAAGTGAGAGACACTTCCAAAGGCAAGCCCAGGCCTGGACTCTGCAGTGTCCCCCCATCATCACCCTGGGTCTGGGCCCTGTGCCAGGCACCTGGCAGAAGCCTGGGTCCAGCAGGGCAGGGTGGGCGGGAGGGTGGGCCGCATTCCTGAACAGTCTGTTCCAAGTACAGACTCAGCCACATCCCCCACCCCTGGCCCATCCAGGCCTGGGTCTGCCCCACCCCAACCTACCCCAGCCCACACTCCCAGGGCCAGCCGGAATGAGGGCAAGTTTATCTGCCATCGTGGTCTGGCCTCAGGTGGAGGTGCCCACTGAAGGACCTGGGGAACTGGAGACCAGGGGTGTAGCAGCAAGGGTATAGGACATTTGGGGCATCTCGGAGCCAGAACATTGGGAACAGAGATGGAGGAGTTCAGGACAGGGCCTAAGTATGAGATTCAGGGGGATCAACTGTGGGAAGGTACCCAGGAGTCATAGGATAGGCATGGAAGTGGCAGGCTGAGTGGCACTAGGGGGCTCCTAGTGAGCATCTAGAAGACAGGTACAGCATACAAGGCTCCAAGAGTAATGAGTGTGGAATTGACAAGGGCTAAGGTGTTGAGTCCTTAGGTAACACAGCCATGGAGCACAGGTGCCGGAGTCCAGCTCCAGCAGCCAGGGAATCAGCCTGAAGGGGTGAGCAGTGTCGGTGGACAATGATGCAGCCTCTGACTCGAGGTACAGGACTACATGTTTATTTAAGCCTCAGGTTTTCTTTTATACTTTGACAAAAGCATTAGGTCAAAGGTTTGACATTTTTAGTTTTCCCCAGATTTATTGTCTCCAGAAATCATTGTTGCCCTACAGAGTTCCTGCTTCAGCATTCTCTCAGAATCAGCTTTACTATGTTATCTACTTCCTCTTATGTGTCTTATACTTAACTTGTGATTACATTGTAACTCATGTTACATTCCTCAGTTTATTTTTTTATCTTTCTAAATCCTGTTTGCCCCTAGCATCTTAAGATCACTATCTCCTAAAAAGGCTTCTAGCTATTCTTAATTCTTCCTAAACCCTAAGCTCAGCAAACATCTTTTGCCATAAATATTTCCCTCACAAACAGGTCTCAGATAACAATCCTTCCCATGGCCTCAAGCTGCGGCCTACGTGCTCATCCTGGAACATTCTTTGTAAAGATCCTTGAACAAATGTCAATGGTTACTTTATATTTTCTGGGCACAACTGCAGAAGGCTTTGTGCTTTCTCATGCTTCTCTCAAGAACAATAAGCACCTTAACATTTTTTCCAGCCAACTCAACCGAAGAAAGGAGAGAGCAAGTCAGAATCACAAGGCCTAACTCCTTCATCCTGGGACTGTACCTGCGGGATGAGGAGAGGGGGTTGGGACCATGCCTCCATTTTGTCACTAATGCCTAATGCAGCTCCCGACACACAGGAGTGCCAGGCTAATGCACACATCACTAGGGGTGTTTTATGAAGTTTATTCAGGAATCAGAAGTACAAGGTACAGGACTTCCCTGGTAGTCCAGTGATTAAGAATCCGACTACCAATGCAGAGGGCACAGGTTCGATCCCTGGTGCAGGAAGATCCCACATGCCACGGGGCAACTACCTTTGAGTTGCAACTACTAGAGCCTGGGCACCCTAGGGCCTATGCTCTGCAGCAAGAGAAGCCACTGCAATGAGAAGCCCTTGCACTGCAACTAGAGAGTAGCCTCTGCTTGCCACAACTAGAGAGAGTCCACTAGTAGCGACAAAGACCCAGTGCAGCCAATTAATTTTTTTTTTTTTAAGTATAAGGTCCAGCATTCATGGACCCAGAGGTGTCCAGGGGATATAGGAATGCACAACTACAGGACAAGATGGACCCAAAGGTACTATGGAGGGTGTACCTGTTGATTTGGTGTGCTGACATGAAAATGCTAGTGCATTAAGACTACCAAATAAGACAGGCTGAGGCAGGCACACACGTGCGCACACACATGCACACACACGTGCACGTGTGCACACACACACACACACAAAGCCAGGAGAAGCCAAGCACACCAGTGACATGGAAAAGAACTGGGTTGACAAATTACAGAATGAGAGGCTGGCAGGTGCCCACTCCTCCACACTCAGTCTCCACCCTTGCTCCACCCAAGACCCCAGGGGAATAAAACAGAAGAAATGAGGAGGTGCGGGCATCGAGGATCAGGGCATGATGGTCTCTGGCCTTACAGCGCTGTCATTGCTGGTCCTGCTACTGGCACTAGCCAGGTGGGGTTAGGGTGCACGCAGCACTCCGAGGCAGGGAGCCCTACCTCCTAGGCCTGCTCTGCTCCCGCTGCTGGGGAACTTGCTGCAGTTAAGAGTTTGGACGCCTGGGCTGTGCACTCATGGAGGCAGCCCCGAGTGGGTGGGGGTTAGAATTCAGAATTCTGCATTTCTGGAAGTGGGGCTGGGGGCTGGAATTCTTAGCTCCCTGAATGAAGACAGAGCTGAGGGCTCAGACCCGGCGAGTCCTGAGAGAGGCTGAAGGGGCTAGAGTCCTGCTTCCTGGGGAAGGAGGAGACGGGGTGGGAAGGTAGATCTAGAGGGAAAATGGGCAGTGGGCCTGAGCTCCTGGTTCAAGGCGGAGTCTTGCTGCCACACGCCAACCCTTACTCCCGGGTCCTGAGGGAGGGGGAGCCTACGGCAGGCCACAGAGAGGTCTGTTTTGGCTCAAGGCGGTGGGGAAAGGGGGGCGGGTCCTGAGGACCCAGACACCTAGTTCTGAGGGGGCAGGGGGCTGGGGACCTGAACTTCTAGATTTTGACGGAAGGCGGAGGGGCTGGACTCCTGGATCCGAAGGAGAAGGAAGCTGGGGTCTCGGCGGCGGAGGGGTCAGGAGCCCAGACTGGGGCCCGCTGACCACCGGCTCCGTGTAGCTCTCTGGCCGCTGGGGTCCGGTGTTCACGGTGTGGCTAGGCACGCGCCCTGCAGTGGTGCTGTGCCGCTACGCAGCGCTGCGGGACGCACTGGTGCTGCAAGCGAATGCCTTCTCTGGCCGCAGGCCATGGCAATCTTCGAACGCATCACAGGCGGAAATGGTGAGGCCCAGGGGTGGGCGGCGGGGGTGGGGGCGGGGGGGAGCGGCGGAAGAGCGGCCGGGAATATCCAGTCGGCGAGAAAAAGCTGGATCGGAGAAATGGGGCGGGGCCTCCTAGAGTCAAGGCTAATGAGAGGTTGGGGCGGAGCTACATTGTAGGGGTCAAATGGGAGTAGGGGGACTGGTTCCTTGTGCAGCCCCTAGAAGAGCCAGAGTCAAAGCCAAACAGAGCATGCACTGGTCAGGGGACAGGACCAGCAGAGGCAGGGTCAATGTGTGGATAGGGCCGAGAAGGCTGGAGTGGTGGCATCCAAAAGATCTGGAACAGAAGCAGAGCGAAGAGTTGCGAGAAAGTCGGCTCCATCGCGGGAAGCTTCTGGGATGGGGCGTGGCCAACTTATCACCCCACCCCTTCTCTTCCCAACGCCCCCCCACAACTCCCCCAAGGCATAGCGTTTTCTGAAGGGCCGCGCTGGCCGACGCTGCGCCGTTTTGCACTTGGAGCACCTAAGGAGTTTGGCTTGGGTACGCGTACCGTCGAAGAGCGTGTCCTGGAAGAGGCGGCTTGTCTGCTTGGTGAATTTCAAGCCACTGGATATACGGCCTGGAAAAAGAGAGGGACCAATGTGGGCGTGGACGCTGGTCAAGAAAGGACCCAGTGAAGGCGTTTGGGTGGAACGAAGCCAGTAACCCAAGAGCTGGGTGGGATCTGAACCACCCAGCGTATGACCTTGTCATGTTCCCACCTCTAGGAGTCCCATTCAACCCCCGGCGGCTACTGGATAGTGCTGTATCTAATGTTATCTGCTCCGTGGTCTTTGGGAACCACTATGGCTATGAGGACATGGAGTTCCCGAGGCTCCTGGACCTTTTCAATTACAACTTTCGCATCATGAGCTCCAGGTGGGGTGAGGTGAGAGGGTCGTGTGCCCAGTCTATGCCAAACCCGAGTGCGTGGATCATTAGAATGGAGCAGTCTTAGAACGTTGGAATGGAAGTTTCACAACTTATAACATCGCAGTCCTGGTCCAGACCCCCCAAAGGGAATTAATGGTCTTGTTCAAGGTCCTGATTTCCTGTCCCCCCAGATGTACATTTTCCCCTCCCTCCTGAACGGGCTCCCGGGCCCACACCACTGAATATTCCGAAACTTCACTTCGGGTCTTCATCTCTCAGCAAATCCAGCTGCACCAGCAGACGCGGCAGCCCGGGAAGCCCCACTATTTCATCCATAGCTTCCTGGATCAAATAGATAAGGTACAGGGCCCTGCCACCCTAAATTCTAGCCCTGCCGCCCACCAGCAGGCGCCTGGCACGCAGCAGCACCCATCTTCAGTACCCACAGGAACAGAGAACCCAGAGAGCCATTTCCAGGCAGAGACGTTGGTGATGACAATGCATAATCTCTTCTTTGGTGGTACAGAGATCACAGGCACCACCCTGCGCTATGGACTCCTCATTCTGCTCAAATACCCAGAGATGGCATGTCTGCGAGCTGGAGAGCAAGGGATGAGGAGATTGGGGTTTGGGGTCGGCTGGAGGCTGCGGTATGCACAGTTCACATCTCCGGTATCCCCAAAGTGCAGGCTGAGCTGGATGGCGTGGCTGGCCGAATGCGTGCCCCAACCCTGGAGGACTGAGAGCACCCGCCCTGCACCAACACTGTGCTGCACGACATCCAGCGTTTCATCAGTATGTTGCCCTTTGGGCTCCCACGTGCTCTCACCTGCAACACTACTTCCTGCCTAAGGTGCCCATTGAGTCTGGGGATCCTGCACAGGAACGGGGAAGGCCTATCAGCGGGTCTGAGCATTCACTGCTGATGCACAAAGGATTCCTTGCGTTGGCTTCTAACTGGGGTCTTTTTTGAGTAACCTTGGCACATCACCCCAGGGCACCTTTGTGATTCCTCTGCTTGTGTCTACACACTGGGTCCCCACCCAATTCAAGAACCCAGAATGCTTAAACCCCACCAACTTCCTAATGACCAGGGTGAGTTGCACAGCAACAACGCCTTCATGCCCTTTGCCCTAGGTCTGGGCTGGGCAGGGAGGAGACCAGTCAGGACATACCCTGGCATGCATGGGTTTCTCACTCCATACCCGTGTCCCCAGGAAAGCGGATGTGCCTGGGTGCAGGCCTGGCCCCAACCGAGATCTTCCTCACCTCCATTCTACTGTGGTTCTTCCTGCTCCCTGTGGGGAGCCACTCCGACACAGACCTCACCCCGCAGTGCACTGGCCCGGGCAACGTGCCCCCAGCCTTCCAGCTCCGCCTCGTGGCCCGCTGAAGGCAGATTCAGCTCAGCTCACTGGCTCTCAGAACTCCTTACCCTCTTCGGTCAATAAAAGCCTGAACTGCAGATGGAGGACTCTTTTCAAAAAGAGGGAGCAAGAGAGTCAGCTATATGCAGCTCTGAGGTAAACTTTTATTTCTTGGCTGATAGGACTTGCACACCCATGCTCCTCCCAGCACCTTTATCCTGCCCAAGCAGTGGCAGCCTAGTCCAAAAGGTGCCATGATGACAGGGGTTGGGGAGTCACTTCACATTCCAGGCTGGAGGTGTGGGGGACTTGGGGATATTCCCCCACAAACCTTTGCCAGCAAGAGGCCATGACTCACCCCAACCCCAGATCCTGCGTCCTGGCGGGAGGTGGCGATGCCTCCTTCCAGCTCTCCAAACCTGAGAGGGGCATGACCAGACAGGGCAGGACACAGGCCCCCAGCTCCAGTAACGGAAGGCCCCAACACTGGCTCCTGTCCAGGACACAACCCCCGTCCCCATCCCAGGGCAGTAGAGGTCTCTCCTCCTCCTTGGTTCTCAGCAATGGACGGAGCCCTCCACACCAGGCAGGACGGAGGCAAGGTCAGAAGCAGTGGTGGTGGCGGGGAAGGAGCAGGCACCGAGACGGGCAGCACCGGGGCCCAGGGCTCTCCTGAAGCCAGGGCAAGCTGTCTGTGCATGCAGCTCTGGGACTGGCCACTAGGTGGGTGTAGTCGGCTGTGACACGGGCACTTGGACACCTTTCTGTCCTGATGCTGGGGAGGAAGAGGGACAGGGGATTGAGTCATCGGGAAGGAACAGAGGCCAAGGGAAACTGGGAAGATTGGGAGAGTATCAGAAGAGAGGGGCTCATGCTGGGGACACCAGGTGAGTCAACTGTCTAGGGAAGGCAGGCAAAGATGGGGAAAAACGAGCTGCAAGGTTCAGTGACTTGAGATTCATCAAGAGATGATGAGGTTCATCAGAGACTGATGAGACAGCTTGAGGCCTAAAGAAGTACATGCAACAGGAAGGACTTAAGAGGCGGGTCACCATTTGGGAAGCAGGTACCTAGCTGATATTTGTCTTTGGCTGCTGCTCGCTCCTTGGCATCAAAATACCAGACAGTGATGGCGTACCTGGGGACGAGAGCAGCCCCAGAGGGCCATTAGAGATCACAGTTAATCCCACCCACTATCTCCACCCCCTCAGCCGCCCCGCCCCCCGCCCCGCCCTCCGTCTTGGCATCCCGTCACTTCCTAGTCACTCCAGGGGTCTGACAAGACTGCTAATGCAGGCAGAGTAGGTGGTCACATTCCCAGAAATATGGATCCTACCTGGTGGCATAGGCTGGTTTCACCTCATGGGGGTTCCGCCGATCAGACCAGAAAATGAGCAGCCGGTCGAAGAGGGGCTCAATGTTGGCTACCACGGGCCGGCCCTCAGGGAATATCTGCAGCAGGCCGCCATGCACCTGAGGGCGGGCCAGAGGATGAGGCAGGAGGCTGGCCAGCACTGCCTGGAACCCCACCTCCCCTTGCAGAGCCAACCCACAAGGGCCCGCCAGGGGGCATAGTAACTGCATGTATCACTCCCTCCCACCACTCAGACTCTGAAAATGAATGACAACCCAGGGTCTGCATCACCATGGAAACGGGCAGGAAGCTACTAAAGACGACAGGAAATGGGGCGGGGGAAGTGCTCCTTAGGCTGGGGGCTGGGCAGACTGCACCATTACCCAACACCAGGAGTCACCACCACACAGCTGGAAGGAGGTGCCATTTCCAGGAAGGGCCCCTAAAAGATTACAACGCCCCCCAGTGGGTTGAGAAGAGGACCAGGACCATACGAGCAGCTGGGCGGGGAGAGGAAAAGCCTCTGGGTGAACGCCGCCCCAGCCCACCATCCTACCTTGACGTCCCAGTTCTGATTCAGGTAATAGATACAGGTGATGCAGCGCCCATCGCCATGGGGATTGTCCACGTGTCTCACGTACCCCAGCCCGTTTCCTGGGTAACATGCCACCATGGCCTGGCAGAGATGGAGACAGGGTTTACTGCGGCGAGCAGGCAGGGACTTTTGAGCAAGCCAGCCATTACCTCCTCTTTCTCACCTCTTTCAGCCCCTCACCTCTCCTCAAGGGTCCTGGGGGCTCCAAGGGTTCCAGCACCCATACGTTCCTTTTTAACCAAGCCTCTATCCACAAGAAACCTCAGCTCCTGGCCCCAAGAGCCCACTTCCCACACACACGAGGCACACAAAGACTGAAGGCAAAAGAAGGGGGCACAGAGTTTGAGATGGTTAGATAACACTACTGACTTGATGGACATGAATTTGAGCAAACTCGAGACAGTGAAGAACAGAGAAGCCTGGCATGCTGCAGTCCACGGGGTCACAAAGGGTCGGACACAACTTGGCAACTGAACAGCATATACATGCCCAGAGTGTGGAACCAAGACGCAGCTCAGTGACTGAGGGTTTGGTTTTTTAAAAGATAACCCCGATCCCAAACTCAAACATTTCAGTAGAATAAAACCAATTTAAATGTTACTTAAACATTTTGTGGTATACAGGGATGTGGCCTCAAAGCCCCACATGAGTTCTCTCCCAGAGCTGTAGAGTTGGAATGACCTGGGACACTGATGCCCAGGCCCACCTCAGAGGTTCTGATGTACTTGGCCTCAGGTGCAGCCTGGAATTTTTAAAGGTTCCCAGGTAACTCTAATTTGCACAATGTTGAGAAGCACTGATCGTAACGGCAAAGAGTATCTGCTAGATACAGTCTCCTACACATGTGAACAGTACCAAAACCTGTAACATGACTAGAACCTGAGATCTAATCAGTTCCAAGGATAACCTGTCAAGTAGCCCTGGACAGTCTCATCATCTGCTACTGCTGCTAAGTCACTTTGGGCCTCAAATGCCTCATCCATCTCATCTGTCAAACGGGGATAACAAACAGCTCCTGTTCACAGCAGTAGCATGAACCCCTCCGAGAATATGACTTTGGGGCTCCTGACCCCCACAGACCTAAGAGTTAGGCCTCATCCCAGGCCATGGTTTCTATATGGAGAGGTCTAGCCACCGGGTTCCCCTTTCTCTCCTTGACTGCTGCTGCTGCCCAAGCCAGCCCTAACCCTGCTGAGCTCTGGGCCTGGCCACTCCAGGCCTGTACGCACAAAATGACAGGTATGGTGTGAGGGAAAGGCCCAGTGTTCCCACAGAGCTATCCCCTGGGTTCACTGGTCTCACTGAGGCCTCAAGAGCTGTGATGCTGGGCAGGGGACTGGGCTGAACTCTTGTTTCAGGCTCCTCATCCCTGAATTGGAGTGTAACTACTTCATAGCTTGCTGAATGAGACATAAATGTCTGGGAAAGCACCCGGGATGGTGCCTGACACGAGTTAAAGCACAGGCTGAAATGTGAAAGGTCCCTGTCCTGTCCTCTGCCCACAGCCACTGGGAAGGCTGACAAGGTCAATAAGGGAGCACTGGCATGAAGCTCCCCGTCTGGGGACCCTCTGTATTGACCCCTCCACCCACAGTGATGCCAGGACAGACTCCGCTGGCCCCTGCTCCTCATAATGCTCAGCTACACCTGGGGGCCATGGCCATCTGCCACAGCCCTGAGGTAAACATTCCCAATCGAAAAGATCGGCACCTGCTGCCAAAACCAGGAGGCTTGCCAGGCACTCCATGGCAGGCCAGGCTGACTCAACCCCTCGGCCTCCTCCCAGCTTATTATTCCCCGGGGCTCACCCCAGCGCGGAGAGTAAGCTGCTCTGTGTTAAACGTGTGCACCTGGCCCACCACAGCACCTGCCCCAGGCAAGAGGCCAGGACAACTGCCACCACCATGGCTACCCAGTGGGGCACCTCTCTCTCTGGCAACATGAGGGCAAGGTCCTGGCCCCCACAGCCCCAGGTTCCAAAGGACTTTCTTTGCACCGCTCACTCCCTGCAGACAGGTCAGTGCTCCAAGCAACTACTTCACCGCGACGAAAGGATCCCTGGCTGTGGCCAGAATGGGGGGTGGCCTGAACCAGTGAGTCACTGATTAGGGACAGGCAAGCCCTCCCCAGTGAGAATCCAAGCCGAGAATTTGCCAGTTTTGTTTGAGGATGGGGTGAGCAAAGGGGTCCAGGGCTGAAACCTCTTCCCCCACATACCATCCCCACACAGCTGCCAGAGACCCTTTACTGCCCCTCACCACAGCTCAAATCCCTTCAAGTTCCTCACTGCATCCCCAGAGAACACAAATTCCTGACCACAGCCTCCAAGGCCACCAGCCTCCCCAACCACCTCTGGCCTCGCAGTCCTCCTGCCTCTTCCCTGAGCAGGCTGAGCTCACCCCCGGGCTTCTGCACCTGCCAGGAACACTCTTCCACCGGTCCCCCTTGGCAGTCAGGTCTCGGGACCTGGAGGCCTCTAACTGAAGGCACCTGGGCCCACTTCCCCTGCCGTCCCCCTCAAAGTGAAATCAGCACAGGCACTTGTTTACCCAGCACTGGCCCCCACGGCCAGGCCAGGCTCCCTAGGGCCAAGAAGGGAGCTGCTGACTGAAAGCACTCTTCTTCTGGGTCTCCGGGCCTCCATGTGTCCTGCCCATGCCTCCTCACAGGACCTCCCACCGTGCAGGCAGGGACACACACTGTAGTCTTTCATGAAGCAGGACTCCTGTGTCAGGCTAGACACAGAGACAGGCCCTTTAAGGCCCCACTCTTCCCCCCACAGATACTCACCTGGGAGTGGGGGGTGGGGTAAGCATCCTCTGGCCTGAGAAGCATCTACTTCCCACTCCCACAAGGGAAAGGGACAGCAAGCAGAGTAATAAGCAAACGTGTTCTTTACACTTCCATCTCCGGGAAGGGGCTGCTAGGATAACGGACAGCTAGAAGCAACATGCCAAGAGCCCCACAAAGCACACACACACAGTACCCACCCACCCACCCCAAGTCAGAATCCCAGGACTGAGCCAACAGCAGCAGGCCCCACCTCCAAACTGGTCTTAAAGGGGCCTCCCCGGGACCCCTATAGTAGTCCTTGAAGCCAGTGCAAATCCAATTCCCTCCCACCTGCCGGTCAGCTGAGCAGAAGAACCAGGGAGGAGGAAGGCAGAGGAACACAGGGGGCGAGTTCAGGAAGCACAGAGGCAGGCGTGATTGGCCACAGCCACACTGTGACCTGAGCCCCACCACCACTGTGGCCACCCCGCATCTCAGCACCCCACCCCATCTTACTCTGGAGCCTGGGGCAGAACCCAGATATTGCCCTGTGAAGGTGAGGAAGCTGAAGTTGCTGTCTCACTGGGGCAGGGGAGGGTCAGAGAGGAACTCCAGTGATTGGGCTGGCTCCTCCCCTCCCTTCTCAGTCCAGCCAGGCTTGTTCTTACCTCCTAGGGCTAAAAAAGTCTCAACCCCCAGCCACCCACCCCCTCCAGGGCCGTTTCCAACCACATCCAAGGCACCAAAGGAGAGGAGATTCACGTATTCTCCTTTCCCTCCTAAAATGGCCATAGACTAGCTAGGCAGTTAACCTGGTTTTGCTATCCTGTAATAAGTAAACTGAGGTTCAGAGAAGTATCCCGCCTTGGGCTATTTTGTTCTTGTGGTCTCCCCCTAACCTCCCTCCTGTAAGGATGGGTGACCCTGGGGAGAATGTGCTGGTCACACTGTGGCTAGGGAGATTCCCACTGACCTCCTGCCCCTGAAGGGCCGCCTCTGACTCTCCACTACCAAGGTAACAGGAGGCAGAGCAAAGTGGGACAAATTCCAGCTGGGGTGGGGAGGCCAGCATGGCTTCAGCCTGGGGGGAGCCCTGGTCCCTAAGCCAGTTTCTGCCTGAGAGGAAAGCAGCAGAGGCAGAACCCAAGATGGGATCTGAGGGAGGAGGGTGGGGACACCAGGAGCACAGCCTCATGCCTGCAGGGCAGAATACAGCCGTGCCGTCAGCCAGGCATCGCTGGTGCAGGGCAGCGGGCACTCCCTACAGGGCCTTGTCCAACCACCACCACACCATGAACTCCAGGCCAGGGCCCTCACACCCTTCCATGAAAGACAATTCATGTGTTGGCAGGCTGAAAGGTCCTATGGACTATTGTCTTGTGCCGGGCTCCTGACCCCAGATTCCTGAATGGGCAGCTGGAGGCCCAGAAGGCCCTGATGACTGCCCATAAACTCCAATCAAATGAGCGTTTTTCTTAAGACAGGGTTTGGTTTCGAGCAGATTTAAAGAAAAAAAAAAAAAAAAACTACTACTCTAAAACAAAAAAAGGGGATCAAGAGAAGACCCAAAGGCAGAAGATCCAGTAAACAGACTAGAGCCAGACAGGGATGAAGTGAGGGACGGACAGAACAGAGATGGAGGACACGGGCTAGGATGGGGCAGGATGGGCGAGATGGGGTCGTGACCTCCACCTGAGCCAGCGCACGGCCACCCCGGGAAGCCGGCGTGAGGCAGACGTCACAGTATGGCATACAGGGTGCAGGGCAGCCCAGCACCAGGCATGGTGGGCATCTTCCCTCAGCCTGGCATGGGCCTCACCACTGCCACCTACCCCTCCCAGTTCTCCTACCTGGGAGACAGACTAGACAGACAAGACACGCACAGTGGACAGGATGGACTAGATACACTTGGATGGATGAAAAAATAAGGGAACAGGAAGAACACAAGATGGGCAGACAGACGGAGACACAAACCTTGCCCACTTGCTCTAAGGCCCATGAACAGACATCACGAGGCTGCTGACCCCACGAGGGCTCAGACACAGATGCGGGGCTACGAATGGCGACACCTCTCTTTAGGTTCTTTGAGAGGATCCCCGGCAAGGTCAAGAATCCCGGTGACTATGGGCCAAACCCACAGCTTGCAGGTGCACAAACTAAGGCCCACAGGGCACAAGAGCCCACAGTGAGCTCTGACACTCTCTGCACCAGGGCTGCCTAAACCCTTTTGTGACCCCAGAAGCCTGTCCCCAAACCCACTGATGCTCAGAACAACAGGCGTCCAAGTGCCTGGGGGGGCCCCGTCCCACCACTCCTCACAGCAGGTCTCTGCGGCCTCACCTTGGTGCGCCCATTGATGACGTAGCTGCCCAGCCTCCCAGCACAGTGGCGGATAACGGCATCCACGTGGGCCATGAGGGCACCGATGCTTTGGCAGCCTGGCTCATGGCCTTCCACCCAAGCAATCTGGTCCCCACGGATGCTGCGTGGCGGGATAGCCCGCTGGCTCACAAGCTGCCCGTCTCGCAGGCGCCCGCCCCGCTTCAGGGCCTCTACCTCCGCCAGCACTTGGCCACCCAGGGCCGCCCCCAGAAAGCTGTCCTTGACGCAGATGCCATAGTACCGCATGCAGGGCACAATGTAGTCCAGGGCCAGGCGCTCGGGCGCCGCGGGCAGCACCTCCTCCCTCAGCCCGGCGCTGGCCTCACTGCTGCCACTGCTGCAGCCCTCCCCCTCCGCCTCCTGGTTCTCCTGCCTGGCCCAGGGCCGCTTGCTAGGTGCAGGGGCATCCCCACCATCCTCTGCCCATTTCCGTTTGGGGGCCTCAGGCCGGGCGCCCTGGGCTGCCAGCCGCTGGCACCCCTTGGTGACCAGTGCCGCAGCACCCTCACTCTGCAGCGGCCGCAGCTCGCCGCCATCCTGCCCACCGAAGCCCTCCCGCAGGGGGCTGCCTGTGGCGGAAGTAGCTGTGGCTCTGGGAGTCCCACTCCCTGCCGAGGCCTCAGTGGGCGCTCCTGGACGGTGGTAGGACAGCAGGGGACAGGGCAGGTAACTCTCCACCCCCATCCTGGCCCGGCTAGGCTCCAAGGGCTCTGACACCGAACCCGGCAACTGAGGGAGAGCCTGACTCAAGGGCTGGGGCTGGCACGGGCTGTCCATGGCAGCAGTGTCTTCATCCCCCGGGCGTGGAGGGCACGGCCCAGGCCCATGGTGCCACCCTCCTCCACCTCCTCCTCCTCCACTTGATGCAGCCGGGGGCCGGGGCGGCTGGGCCTGGCGTGGGGCAGGATGAGGCAGGGCAGGTGGCAGAGGCTTTTCTCTCGCCCTGGGGGTGCTCGCTGGTCCCCAAGTCCTCTGCTGTCCCTAGGGGCTTGGGAAAGGACCTGTCACAGTGGCTGGAGAGAAAAAAAAGGAAGGTGAGAAGAGCTACACAGGCAAGTGCACTAGAGGGGAGTGGGGGCAGTAGGGGCAGTAGAGAGCAAGACAGACTTAGCTACAAAGACCCCAAAACCTGAGGTCATGGCGGGAGGGGGGGTGGGGGCGGCGGGGACTCTGGGACTTGCGGGGAGTCACGAAAAGACAAGGGGCAATAAGCGGGACAGCTGGAGAAGTGAGGCTGGGTAGGTGACCCACAGCCAAAGGACTGCAGTGGGGGCTACGGGTGAAATACATCCTCACACCCAGACCCACAAACAAAAAAGAAGTAAAGGAAGAGACTCTTAGTAGAAAAGGATGGCCGAGTGAGAACTCGAAGATAGTAACAAACGGGGAGGACTGGGGGGAGGGGGGCGGATCAGCCTGGAAAACACAGAAGGAAGGGGGGGTCTACAGACAGTGGAAACTGGTGGCGGTCGGGGCGGGGGCGGAATCCCGAACAGAAAAATAATAGAGCGAAGAAGAGGAGAGAGAGTGGGCCTGACACAGCCGGGCAGAACCAGGTGGAGGGGTCGACCCGAGCCCAACAGGAGGAAAGCCCGTTAGGGGCTGACACACACCCAGACGGAAGGGAGGTCCTGAGACGGACAGACGGAAGGGAGCCGTGGGAGCAGGGTCCACGGCGACAGAGGGAAGGGTGGAGGAGGGTTCACGCACTCGGGGACAGGACGAGGCGGGGAAAAAGAGCCGCCCTCCCCAGTCCCTCCGGTGCGGGCCCTGAGGCCCCTCGGGGCGCAGCAGGACACGAAGGCAAGGCCTAGGGACTGCTGGGACCCCGTGTCCCCTCCCCTCCCCACCCGCTACGCCCGACGCGCGCTCCCGGCTCCCACCCCAACACCCCCAACGGCCGGCGCTCGACGTGCTCGGCGCGCGCTCCCTCCCCCACGCCCCACCCCCACATCCCCTCCCCTCCCCTCCCGTCCCCTCCCCTCCCCTCCCCGGGGTCGCGGCGCAACGCCACGGAGTGCCAGGCGCGCGCCCCGACACCGCGCCCGGCTCGCGCCGGCGCCCGACTTCCAACTCCTTATCCGCCTCGTTCCCTTCCCTTCGCGGGCTCTCCTCACCGAGCTTTTTCCTCCGGCCCCGGCGCCGCCGTTTGTGCCAGCCGCCCTGCGCCGCACAGCGCGCCATACCCCGCCCCCACCACCCGCGACGCCCCGCCCCCGCCTCGCCCGGTGGACACGTGACCGCGTCCGGGCGGAGATGAACAGGCGCAGGCGCGAGCGGCGCGGGGCGGGGCGACGGAGTTCGGAACACCCTCTCCCAGGAGAAAAGGGGAAAGAAATGGATCCGACGGTGACGCCGGGCTTCTTGCGCCCTCCGCCCCGCCCCTTTTGTGCGAGAGGAGGAACGCAGTTAGGAAGGGCCGGATAGGGCTGGGGTTGGGGGGGCTCGTATACGACACCAAGCGAGTGGGAGGGGCATGTAAATTAGCCTATTTACATAGACCGGCCCGTCTCCTTGGAGCAGAGAACGCTGCGGGAGGATGAGCAGTGGAGTCTAGGAGTGGCATGTATATCATGGATGTTATTAACATGGACAGCCCCGCCTTCTCACAGCCCAAGATTAGGACAGAAAAGCGTCTGGGCAAATAGTTGGGAAATGTATGTAAATTTCTCGACAGCAAGTAATTTACATAGGGACATTTTATAAAGAAGAAAAAAGCGCAACGTCCTTGAGAGAAGGGAGAGAGGACTAGAAGGGATGTGGAGGTTCTGACCCGCTCTGCCCTGCCTCTTCGGGACAACTGTGTGGAGTCCGAATAAAACCAGCTAGGAAAGCTAGAGAAGACACTGGCATGACTATCTCAAGAGTCTTTTGAACAGTCTGGACGACCTGACCTAGGGGGATAAAATGCAGATGAGGTCATTTAAAATGCCCCGCCCCCTCCACCAGCCCCAGGCAGAGCAGGGACTCGGGCCTCCCTTGAGGACGGTTTAAGGCCAGCCTGGGGGAGGGAGAGCCATTGGGAGTGTCCTCAGTGGGTTGCACCAGTCCCTGGCAGAGCCGGTGCGGGTGTCAGCGGTCCACCTGGACACAGGAGGTAACACACTGATGTTAAGTATGCATGGGGGTTAGGGTAGTACAGAAGCCCACACAGTCTTCAGGGGCACACACAGGGTTCATGGTCACACACAGGTGTGTCAATAGAGCCAAATACACACCAAAACACACACAGATCTCAGGGGCATATATGCACAGTCAAGCACTAACTAGACACTGCCTCAGACTTTCAGGCATCAGAAATGCATAAGTATCACCCACTGAGCAGACCCAGGGCTCACCCACAGGCCTGAATTCTCATTCCCTAGCCTCAGTGTCCCAAACAACATCACCCTTGTAGACACAATCACCAAGGGCACAGAGCACTCACAAGCAAAGCGTCACACACACAAACAGCACTCATTCCTACAGATCCCTCACACCCACCACAAACAAAGGGACCCACGTGTTACATATGTGGGCAAAATTCCTCCACAACAGACACCTGAGCCATGGAGTCATGGTGGACCCCACACCATGTCCAACCCTAAAACATGGATCCAAACATAATCAGGGACCTCATCTGCCTCCCTTCCCTCCCCACCACCCCAAAATGACAGAGGCTATGACACAGGTGTAAACAATGCTTTATGGGGGGTGGGGGGAATTGGAACAGGACAGGCCTCCAGGTAATAAATAACACGTACTCGCAATGGCAGGGCCAGGGATGCTGAGGCCAAATGGCCCTGGTCTCAGGCTTTGTGAACTCTCTGAGTATGCTCAAAGAGGAGTTAGGGGCTCAGGGAAAACAGGGGTTAGCCAAGACAGAGGAAGCAGCAGCAGGCACGGAGAGAATCCCCCTTCCCCCATGGCTCAGTCTTGCCCCTCAGCCAGGCCCCACCAGGCCAGGGAAGGGAGACCGGTGGCAGGGCAGCTTCTCTGGGGCCAGGGCAGGTGAGGGGCTTGGCCTCCCAGGGCCTGTGTCTGGGCCCCAGACGGAAGGACAGGGCTGGTCCTGGAGAGCAGGTGAGCTGCAAGAAAAGTGTGCGGTGAACTGGGGGGATCCCGGGTCTGTCAGCTGCAGCTTTGTCTCCTTTCTGGGTATCTTCCTGCCCTATCTGTGCCCTTCTGTCTATACTTTTTCTCCCTAACTTGCTACATTTTCTGACTTTCTGTTTCTTGTCTGCAGGTAATGTGCGGCTCTCACTCTGAGGGCACCCGCATTCCCCTGTGTATTTGCCTCAGAGAGCTGTCTCCTTGAGTCTGTAGAGGGGTGTCTTGGTGTCTACATTCTGTGTCCCCACCTTTGTATCTCTGTGTTCCTCTATGTTCCTGGACCACCCTGGCTCTAGGTCTCATTCCTCTATGTTCCTGGACCACCTCAACTCTAGGTCTCATTCCAGGGTTTTCCAAGTCAGAGATCTATTTGACAATCAGTTCTTGCTTTGTGGTTATCTGAAGACAGCATTACCTGCGAGCTTCTAGAAATACCCCAATCACTTCAGAATCTCTGGGGTAAGGCTCAGGCATCAGTAGTTTTTAAAGCTCTCCAGGTGATTCCAATGCATTAGTGGGGTGGGAAATCAGTTTGGTGGGCCTTGAGCAATTTTTCATTGAAACAGAATAAAATAAAAAATACCAGAGTGCTTCATACATAATAATGTTGGTCCACAGACACAGAAAGTAAGTGGGTATAAGGTCAGAAGCTGGAAGGGGAACAGAGAGTGAATGTTTAATGGGTATGGGGTTTCCTTTTAGAATGATGAAATTGCTTTGAAACTAGACAGAGGTGATGGTTTCATAACCTTGTGAGTGTACTAAATGCCACTGAATTATACACTTTAAAATAGCTAAATTTATGTGAATTTCACCTCTGTTTTAAGAATATTAGTATGAGGGAAATGTGTGTTTTAGTTTTCTGTGTGTGTGACTGCATTAGAACAACATACAAAGTCTATTTCCTCCTGTACATTGCAATCAACAGTTTGAAAATGCACTCTTATTAGATTTGATTCACTGAGAAAACCCTGAAACAGACTCAAAATTATGTCCTAAGGTGAAGAGAACACACCCATCTGTTTCTACACAGCCCAGAGTCCTTAAATTGGATAAGAAGAAAAATAATAAACAGTCTTTAGTTTATTGAGTTTTAGTTTACTGACTGTCAGGCCCTGTTCTTAGCACTTTACATGACTTAATTAATCTTCTCAACACTCACTTGAGGTAGGTACTATTATTAGCCCCACTTACAGATGAGGAAACCAAGGCCCAGAGACGTTAAATAATTTGCCGACAGTCACGCAACTATGCAGTGAGAGTCGGAGTATAAATGCAGGCAGCCCAGCTCTGGAGTCTGTGATCTGTCACCTTCTCAGATGGGGGAGACAAACACCATAAATAACGACGGAGGGGACAGAGTTGAACACTTTAAAAAGGAGGGACAGGCGCTTCCCTGGTGGTCCAGTGGTTAGGACTCTGCGCTCTCACTGCCGAGGGCGAGAGTTCCATCCTTGGTTGGAGGACTACGATCCAACAGGCCATTCAGCACAGCCAAAAAAAAAGGAATAATAATAAAAAGGAGAGGCAGACTGCCTATCTAGAGAGAGTTACCCCTTTTGGGAAGAGACATTTTAGCAGAGACCTGATGATGAACAGGAGTTGGCCTGAGAAGGGAGGTAGGAGGACAGGCAGGGCTGATGCAGAGGTCTGGAAGGAAAGAAGCTCCACCCCAAGAGCTCACCCTTGACACATCTCTCTCAAATCCATTCATCTGGAAATTATGTTGGCCCTGCTCTCAAAGTACCTGTGTCCAAGGTCTAACCACTTTGCTCCAAGGCCATCCTGAAGCTGCCAATGGCTGGGGGTGGGGGGTGGGGGGTGGCGGCGAGTGAGTTTGAAGCAGAGAGACAAGAACTGTCAAGACGTAGACACCTACAGAGAGGTGAGGATGGGACCAAGTCTTTCAAGCCTGCCAAGGACTTTGGACCAAGCATAGGGGAACAAGCAAGGCTTCCTGGAGGAGGCGGGGGAGGTTACCAGAAGAACAGAGGGGAAGAAGCAGATTTGTACTTTAGGAAGACCCAGAGATTACATCAAGAGGGGACACGCCTGGAGGCAAAGATGATCTAACCTAACTCACCTTTCAACCCCTCCTCTGCCCCCATCCTGGTCCTGCCCACCACAGTCTTGACTTTGCAGTAGCCTCCTCACTGGTCACTGGGCAACCACCCCTGCCCACCCCACCCCCTGCCCCCCGGCAGTCTCTCTGTTTGCAGCCAGAGGGGCCCTATGAACACCTGAATCAGATCCTGTCCCTTCTCTGCTTGTATAAGCCAGTGCCTTCCCCGTGGCCTACGAGGCCTCACTCATCTGCTTCCCCCACCCCAACCTCATCTTCTGCTCACCTACCCCCGAACACACTCACACGCGCACACATACACTCAAATCCACACACACATCCACTCACTCCACTGCAGCCACACTGGAGTGGCCTTGACTTCCTCACCCAGGGGAGGCAGGACCCTACCTCAGGGCCTTTGCAGTGGCTCTTCTTTCTGCTTATATCACTCTTCCCCCAGGTCCCCACACAACCTTTGCTCAAATGTCTTTACTCAAATGTCACCTTCTCAGTGAGCCCTCCCCTCATCATCCCATTTGACCATCCACTCCTCCACCTCCCCACCCTCCTTGATTCTTCTCCATAGTTTTATCTCTCTGGCCATTATACAGTTTGCTCCTGGGTCTTGTTTCTTGTCTGTCTCTTCCACGAAGGCAGGCATTCTTGTCTGTTTTCCCCATTGCTGTTATCCCCCATGCTGTGAACAGGGTCTGGCACATAGTAGGTGCTCAACAGACATTTGAGGAATTATGAGCAGGATGATCGGACATGCAGGGCAGAGAGCTGGCAGTGGGATGGGAAGAATGGGTGGATCTCCCGTGTCTGGGAAGATGGCCCTTTTTCCTGGTTGTGTCTCCTGTTCTATGTCGCTGTCTCTGCTCTGTCCTCCCCATTGCTGGGAGACCAGCCCTGCAGCTCCCAGGTCCCCAGAATCCCACCTGACTCTGCAGGTCTCAGCAGCCACAGGGCTGAGGAGCCACGGCCTGGGCACTCCGAGGCTGCCGCAACTGGCGAAGGGAGGCATCACCATACTGAATGCCGGAGCCCATCCTCTCGGGGTCCAATTCACCTGGGAGGAGGGAGGGGAGAGGTCAGGACCAGTCCCTGGAAACCTCTGGGCTCTGCCTTCCACTCCCAGTCCAGTCAGTTGGGGGTCTCACCTGAGTCGATCTTGTTCAGAATGGTGCGGGCACACTTCAGGAATGCCTCCTCCACATTCTCACCCGTGAGAGCGCTTGTTTCGAGGAACATTAGCTCTGGTGGGGGCAGGGGGACAGACACTCAAGACAGTCAGGGCCTCAGTCAGTCTACAGTTTCCACTCAGAGTCTGACCTGCTACCTCTCATTCTGTCCCTCAAGCCTTCACTTCGGGCCTCCGTACATGTGTTTTCCTGCCATGAGAGCCCCCTTCCCCAGGTACCCACTGAGCTCTTCTTTCAGAACTCAGCTCCTACCTCCTCCTCCAAGAAGTCCTCCTGACTTCCCAGGATGAACCAGGCGCCTCCCCTGGGCTCTCATTGACCCGTTCGCCTCCCCCTTCCCAGCCCTGAGCTCTTTGGGCTGTCACTCTCTGGAAATGGTCCTCCTCCCTCCGCCCTGGGCTCTGAGACCATGAGATCTGGGCCCAGGGCTGCTTTCATCACTGTGTCCCCAGCACCATCCAGCACAGGCCCCATTCATAGTCCACCCATTAGCCATGTGACAAGGCCTCACAGTAAGTCAGAGCCAGCCAGCATTCAAACCCACATCTTTTTGATAGCAAATCCTCTAAACCTAGAGGTTACAAAAAAGAAGGAACATGGACAGACCCTAAATCAGCAGATGTGGGCCAACACAATGTTTTCAAATGAGTTTAGACCTGCATACCTCTTGTTGTAGTCACTAGTTTATTTTCTGGATTCCACATATAAGTGATACCAAACAACATTTCTTTCTCTGACTGACTTCACTTAGCAATACCTTCCAAGTCCATCTATGTTGCTGCAAATGGCATTATTTCATTCTTTTTTATGGCTGAATAGTATTCCATTGTGCATATATACCACTTTATCCATTCATCCATTGATAGACACTGAGGTTGCTTCCATATTTCAGCAATTATAAACAATACTGCTATGAGCATTGGGGTATCTTTTTGAATCCGTTTTTTGTTTTTTTAAAAGATACATACCTAGGAGTGCGATTGCTGTGTCATGCGGCAGTTCAATTTTAGTTTTCTGAGAAACTGCCATACTGTTTTCAAAAGTAGCTGCACCAGTGTACATTCCTAACAACAGCGTGCTGCTGCTAAGTCACTTCAGTCGTGTCCGACTCTGTGCGACCCCATAGACAGCAGCCTACCAGGCTCCCCCGTCCCTGGGACTCTCCAGGCAAGAACACTGGAGTGGGTTGCCATTTCCTTCTCCAATGCATGAAAGTGAAAAGTGAAAGTGAGGTCGCTCAGTCCTGTCTGACCCTCAGCGACCCCATGGACTGCAGCCCACCAGGCTCCTCTGTCCATGGGATTTGCCAGGCAAGAGTATTGGCGTGGGGTGCCAACAACAGCGCACCAGGGGTTTATTTCCTCTAAATCCTCGCCGACATTTGTTATTTGTGGTCTTTTTGATGATAACGTACTTGCACACCTTTCAATGTGGCTGTCAGTCTTGTCCATTCCCCTAATGTCAGTACCTGCTAATCTGAGGGTCTCCCCTGCCCCTTCTCCCTTATTCACAAAGTGTGCCTGTCCCCTATAGCCATCAACAGTTTACAGTCCCCACCTTACATCAATATTCTATGCTGCCTCCCCATGGTGGCCGAAACCTTCTTAGCAGCCAACATTCATGAAGCACCCATTCATCCAAGCCGTGCCGAGTTCCCCTGGACCGCCCCCCGCCTTTAACCATCTGTGAAGCAGAGTGTGCAATAGTTAAGGGAGGTGGTCCGGGGGGCACCCATTGTTCCAGATGGGGAAACAGAGTGGTCACGTAGCCTGCACATGGTCAACACCCGGGTTTGAACGCAGACCTCTAAAGTTGCATGTTGCCCTGCTGGGCAGAGCCACAGAGAGCTGGGGGGCTCTCACAGGCTCCCCCTGAATGCCCCTCATCCCTCTGCTGGTCCCCTGCCCCACTGATCCACCACCTAGCCCTCACCGTTCTCCTGGGCAAAGCGGGAGGCCTCCAGGAAAGTGACCTCGCGCTCCGGATCCAGGTCCTTCTTGTTGCCACAGAGAATGACCACGATGTTGGGGCTGGCCAGTGTGCGCGCATCCGTCAGCCAAGCAGCCAGTGAGTTGTAGGTCTCCCGGCTGTGGAAAAGGGAGCCAGGAGGGAGCAGGTGCAGCAGCAGGGGCAGCCCGGGCCCCACCCCGCCCGCTCCGCACACCCACCTGGTGATGTCATATACCAGCAGGGCTCCAGCTGCCCCTCGGTAATAACTCCGTGTCACCGACCTGTGGGGCCAGGGGGACCCAGTCACCCCCAAGGCTGGGGTCTGCCCAAGACTGCCCCCCTCTGCAGAGAGAGACTGGTGGTTCGGAGGCCCCCCTGCGCTGCTGGCCCCTCCTCCTAAACCTGGCCATAGTCTGGGTCTCACCACAGTCTCTCCCACTGGTAGCCTACTTCCCTCAGTCTTTATCTTGGCTGCCTGCCTCTGTCACAGTCTCTCCCTACCATTTCTTTGTCTTTGGCCACATCGTGTGGCTTGTAGGATCTTAGTTCCCCGACCAGGGATGGAACCTGGGCACCTCGACAGTGCAAGTGCCAATCCTAACCACTGGGCCTCCAGGGAATCCCCTCTCCCTACTTTTGACTCTCTGTGTCCCTGTCTTCCTGCATCTCTTCCTTGGTAGGTACCGTTCTGTCTCTTGTATGTGTGTGTGTCTTTAATTCTCTGTTTCTCTCCATCTCTGTTGCTCTGGCTCTGTCATCCTTTCCCTTTCATTCATCCTTTCCCACTCATTCAACATTTTCTCTCTTCTCCCCTTTGCCCAGTCCTGGCCAAGCACCAAGCAACTACATCCACTTGGCCCTCTCCTGCTGTTTGGGGGAGGCCCCTTTCCCAGGGTGGTTAACTGTCTGCTTCTCACGGTGTCGCTAGGCTGGATCCCTCTGGAATTCATGCAATCACACCACAACCATTTATAGAACACGTACTGCCGTCCTGGCGCAGTCACACACCTCTCTCTCCTCCATCCTCTCTCTGTCTCTGGACAGCTCACACAATGAACTCTCGCATGAATATTAACTCAGCAGCTACTCAATGCTGACCAGGGACCACCCTTTCCCAGAAACTGGATTCCTCGTTTCTCTCTGCTGGCTATTTCTCACTCAGGGTTTCCATGTGTCTATCACCTTTTCTGCAGACATACTGTGTGCTGAGCCCTCCACATTGCCCTGTCCCCCAAAAACATCCATTTCTCCATCTCTCTGGCCACACCTGTCCCATTCTCTCTGTCTTTGTCTCTCACCTCTATTTTAGTGTCCTCATCTGCCTCTTCTCTCTCAGTCTGTCTCTTTTTCTCCCTTCCTGAGTGTCTGTACCTCTCAACTTTCCTTTTCTGTTTCAGTCATTTTCAGTTACTCTCTGCTCCTTGCCTCACTCCAAGCATCTCCTCCTGTCCAGGCCTTATTGCTCCCTGGAGACAAGTCTCCATCCTTTCAGCCACATGGGTCTATCCTATAGGGTCTCGCTAGGGTCGGTCATCCCTCCCTGGCCCTCTCACTCTTAATCATGCTTCCTTCTCAATCTTTTTGTCTGTCTGCCATCCTCTCTTCAAGACACCTTCTTTCTTTGACTACATAGACCTGCTCATCACAGTCTCTCTTGCCCTCTCTCTCTACCTTGCCCACCCTCTGAGTGTGTCCTTGCTCCCGTCATTATGTTTCCAGGTAACTCTGCATGCCTCTTTCTCTCCTCTCTCCTCCCCTTTCCCCCCGCTTTCTCACTGGGAGCCCAGCCCACCTACCGAAACCGCTCCTGGCCAGCTGTGTCCCAAATCTGTAGCTTCACGGTCTTCCCACCCACGTTGACCACCCGAGATCCAAACTCCACGCCAATTGTGTGGTTGGAGTCCTGTTTGACTGGGAGTGGAAGGGAGAGAAGAGACAGGAGGGCGCTCAGAGGATTCCCTGTCCTCTGAGGCCTATGCAAACCCATTCTCATTGCTGGGTTGACTGAGGCTCAAGGAGGACCTCGCAAAGAGTGTATACCAAAGTAAGGACCTGGCAGCCAGCACTGAAGTTGTACCTAAGGCCAGCCCCACCCCTGCCCAACAGCTGCCTACTTGCCCCCACCATGGCCCTGTCCATGGTTTAGTGCACCCAGAACCACTCCCAGAAACTCACATTTATTTTCAATGAACTGATGAAGGAGACATGATTTGCCTGTTCCTGCACTGCCAATCACCAGGAATTTGAAGAGGAAGTCTGAGCGGATGGAGCCAAATTCAAGAAAAACCCATTCGGAGAGAAAGACATGGAAAGATGGAAACCAGGGGAACATCACAATTACAGGGAGAGAAACAGACACAAGCAGATACAGAACCGTGGGTAACAACCATTACAGATAATTCTTGCAGAGCGCTTACCACATACCCAGCAGAAGTAAGGGTCTTTACTTACATCAACAACTCACTAAATCCTCAAGAAAGCTCTGTGAAGGAGGTATACTAATAATTATTCCCATTTTCCAGATGAGAAAACGGAGGTCTTGAAAGGTTAACTGACTTGCCCAAGATCCCACTGCTAGGTACAGCTGGGATTCAAACCCAGACCAACTGGCTCCAGAGTCCAAGTAACTATTACTTTGCTAAAGCCTCTTGAAAACCATTTTATCAAGGACTACAATCTTGTCCTTGCTCCACTCCCCCACCCCGCCCCACAACTTCGCTTCCTACCACTTTCTGATTCATTCACTGCACTCCAGCCTCTGGTCAGCAGTCTACTCCGTGAGGATGACAAGCTGTTCCCTACCTCAGCGTCTTTGCATTGTTCCCTCGGCTTTTCTCTATTCGCTGAAAGAATGCATCTCCCTCTGACTCCTAATCCATTGTTCTTTCTACTGCACCCTGTTCTCCCACTTTCTACCCATCCATACATCCGGATTTTCCAACTCTGTCTCTCCTTCCCTCCCGCAGTCCGAGGCACTACCGCTAGTCTCAAGCTTAAGCCCCACCCCTTCCCGCTAGTCCCACCCCCTATTTAAAGAACAACTCACCCACAACCGCATTCCAGCCCTCTCCCAGGGTAATTCCTGGGTCCAGAGCATCCCTTCAGTATCCCCCAGCCCATCAAGCTTGATCCTTGCCGTTCAGAGTCAGCTCCGCCCCGTCCACTCAGGCTCCGCCCAGACACAGTAAGGATCATCCTTTCCTTCATGACCCATCCTCACTGCATTCCTCAAATCCCGCCCCAGATTTCGCCCACAACCCAGACCCTCAGGCTCCGCCCAAATTAACTAAGCTCAGCCTCAGACCCACTAAACCCCTCCCAGCATCCTCTAGACTCTGCCCCATAATACCAGGCCCCGCCCCCTGATATATAAGGCCCCGCCCCATACACAGGCCGCATCCTTCCTGGGCCCAGACCCCAGACCCAGCGTCCGCCCACCACCCTCACCGTAGGTCTCAGCCATGACTCGGTCGCGGCCGCTTAGGGCCGCAAAATGGCGACACGGCCGCGCCTGCTCCTCGGCTGGCAGCCGCTCTGCTCGGGGTGCAGCCCCGGCTCCTTCCTACTCCCGGGGCCGGCGCCGCCACTTCCGCCTCCACCCCCCTCCGGCGCGACCCGCTAACGCTGCGGGATACTAGGGAACGCTTCCCCAAGGCCAGGATTGGAGGACTCGGCAGGTAAGGGGCGGGACAAAGGCGTAGATTGGTGGTGAGAGGAGCAGGCGGGACCAAGACGAGCGATTGGTGGTGCCACAGATGCTTCGCCCAGCTCAGAAACGGATTTGGTCAGGAGCCCAGGGGCAGAGTCGAGATTCCAGATTGGGTAGGCGCGGACTTGGGGGCGGGGATACGAATGCAAAGACAGGGACAAGTGTAAGATTGACAGAGCCTGGAAGAGGAACTACCTTGAGCTGGGAGTACTGATCTCAAAGGCAGCAGGGTGAAAACTGGGATGGTACACACAAATTACCTTCCTACCTCCTTCTGAGGAAAGTCTTCCAAGAGAACCCAGAAGACCTCTACTCTGTGATTTGTCTTCCTCATGGTCCCATTGGCTCATTCCCAACAGTTCAATAGTTCTCCTATTGGTCTAGAGAGGACACTGTAATTCCCCAATTTGACTGTTAAGTTATTCCATCGTCTCATTTATTTGTCTGTAACAGCTAAGCTTAGGAGCCCAACTCGACCGAACTTAGGGCAGAGCTTTCAGTCCATGAAACTCTGCCTAGCAACTACTTTTGTCACCACAGTTGGTGGGTTGATTGGCTAGATTCAGAAACCTGGGAGAAACATTTTTTTCTAGATCCCCACACCACAAAGACCACAGACACCCAGTTTGCACTTGGCTGATGTATTTGCATAAAGTCGGGGAGAAACAACAGCACTGACAGCATAGACTGAGCTCACTGGCAGTAGAAATCCCATATCTGAAAAAGAGAAAGGGGAAACAGTGGGGAGAAAACCAGTGGTCACACCACAAAGGATCTAGTGGTTTTAGCAAATGCTGCAGCCTCAGGGACCAGGTTTGGCTGCACAAGTGCTATGCAAATTAGCCTGGAGCCCTCAACTCTGCAGCTCTCTAACTAGGATTTAGAAATCACTCATCTTTCAGATAAGAAAAGGCAGGGAGTCTGTTCCAGCGCATGCAGCTAGGCTGCCAGGGAGCAGAGGTTAGGAGCATCTTTGCCTGTCATTGCAACCCAAAGGTCCTCCCTCGATTCCTGCCAGCCCCCAAGATACTCACATCTGTCTTCACATCGGTTTTGGCAGGTTTCAGGGTCTGGTCTTCACGTACGATGCTACTGGGGAAATAGCCCAGGCGAGCAACTCCGTCTCCATAGTAATCTCCCTGAACCTGGGGAAGAGGAGTTAAAAGCCAGGGTCTGGGAACATGGCAAGCTTATTCCTGCTCAAGTCCTGTGCACACTTGCTCCTCCCTGATCACTTAGCTGGCTCCATCCTTGTCAGTCCAATCTCAGCTTAAAGCCACCTGCTGGAAAATCCTCCCTGACCACCCCATGTGAATTAGTCACCCAGTCACTTTATACTAATTCTTAAAGCAGCACACACGAGTTGGTATTTTTGATGGCTTGTCTCCTTCCATTAGAATAAAAGTGTCATTCTTTATCATACCTTCGGTGTCTATAGCAATTTGGCACTATAGGACATGCCCTAATAATTGCTGAAGAAAGAAAAATAAAGTGGGTCACAGCAGCCACCCCCTGCCGACTCTATTTCAGTTCACTCCCTCAGATTTGCCCTGTAGGTAAAAAAGTACGGTACGCTCCCACCCCAGCTCTCTACCCTTTCCTCCTGTTCTCCCAAGACTCACACTGCCTCCCCAGAAGAGCCGCCCTCGGCCCTTGAGCTTGGAGAAGACATACACCACTTGGCCCTGGTGTATGGTCAAGAAACGGCAGTCAGGGGCCACATAGTCCTGAAGGGCCACGGCCATGGAGATGGGGTCTGGAGAAGGAATATAGAAGGGAGTGAAGGCACCCTCCACACAGGCTAGCAACCCAAGCCCTCCACACCCCCGGGACCCCTAAGGCTCACGGCTGCATTCCTCATCGGCACACATCTTCCGGTCAGCCAGCTTGGGCATGGGGCGGCCCCCAGCACCAGGCCCTGGGAAGGCAGACAGCAAGACGACACAGAGAAACACCAAGGACCAAGCCATCATGGACTCTGGGCAAGACAGTGGCTAAGGCAGGAATGGGGTCTCTAGTTTCCTCCTGCCCTCTCTCGGCAGTAGCATAAGGAAACCTGTGTTCTGGGTCTGGTCCCCTCCTTAAACCAGTCCCAGATTTCGCCCACACCACCTAGAGGCTGCTACCCAGGCAGAACCATTTCAACGACAGGGTGAGGGTTGCCAGCACAAGGAAATACCCAGAGAGCCCCAAGGCAGCCCAGGCCACTCCAAGTAACAAGTCACCCCCCTCAACAGAGGGGCCCAGACAGGCAGGTTAAAATATTCAATTCCATCCTTTCTGAGTTGGCTTGGAGACCTAGGCCCCTCGGCTCTGTCCCCGGAGACAGAACAAGAAGAGCCAGTATGGAAAAACCACCTTGGAATTTCCTGTGCTGAGGGGCAGCAGAACAAGGCAGCCCTTTGATTGCCAGAAATAGCCCCAGCTCTCAAGTACGGAGTGAATATTATATGTTGGGCCTTAGGCTAGGCGATGTCCAACCACGATCACTATTTCTTCTCAGAAACCACTTCCTGACTGCGCTAAACTACTCTCAGAGCCTCACCTTTCTCATCTGGGATACTAGTTATTTAGTAAAGAATTCACCATGCATATTTTTGTTTAAATAGCTCAAATACATACCCTGCACCAACTTGAAGGGGGACCGTCATAATCCCATTTTAGGTAGAAATGGAAGCACAGAGCCTTAAGGAACTTGTCCAAGGTTAGTGTAAGTGGAGAGGCTAGATCTGGCTGTAGGCCCATATCCATCACTACTGGGCTTGGAGCTGTCAGTTGCCCAAGGCCAGAATGAAAGAGTGGCAGAGGATGTGAACTCAAAGTCTATCTAAAACCACGCTTCACAGAGATCCACTTGCCTGAAGACCCATCTTGTTCCTCAGGTATTCTCACCTCTAGCCAGCAAGTCCAAACTTTAGTTTTAGGGGAAGATGGACAAACACAGGCTTGGGGTGGGGAAGGATTCCTCCTGGTCAAAGACTGGGCCTAAGCCATCTCCACACACGCAACACCCAGCACCAAGTACCAGGCAAGCATCAAATAGCTCTATTCATGTCACCTCCCAGAGAGGCTTCCCTTGATCACCCGTTACTGCCCCCCAGCTCCACCACCCCATCACCCCATCATGTCAGTTTTATTCCTATCAGAACCCAGCATCTGAAATTAGCTTGTCTGTTTCATTTACTACTGCGTATCCTATGCCATAACAGTACTTCTTGTTTATTAGGTACTTGGCAAGTTATCTGTGGAATTTACTGAGTGCTTGCTAAGTACCTGGGGTGGGGTGCACAGCTCAGGAAGAAAATGAAGCTCAGAGTGGGAACATCAGTTATCTATCGTGGGAGTTGGGGGGGACTGTCCAGAGACCATGTTGCCATGTGCTGTCTGCAATAACTTGATGTAGTGAAGATGACAAGCATCCTCCCGCTTCCATCTTTCAGATCCTACAAGGAGTGTGCGTGTGGTGCCGTAAATCTTCAGCGTTTCCAACACTGTCGTTCTTCTTTAATGGAGAGAGCAGAGGAGGTGCAAGCTGGGGCTCAGAGCCTTGACACGGGAAAAGACATCCAGGGAGAATTTAACACTGTGCCTCATTGTATTTATTTTTGTGGTAATTTTCTGTTTCTGGCAAGGGATCTCATTTTGCTATCTATATGGTGTGAGAAAGGGTTTTAAGCTATATATATATATATATTTATACACACACACACATTTAGTCAACTTAAAAATTGTCAAGTCAGATCTGTGACAGACTGCTAAGGAAGGTCCCCCGTTCAATCTCCCGTTCTTCTCCAGCTTCAGCTGGGCATGTAACTGTCCAGCCAGAAACCACGTCTTCTAGCCTCCACTGCAGCTGCAGCACTGGAGGGAGACTGACTCAGCCACCTGCCCGAAGCTCCTGGCTGGTATCTCCCGTGTGTGATCAAGTCAGCACGGGCCCTCACCGCAGCAGCAGCAGGGACCTCTTCCTGAACTCCAGAGACTGCAGTTCAATCGGGGGCTGCAAAGTTGAAATCAGCATCTCCCACCCAGACTGCCATTCCTACCATCCTTTCAATGACTCCATGAATACTCATTTTCCTTCCCTTTCTTCCTGAAGTACCTAGAGTGGTTTCTGTGAGACTCCTGCTATGAGAGAAGGCATTTTTGTCTAGAAAAAGGTAAAGAAAAACCTCTTTCTTAACACTCTATCATGTCAGAAAATTATCGCAATCAACATGAGTCTATACAGTGAATGCTGTGCCATTAAAAGCAGCATCTTGTGCAGTATAGAACCTGCCCAACTGTACTTGGCAGCCTGGGTTTTAACTTCTTGCCCTGAATTCTGATTTGAGACAAAACAGAAATCTGCCAAAATAGTAAAAGTGACTTAAGTTTGGACAGTGATGCTACACTATTCTGTATTTTCCCAAGATTGCAATCCCTCAATGTGCTGAGCTGCTCAACACTAAGAATATTCTGGTGTTCAGGGAAGGGAAACATGGAGGACAAGAAAATGAAAACAAATGGTTGTGAAAAAACAAACCGCAAAAAACACTTTAATTCCAGCCTAACAGCGCCAGGTGCAATGTCTGGGGACAGACTCTGGGTACAATGCTGTGTGGCGACCACTCACTCACACACGGCTCCAAGAAGGCCCCCAAAGGGGACTTACCTTCAGGGGGCTGAACCAAGGGGGGAGGGGTGGCCCCAGAACAGGGGGCCGGGACAGGCATGGGGAAAGGGTGCTACTTCTTGGCAAAGGAGATCTTCATGGCGTTGTTCTGGGTGATCTTGAAGCCCTGCAGGGCATCTCGAGCGGCCCCTGCCTGCACCTCATTGTCAAACTCCACGAAGGCGATGTCGTGCCGCCCAGGGACCAGCCGGACCTCCTTGAACCCAGGGAACCTGAGAGAAAGGCAGAGACCTTAGGGATCCAGCCTCAGCACTCCCCTCAAACATTCGAGCATCCAGTGAGTAGGGGCCAGGAATACTGCTAAACACCCCATGATGCAGAAGATGGCCCCGATAACAAAGGGTCATCCAGCCCAAAATGGGGACAGTACTAAGCTGATGTGCTCAGCTGAGTCCGAATCTTTGCAACCCCATGGACTGTAGCCCACCAGGATCCTCTGTCCATGGAGATTCTCTAGGCAGGAATACTGAAGTGGGTTGCCATGCCCTTCTCCAAGGGATCTTCCCAACCTGAGGATCAAACCTGCATCTTCTGCACTGGCAGACGAGTTCTTTACCAACGAGCCACCTGGGAAGCCCCAGAATAACCACTACCCTCTACTTTTGATCTGCTGTTTCTTTCATTTCCCTCTTCTCATTCCTTAGTTCCTTCCCCATTAGGCAACCATCCTCAGGATTCCCCATCAGTATTCTTAGAAACTGTGCATTGTTTTGTGGACATGGTATAAAATTGAATGGTATGATTTTTGTTTCATTCAGTTTTTTCAAAATTTCCTCTCGACCTGGGTATAAAAGGTCCTGCTCCCTCTAACTGCGAGCACCTGCACTTGACTTCGCCCTTCTCCCAGGCTGCTTCCAGCTCCTGGCAGCACCATGAAGAATGCCGCACCCAGCCCCTTGGGCATGACAGAATTTCATACAGTCAGGAGCAAAGTCACCAAGTGTTGTTCTTTAGTCACTAAGTTACATCCAACTCTGTGACCCTAGGCTCCACTGTCCATGGGATTTCCTAGGCAAGAATGCTGGAGTGGGTTGTCATTTCCTTTTCCAAGGGATTGAACCTCCATCTCCTGGATTAGCAGTGGATTCTTTACTATTGAGCCACCAGAGAAATCTAGGTGAGCACTTGACTAAACAGTGGACAGTTACACCACAGAATGGGCCACATCCATGCACATCCCCGAGGGGTCGAGCATCCCCCAACCCCACACCTGCAGTCTGAACAGGCTGACTTCTTCCAGTCTAGCCAGCATTCAGTGACATCTCTGTTGCTGGACTTGCACCTCGCCTTTGTCTAAGGTAGAGACTGGGAAGATGAGATCCAGAGTCACCTCCATAAAGGCAGAGGACAGTCTGCCCATCCTGGCCACTGCTGACATCCACGCCCGGCCGCTGCAGGGCCGGCCTCAGCTTCCTCCCTCTGGCCTCCAGGCACTGACCCTGCCTGCACAGGCTCGGGCTCCACGAACAGAACCATGAGGCTTGTCCCTGTGGTGCCACCTCGCGGCCACCACCCTCTGGGCCCAGCCCAGCCACAGGCCCCACTTACTGGTTGAAAAGCATGGAAAGCATGAGCTCGTTGGTCTCTTCCGGCAGGTTGGTAAGGAACAAGATGTGATTTGGTGGATTTTCTGAAAGCTGCAGGAGAGCGACGGGAGACCGTAAGTCTGGTCGGGGATCTACAGCCCTCCTGCCCTCCAGCCTCTCCCTGCTTGGATTCTTTCTAGTCTTTCACCTAACAGACCCCACGTTGTTGCCTGTCTACCCGACTGTACCCTAGACTGTAAGCCACAAGGGAGCACACTTGCACCCATAAGCGGGTGCTCAGCAGAAGTTGAGAGTGAACCGAGGTGGAGCCCACCCCCGTTCCAGCCTCCCTTTGACTTGCTCCAGCAAACACACCAATTCCTCTGTCCCAGGGGCTGATGCCACTGCTAAATCTTCATCCTCCAACAGCAACTCCTAGGGAAGGCCTGCCCAGACCACCCAACCTAAAACAGCGCCCTGCCTGCCATTCCTGTCTCCTGACTGTACCAGACCCCGGGAGGACCAGACACTTACAGGCTGGGCAGGTGGCATCTGCCCCGGCATAAGCTGCTGTGGCGGCATGGCCCCCGGCGGGAGCTGGCCAGGCGCCAGGCCTGGAGGCGGGATCATGCCCGGGGGCGGCATGTAGGGGGGCTGGCCCGGCATGTGGTGCATGATGCGGGGCGCCTGAGTCATCGGCGGCATGCCCTGTGGGGAGAGGAGGGCAGGGCTGAGAGGGGCACCAGCAGGTGGGAGGAGGTGTGCTTTCAGTGTTGGGAGGAAGCAGAGAGGAGAAAAGGTTGTTGTTACAGGAAACACAGAAAAGATCCAGACTTGGAAAAGGCAAGAAAGGCATCCAAAGAGGGATGGATGGAGCAGATCAGGCCCAAGGTCACAGGGGACACCAAATTAGAAAAATAAATAGAAACTTTTTTAACATATAAAAATTGGTTAGGGGAATTCCCTAGCCGTCCAGTGGTTAGAACTTGGTGCTTCCACTGTAGGGGGAACAGGTTCAATCCCTGGTCAGGGAACTAAGATCCCACACGTCACTCAGTATGGCTCCCCCCACCCCCAAAAAGGAAAGAAAAATTAGTCAGAATGGCCTAATTTTGCTTGTAGACATATGAACAAAGTTAGCGGCCTACTGGGAAAAAAAAGACTAGGAGAAAAATAAAAACGTTATCAACTAAAAGGGGTGGAAATAAACACTATAAGCAGCATGCTGCACTGCTTTAAAACTTTATGGGGACTTCCCTGGTCCAGTGGTTAAGAATCTGCCTTGCAATGCAGGGGACATGGGTTTGATCCCTTGTCTGGGAACTAACACCCCACATGCTGCGGAGCAGCTAAGGCGGCACACCACAACTGGAAAGTCGGTGTGTCAAAACAGGAGGATCCCGCATGCCGCAACTAAGACCCAACACAGCCAAATAAATAAACAGACTGTATGGAGAAAGAAACAGGCCCAGAGAACAGACGGTGAAAGGCAGAGGTGGAGGGGATGGTCAGGGCTGATGCAGAAAGACATGGGAAGGGGTGACAGCAAGGGGAAGGGAGAGAGGCTGAAGGCAAAAAGCACGTGCTCCCAGGGGAGATAGGAGCTGAAACCCATGTGAAGTCAAAGTTGGACGGACAGCTGGGCACAGCAAGAGCAGAGAGGGTAAGAGGGGGGCAGCTTAACCCAGACACGGACACTGACACAAGACAAGCCATCAGAAGGTTCGGAGACCAGAGTGGGTCCAATTCATTCATCTTTTCTTCAGTACTTTATGCTTTCTGTATCTTGTTTAGAAAACAGGATGTTTCTACTCTTACAGCCTCACCAAGGTCATAAAGACATTTTTCTGTTTTCTTCAAGAACTTTGATTACTGGTGCTGACACACTCAAGTCTACCATTTATCTCAAATTAACTTATATGTAGCCAAGGCAGGGCTTAACTTTTCCCTCTTACAAATATCCAATTGGTCCAGTACGATTTACTAGGGGAAAAAGCCCTTTCACCACTGGAGAGCAGTGATACCTCAAGTCATATACAGAGCGACCACGTACACATGTGCGTGTTTCTAGACTCTACTCTGCCCCACTGGTCCATCTTCCCATCCTCAGGCCACTCTGATACCATTCCTGAACAACAGGCCCCAGCTTTGCCATCACAGACATTTACAGATAGCCTGTATGTCCCCACAAACCCCTCTAGGGATTCTGATTGGAACAGAGTTGGCTCTTAAACCAGTTTGGAGAGAAATGACATCTTAATAGCACTAAGTCTCCCAATTTCTCTCAGCCATGTTCTATTGTTTCAGTGGGCGGCCTTGCACACTTTCCTTGGAGGTGTTTTTCAATTTGAAGTATCCTTGTTTGTTGCTAATGTACAGAAACAAAACTGACTTTTCCATATTGATCTGGTGACCTTGTTAAATGAAATTCTTTTCAATCCTAATAGCTGGTTAGTGGTTTCCTCTGGATTTGCTACACAGACACTGACTTTAGAAGACACAGCAAAATCAAGGTCAAGGAGAGAAAAAACAAAAAGACTGAGACACACAGAAAAAGACCCCAAAAAACTGGCAGAGAGGTATAGACATTAGACATTTCCAAGTGGAGATACCATCATTCATATGCTCATCCCGCTATAGATAGGCACACAATCTCCACAAGAAAAATGGAAGTGGGGGGAATGTCTGGATCCCCAGGGGGATACCTCTCCCTACTGCACCCCCGCGCCAGCCTATGAGGCTGAGGAAGACCTGATGGGGAGAGGGCTGCCCCTGTGGGCCCTGGCTTACCGGGACAGGCCCTTGCACGGTGCCCACCACAGGGGCGGCCGCCCCTCCCTGCACAGCTTTTTTGGCAGCTGGGGTCTCCTGGCTCTTGGGCTTCCTCTTCTCCCGCTTGCGGTCCCGCTCCACGAAGGTGCCCTTCATCTTGGCAATGATATCCGAGTCAGTCTTGGCGTATTGGATGCGCTGCCCAACAGAGAGCAGAGGGTGAAGGAGACTGGACTTAGGAGCCCAAATCAGACCTTGCCTGGAGCTTGGTGGGAAACATCATAGAAATCCCTTGGCCTCAATGTCCCCATCCGTCAAATGGATACTGAAGTATTTCCCACTTCAAAGGACGACCAGGAGGACCAGGAGCTAAAACACGCTCTAGACAGTGCCTGGCGTGCAGCAAGCTCTCAGGAATGGATGCTGGGATTCTGATAGCAAGATGGGACAGCCCCTAGCATCACTCAGGGTACAAGGAAACAGGCTGGGACAGGAGCACTATACAGGGGGCTTTCCAACACACACGAGACCAAGGCTCCAAACTAAATCTCATTCAGTGGGTTACAGAGCACCCAAATGTGCTCAGGATTCAGCAATGAGCCAATCACACAAAAGCCCCGCCCTCATGGCATTAGTTCGCTGGAGACAATTTGGCAGAGATCAAAAAGTGAACCAACAGGGGAAGAGGAGGTGAGGAGTTGAGAAGAAGTGAAATTTTCAGAGTGCAGCCAGAAAGACCTCAGGGAGATAATGCTGGCGTAAAGACAGGGAGGGAGGGAGGAAGGGAGGCATGCAGGCATCTAGGGAAAAAAAGCATTCTAGCAAAGGAAGAGCCACGAAGAGCTAGCGTATGGGGTGTGTTCAAGGAACAGCAGGGAGGCCTACATAGATGAGGAGGGAGGGGACATCACAGAGCCAACAGGGGGCCTTGGGACTTTGTCTTTTCCTGAGCAAGCCGGGAGTCACAGGGTGTTATAAGCAAGGGGATGACAAGCTCTCACTTGTGACTCCCAAGGAACGCTGTGGCCACGGGATGGAGAGAGGCCTGGGAGGAGCAGAGGGTCAAAACAAGGAGAAGGGTGGTGGCTGGGACTAGGCGGGTACCAGGGGAGGAGTGGGAAGAATCAGTGGAGGGTTTTTTTGGAGTGGAACTTTGGATTTCTTGTTGTTGTTTTTTTTTTTTAAATTTTGTTTTCAGTGGAGGTTTTCCAGGTAGAGTTGACAGGATTCCCTGATAGAGCTCACAGTGGCTCAGCATTTCCTACGTTTCAAGCAGTGATGTTAGAGAAAAGCAGGGGAGGAAGGTCCACGTAAAATGATTTGTGATTTTTAGTCCTCAAAAGGGAATTTCCAGCTACTCCAGAAAAGCAATGGAAGACGTGGCAACTGTGGGCTCACACACCCACAACAGGACACACAGGCAGGAGTCAGAGAACAGCCCCCTCTAGAAGGGGGTGAGGGCACCAGGCCCTGTGCCCCTGGGGCCAATGTCTTCCGTGTGAAGCAACCTGCCTGGGACCTGCAGGCACTGACACTTGCTGTCACCACCCTACTGGTTCAGGGAGGCATATTCCTATCAGGTGAGAACTGATTGATATGACAGGAATTCTGGATCAGCGCAAGGACTCTGAACAATAGACACCCATCTGTTCAAGGCCTACTGAACATCTGTAACCCACTTCCTCCCATCCCATGGCCCCATGTAACAATGATTTATACATCAGCACCTGGTACCCAGTGTTAACCATCACTGGAACCCCTGATGCTAGATGAACTCTCCCCTTATCCCAGACCTGGGACCCTGACCCAGCCTCACCATCACAACTGAACCCCATCTTCCACAACTGAATCCATCCTCCCCAACAGCCACAGGCATCTCCCTAACCTTTCCACGGTTTGCCGGCAACCTTGGAGTCAAGTCCACCTTCAGGATCAGCTCCTTAGCCTGACTTCTGACAACTCTCCAGGCCACGCCCACCCCACCATCTCCCACCCTTCACTTCTGCTGAATGAACTTGACTCACTTTCTCAGTTACACAGGTTCTTGGTTATCTCCCATCCTTAGTTTGTCTTTCTCAGCTACTCTTCTCCAACTCTTACTCATCCAGAAAGGCTCCCCTGCAAACTCCCAGACTGGGTGAGAGTAAGCTCCCTGAGTTCCATGCATTCGCATGTCCCAGCCCTGACCCCTCGGGTCGTCGCCACCTGGAGACAGGCGTGTCTCTCCAGTGGCACTGTGGGTCTATAAGGGCAGAGCTGGGACTTCTCATGACTGCTTTGTGTCTCCACTGCCCCAGTACAGTGAACAGTGGACACCGAGGACCAACAGGAGGAACTCCCATCCTTAAGGCTCTGGACTACAGGCGACAGTAGACCAGACCCATCCAGCCTGCAACAACATTTGGCACGGGCACACACCCATACCCTCCACACCCGGTGCTCACCATGGGCTTGTCGTAGAAGGGGAAGCCCTGCATGGAACGCAGGGCGTTGGTGGCACTGCTGACCTCCTTGAAGATGACAAAGGCCTGGCCCCTCATCTTCAGGCTTCGTGACACCAGGATATCCAGGATCTGGCCAAACTGGGAGAAGATGGCATACAGGGACTTCTTCAGCTCTGCAGTGGGGAGAGAAAAGACCCAGGGGTGACTGTAGGCCGGGGTATCAAGTCCTGGGGCTGGAGCTCCGCTTTTCAGAGGAAATGCAGCCCAGAAGGGAAACCATCAGCCCATTGACAAGAGTACTGAGCAATACCATCAGCAGTCTAGAACCACTCAGGTGGTCATGTGCGTTGACTCTGCAGTAGGTCAACAGTCACAATACCTACCCCACAAGGCCGCTGCAGGGGAACATGAGTCACACATAAAGAGGGCACACAGTAAATGCTCGATAAATGCAAGGACTTTCATTGTCTCCAGCACTTTGACACAAGCTCCTCTGATCCGGCCCTGGTGACTTCTCCCACCTCATCTCTCCCCATGCCCCATCTTCACTCTTATAGCTCTAGCCACACTGGCCTCCCAGCCCTTTCTCAGGCTCGTCACAGCAACCTTGCCTCAGGACCTTTCCACTGACTGCTCCCTCTACTAGGAGCAACTTTCTCCTGATGTGTACATGGCTGCCTCCTTCCAGTCACCCAGGACTCAGCAGAGATATTACCACCCGAGGCCTTCCCTGACCACCCTGGTGAGATAAGAGCCCCCTCATGTCACTCCCTTCACCGTAAGAACCTACTTGCTTTTCTTTCATGGGACTTCCCACCTCCTGACATCATGTTTGTTTCCTTTTTGTTTGGTCCTCTTTCTGAAGAGGTACAAGTCTATCCTATTTGTTTATCACAATATCCCACAGGGAACTCCCTAGTGGTCCAGTGCTTAGAACTCTTTGCTCTTATTGACAAGAGTCCAGGTTCAATCCCTGGTCAGGGAACTAAAATCCCATAAGCCCCTTGCTAAGTCACTTCAGTCGTGTCCGACTCTGTGTGACCCCAGAGACGGCAGCCTCACAGGCTCCCCCGTCCCTGGGATTCTCCAGGCAAGAACATTGGAGCGTGTTGCCATTTCCTTCTCCCATGCAGGAAAGTGAAAAGTGAAAGTGAAGTCGCTCAGTCGTGTCCTGACTCTTAGTGACCCCATGGGCTGCAGCCTACCAGGCTCCTCCGTCCATGGGATTTCCCAGGCAAGACTACAGGAGTGGAGTGTCATTGCCTTCTCCATAAGCCCCTTGGTGTGAGCCAAAACAACAACAACAACAAAAACCTAATTAACAGTACAGTTGCCAGCACACAAATCTCCAAATACATCTGCCTGAATAAACACATCATTAAATGATTTCTGGGAATAACTTCACTGAATTTTTACCTCTACTCCATGAGTTAACAATTATAACTGAACCAATTTTACTAATGTGGACAGAGGCTCTCAGAGGATCTGTCACTGGCCGAGGACCCAAGTCCATCTGAACCCAGGACCACCAAACCTCCCTAGCAAATGGACAGCCAGGAAAGGGTACCAGTCTTATGCAAAGAAGGTACCTGAGCTTAAGATACCTGGCCGAAGAGACGGTAGGAAAGAAAAGGGGGATTGGGTAAAGAGGGAAGCAAACAGCCAAAAATTCTGATGACATTTCTGAGATTTGTCTCCACTTGCCACCCCCGTGAACCCAGTGTGGGCCCGAGTCATTCCCCTGGGTGCTGGGCCTCTCCCCAGTCTCCTTTCTTGCCCATGCAAGTCCACCCTCCACAGCTGGAAAAGACCTTTCACAATTAACTGCATCCCTTGCCTGGCTCCCCAAAGCCCTCAGGATGAAGTAAAACACCCACCCAGCCCTCAAGGCATCAGGAGCCAGAGTGCACTGCTTTCCTGAATGTTCTCCATGAATCACCAGCCTCTAAGTCTCAGGCACCTAAAACTGCAGTACATGTGGTTCCCAGAATGCCTTGGGCTCTCTTCTGCCCCTGGACATTTGCATATGCTGGTCCAGGTTAGTCACTCTTCTCCCTCATTGTAACACAGATGCTGCTTCCTCTACCTGGCAGACTTTCCCAAAATGTCTCCTGTTCTATGAACCTGAATACCTCTTTCCAAGTGCCCAATCCCAGCCTTGACTACTATGCCTCAACTTCCCCCAATTATGGCCATGGCTACTCTGGGCTATCACTGTCTGGGAGCAGATCTGTCATCTCTACTAGACTGTGGTTCCATGAAGTCAGGACCAGGACTGTCTCAGTCACCACTGTGTCCACAGCTCCACAGAGAACTGGCTGGGCACAATGCTCTAACAGTATATCAGGGATTTACATGGCTTGTTTATTATCTTCAATAGCAACTTTATTGGTAACCTCAACTTAATGCCAGCAAGCTCCTTCAGTTCTCCTAACAGTTTTCTTGAGGAGGTAACAAGGGCTAACACTTATATCCAACCCTTACTAACGGCTAGGCACCATAAAAAAAAAAGCATGGAAGTTTAGCTCATAGATTCCCCATAACATCTGTGCACAGATTTTGCCCAGCTTTCCTATATTTATAAAAACATGAAGTTCAATAAAAAGTGTTAACTTGCTCAAGAAAAAAGAAAAGTATGTCATATCTAGAATCGAGTTCTTAACCCGAATTCCATATAGTGGTCTCAAGCACGTTTCCCTGCTGTATGCCTTGCGCAAATCATATCCCTCTGGAGTCTCAGTTTCTAATCTGAGAAATGGGAACAATAGGTCCTTCCTGCAGGATTGCTGTGAAAGTTAAATGTAACCATTATTTATACATCAGCACCTGGTACCCAGTGTAACCCACCATCATGGTTCATTTCACTTTATTTTGAAATGAAACGTTTTCACTGTGGATTATTCACTTGAGGGCATGACAGTGACCAACAGTTGCAGTTCTTACCCTCCTGGGGCTCAAAGGCCAGGAAACAGACAGTCCCCTGACAGCCAGATCAGGACTTGGCTGGGGAGGTTCAGGGTTTTAGGAAGTCAGAGGCAAGCACGTGGGTGGAAAAGGGAAGGGGGCGGCATCCTGGAGGAGGGGCGTCTTGAAGCTGAAACCTTGAAAGACAAGCAAGTTACCAGGTTACCAGGAAAAGTGTAGGAGAAAATGAGGAATATCAAAAGCACAGCTTGTGCAAAGGCCGAACTTAAAAGAGTTTGGCTGGAGAAGGCTGAGGAAGAGACATGGATGCTGGGGACAGAAGAGGGGGCAGATTCGTGCGGGATAGCCTGGTGTCCGGACTACCCCGAAAACTCACCATCCTTCTTGATCTTCTCATTGAGATTGTTGATATAAATAGTGTGGTTGGGGCGGGTCTCGGGAACTGCCATGGAGTAAGTTGCTGAGGTAGGGCTGAAAGAATGAAAAAGTCCCACTCAGTCCTGGGTTTCTGAAAATCCTTTTGTTCCAACGCGGGCTACTAAAGGATCTTCCTTCCAAGAGAAAGTCAAGTAAGGTAAAGAGGAGGGAAGAGGGAAGCACGGCTCGTAAACAAAGCAAACGCAACACACAGCTTCTCCTCCCCGCGTGGTGAGGGAAATCTCGTGAGGTTTACTACGAGTCCCAGGATGCTCTACTCGACTTAGTAGGCGGAGCGGCCTAGGAGGCGATTCCCACTGGCCCACGCGCTCAAAGGGCGGCCCAGGAGAAATGGCCCGGATGTAAGAGCCAGTTAAGGCAGGGGGGACGACTTTGCCGAACCCTGGCCTCGCGCAGAAAAAAAATAGTTCCCACTACATGAGGCGCAGGAAAGCCCGGGCGTCAAGCGCTCCGCCGCCAGGCGCCTACGGCCGTTTGTGCCCAAGAATACTCACCAAGACAGACTCAGCTCCAGCAAGCGGTGTCTGCTACGCTGCTGAGCGCCGACCACAAAACTTCCTCCTCTGGACCCGCCTTTGTCTATCTACAAGCCAACCCCTGCGCAGAAACTTGGTAGCTTGGCCAATCAGAGTAAGGCTAGCTCCCGGACCCAGATTTTGCCAATAAAAACGGCAATTGGGTTCCCGCCTCAGCAGAAAAACTCCGCCCAGCCCCTGCAAACCCTTTTGCGGCGCACGCGACTACGGACCAATCAGTGGAGGTCGCGCCCCCTCACGCGCCTCTTGCCAATCGGGACTCGGTTCTTGCGGCAGTCTCTTCCAAGGCCTTTCTTTCGCAGCCCGTCTCTGTCACGTGATCGTTAAAGGGGCGGGCTTGAGTTGCGAGTCTTACCGCGGGATTTGGGAAAGGCTGTACGCTGCGGCAGCCATTTTGCGGCAAGGGTAGGCGCGTTTTACTACCCGAACCTGTTACTCCAGCCGTATGGGGGTTCCCAACGACCTCCAATCTGTGAGCCTTCTCCAGCCCACAAGACTTCCTGTTGCGCCCCGATTTCAGGACTTTTTCCACAACTAGGCTAATTTTCCCTGCCAAGTGTCCTTTTGACCTCTGACTCAAAGATCAGCTCTAAGGTTCCAAACTCGGGTCTGAGATGCGAAGAGGGTAGGATCTCTTCTAAATTCTCGCAGTTTTTAGCCCAGGGGTCCTCAATCCCACGCTTTACATGTCTTGCCCCAGGCCTGGGCTTTCGTGTCCCATAATTTCCTAACTTTCTAAACTAGCCCTGGATAAGAAGTTAACTCCTACTAAGCCTCACTCCTTGAGCTCTGCATCCCAACTCTGTACCACAGATCTGTTTGCACATTAAAGGACCCCTTAACCCTCAGATTCCTTGTGATTTGCGTCAGCTTCAATCCCTGCTCCCAAGGTTCCAGATTTTAGCCCTGTTTTTTTGCAATCCCAACTTCAGCTCCCAGATCAGGAGTTCAGCTCTAAGACTGTCAGACTCCATCACTGTGACCAACATTTTGGAGGATCTGTCCCCTCCCACTCTTGACCTTTCAGCCTAAGTCACAGACCCCAAAATGATTTCTCCATGTTCTCCCCCTTTAGAGCCACCAATTCCTCCTCCCGAAACCCCTGCATCCCAGGCCCTTAATGTTCCACTTCCTCCCCTTCCCCTAAACCTCCCCGAATTAGCTTTTCCACCCTCCAGTTGCCAGGGCCCTGTTCCCCCACCACCCCCGCTGCCGCCTCCGCCCCCTACCACTGGGTTTGCTCCCCCTCATGTCTTCGGCCTAGAGAAGAGTCAGCTCCTGAAGGAGGCCTTGGAGAGGGCCGGCCCAGTCCCCGGGAGCAGAGAGGACGTGAAGAGGCTCCTGAAGCTGCACAAGGACCGGTAAGGGTCCCCATGGCCCATCCCTCCCACCCGTGGTCTCACCCAGCCACCTCTCCCCACATATCTTCAGTCATCTTCTCTTGGGGTTTCCCATGTTCTCAAGGGCAAACAGTCTGCTTCAGCTCCCTATTTAGACGCCTTCAGTAGCTGTGTGCCTTCAGCAATGAAGAAAGCTCCTGCTCCTTGAGAGCACCTCATCCAGTGGGAGAAACAGATCGCTCCCTCCACCAGACAGTGACAGCCCAGAGAGGTCAGAGCCATCCGGAGGGAGTCTAGAGGGAGTTGGTGCCCCAGGAGTGGGGGGTCCCAGGGGCTTGTCTAGAGGAGGGAACCCCTGAGTGCTGTCGAGGAAGTTTCTTGATGAGAAGAGTAAATAGCTTTTGCCCAGGCCCAAAAGTGAAATGAAGAGATGTTCTTTTCAGGGACCTGCAAATATTTGACAGAGAAGCGGCAAATGTGGGGTTTCCCACGTGGCCAGGAGCCTGACACAGGGCATTGGAGCGAGGGGGCCTGTGAAGGAAGGTGGACTGTCCTGAGGGCTCTGGGGAGCTGTGGAAGGGCTTTGTGCCCTTCCAGGGAGGGAGGGAGGCTGCCTTCCAGGAGTGGAGATGGTAAGACTGGAGGCTAGGGGCCCAGAAGGAAGCTGCAGCACCCAGAGACCCAGGCAGGAGGGAAGGGGCCTAGACATGGGCTGGGGGTGAAGGGAAAAGGGAGAAGTGACCTGTCCCTGTCTGGAAGAAATTTCCAGTTCTCTAGACAAGTTTATAATCAGCCCTAAAGGCCCCAAGTATAGTAAGACAAATTGTTTTGTTTTGGTTTTTGTTTCTGCTACACTGTGTGGCATGTGGAATATTAGTTCCCCAACCAGGGATAAAACCCACATCACCAGTAATGGACGCACAGAGCCTAACCACTGGATTGCTGGGCAATTCCCCCATAGTGAGGCAAATTGAATGCAAGTAACAACCACCCACTATCTATACATGCCAAGTGCTGTTCTAAGTGTTTTTTACTTATTAATTTAACCTCAGCGATTCCATGAGGCAGGAACTTCTTTTTTTTTTAATTGAAGTATAGTTGATTTATAATGTCATGTTATTTTCAGGTGTACAACACAGTGATTTAGATATACATATAGACACATACATGTATGTATGTACATATATGCATGCATGCATGCTAAGTCACTTCAGTCGTGTCTAACTCTTTGTAACCCCATGGACTGTAGCCCACCAGGCTCCTCTGTCCATGGGGATTCTCCAGGCAAGAATACTGGAGTGGGTTGCCATGCCCTTCTCCAGATACAAAATAGCATATCTATGTTAAACTCAACCTTTTAATTTATCTCTCCCCCCTCAGGGCAGGAACTATTGTTACCCATTTTTCAGATGAGGAAGCTGAGATTCACATTGGTTAAGTCACTTGGCCACAGTGCTTAGAAGAGAAAGGGCATGGCAATGGGGTGCCCTGCTTTTTGCGGGGCGGGGTGGGGGGGGCGCCCTGCTTGTAACCAATGTGCTGTGATATCTCCTCTCATCAGGAGGGTGCCTCCCAGCCTTGCCCTTTCATTGGCTTTGGGATAGAGATATAAGCACATTGCTCAGCACCTCCTGAGCCCTGGTGGGGAGGGGGGAAGGATTGGAATCACCAAAATATTCTGAGTGGCCTCCCTAGAAGGGGCTGGGCCTGACTCTTATCAGTGATCTCTTAGACCTGGAGCTGTCACCTGGTTTTGCTCAAGGCTGAGTGAAGGGATTTTCATCCTAACTGCGAGAAAAACAGGTTTGAGAGGAGAAAACATGGAGAGTTTTGGCATTGATGAAATTAAATTCATGTTTTATGGCAAGACAAGAGAAAAATTTCTTTTTCTTAATGTGGATCATTTTTAAAGTGTTTATTGAATTTGTTACAGTATTGCTTCTGTTGTTTATGTTCTGGTTTTTTGGTCGTTTGGGCTTGTGGGATCTTCGTTCCCCAACCAGGGATCAAACCTGCATCTCCTGCTTTGGAAGGCAAAGTCTTAACCACTGGACCAACAGGGAAGTCGCAGCAAGATAAAATTTAAATGTGAATTGTTTCTTTGCCCTTTTGGGTCTCCTCCCTCCCATTTAGTACCTCCTTACAGAGTAATATTCCTTCTTAATCTCATCAAACGGAGAAGGCAATGGCACCCCACTCCAGTACTCTTGCCTGGAAAATCCCATGGATGGAGGAGCCTGTTAGGCTGCAGTCCATGGGGTCTCGAAGAGTTGGACACAACTGAGCGACTTCCCTTTCACTTTTCACTTTCATGCACTGGAGAAGGAAATGGCAACCCACTCCAGTGTTCTTGCCTGAAGAATCCCAGGGATGGGGGAGCCTGGTGGGCTGCCGTCTATGGGGTCTCACAGAGTCAGACATGACTGAAGCGACTTAGCAGCAGCAGCAATCTCATCAAAAGACTTTCCTTCTTAATCTTGTTAAGGGGTCAAAATGACCCATGTCCCACAACTTGCATTGTACTTGTAGATCTGGATTGAGTAAACTGTCAGTAATATTTTGACAACCCTTTGCCTCGAAAACTTAACATATAACTGTGTTTTGACATCTGATGGGTGGGGAAGTCCTCAGAGCGTTCTGAAAGACTGTCTCCCAGGTTATAATCCTCAGGTTGGCTCCAATAAAATTTTCCCTTTCTTTCGTTAATTTTTTCATCCATGGTGTAGAGCATGCATGCGTGCTCAGCTGCTAAGTCATGTCAAGTTCTTTGCAACTGTAGCCCACCAGGCTCCTCTCTCCATGGGATTCTCCAAGCAAGAATACTGGATTGGCTTCCCATTCCCTTTTCCAGGGGATCTTCTTGACTGAGGGATCAAACCCGAGTCTCCTGCATTGGCAGGCTGGTTCTTTACCACTGAGCCGCTAGAGCTCACCATGATGTAGAGACACCCCTTCTAATAAATTCCTCTGACTCCTAGTTGCAAAGCTTTTGCACATCTGCTCTTTGCCCCTTCAATGGCTGAGAAAAAGCAGGGAGTAGCAGGCAGAAGAATAATTCCCGTTGAACAGATGAGAAAACAGAGGTGGGGGAGGGAAGTGTCTCATCAGGGATGAAGGCAGTCTGACCCAGCCAAGAGCAGCCCTTAAGGGTGAGACCCTAGGAACTGGTTCCCTCATGACCTGAATGTGCCTCTGATTCAGTTTCAGAAGTGACCTGCAGTGGATCCTCTTCTGTGCTGACCTGCCCTCCCTCATCCAAGAAGGCCCTCAGTACGTACCCTGATTCGGGACTCCAGCCCCTTGGCCGGCTGTGCCCTCCAGCCTTTGCCCTCACCACCCTCTGTGAGGATTGACCGGGGAGTGTGGGAAGAGTGGGTTCATCCCAGGCAGCCTAGGGGGAAGGAAGAGGGGAGGGAGAAAGGGAACTTACCCAGGTCAGGGTCCTGGGAGCAAGCATAGTAAATTGAAACAAACAAGTCCATTATCTCTGAGTCCCCCTTAGCACCTGCTCCTCCTGGAAGCCCAGGTATATCTGCCTAACCTGCTACCCACTCACCCCACCCCAGCCCTCCAGCCTTGGGTTCAGGCCTTGGCCATCCTCTCTCCTAGGAGGGGGAAGTCAGGTCTCCCCACTTGACCTGGGAGACAAGGGAATTCCCCCAGGGCAGCAAACTGTTCCCTACACTCCAGCTTCCAGAGCAGAGGGGGCCAGGAAAGACTGGAATTAGAGGTTGGGGGGCTGGGCCTGTCTCTCCCCAGGTGTGGGCTGGTGGCCTTGTGGATGGCAGGCACCCTCCTGGCGCCCCCCAGCGGCACCCCCTTGGAGAGACTCGTGCAGGTGGCCATGGAGAGAGGATACACGGCCCAGGGGGAGATGTTCTCAGGTAGGTTGGGTGTGGAAGGGTGTTACCCAGATGTCCTGCAAGAGGGGACTGGAGAGATTGGCTGGGACATATCAGGCACATGGGGGACTTTGTTCCATTCTTTGCACCCTTCTTCCCCCGCCTCCTCACTGCCCCGCTGAAGAAGAGCAGAGTGTTATGAGGTGGACTCTGGAACCAGGCCACCTGGGTTCCCAGCCCAGCTCTGCCACTTCCTGCTGCATCACCATAGACAAGCAACTTATCCTCTCTGTGCCTCATTTTTTTTTTTTTTTTTAATTTTTTTTGCAGCAGAGTTGCTTCACAATGTTGTGTCAGTTTCTGCTGGACAGCAGGATCAGTTAGCCATACACGTAGATATACATTCTCTCTTGAGGACTTCCTTGTCATTCAGGTCATCATAGTGCATTGAGTTCCCTGTTCTATACACTAGATTCTCATTAGTTGTCTATTTCTTACATAGTATCAATGGTACATAGGTGTCAGTTGCAATCTCCCAGTTCCTCCCGCCCCCACCCGCTTGGTATCCATACATTTATTGTCTGTATCTGTGTGTCAGTGTCTCTGTTTTGCCAGTAGGATCATGTGTACCAGTTTCCTAAATTCCACACACATGCATTAATACAGGATCTGTGTCTTTCTCTGGCTTTGCACGTTTGCACGAAGAGATGATGGTCACAGTGAGGGTTATAGGCATTGATTCCTAAAAGCCTTTTTCCGGTGCCTGGTGCACAGTGACTGCTCCTCGTGTGTCTGCTCTGCCCCTGCAGTGGCTGACATGAGCAGGCTGGCCCAGGAGGCACTGGGCTGCCAGGCAGAGGTGCTCTGCGGCGGCCTGGGCGGTCCCAACAGAGACCACATCCTGCAGCACGTTGTCGCCGGACACCCCCTCCTTATCCCGTATCCCAGGGTCAGGGAGGGAGCCGGGCTGGGATGGGGGGAGTCGGGCAGGTGTGTGTGTGTGTCCCGGGGCCATCCCACAGCATTGGCCTTGACCGCAGTGCAGCTACGACGAGGACTTCAACCACGAGCCGTGTCAGAGGAAGGGCCACAAGGCCCACTGGGCTGTGAGCGCAGGTGAGTTCCCCCTCCCCTGCCCTGGACCCTCACCGTGGGCCTCCCTGATCCCGTCTCCCCTCCTCACATGCTCACCCTCGTGCCAGCCCCTCCACACTACTCAAGGCAGGAGCCAGGGTTGGCCCACCTTTGTCCCTACAGGGTAGTTAGCAGGGTCCTGGCCGGCAGCAGGTACTTCAGCATCTGTCAATCAGGGTTTTTCCCAAACAAGAAACTCAGAGCACAGAGAAGGATCAAACTGGGCTGCAAACCTGGTCCAGACACTCCCAGGCTCTGTGACTCTGGATCTCCAGGTCCCCATCTGGAAATCAGGGTGAACAGTCCCCAGGGCAGAGGGCTCTTTGAATGTTCAGACTCTTTAAATGGTGCCTGTTGGGTTCCATGTCTCAGTTAGTGTTAGCTATAGTCAGCAGCTTCGTCTTCGCACCTGTCTGGTAGAAGGCGGCGCCCTGGTGTGCACACCTCTGAGCACGGCTCTCCTAGACAGCTCGCAACAACTAGGTGATGACGTCTGCTCTGTTCGGTGCTGTCTTGGCCACCTCCCTGTGCTGACAGGCTGTTGGAGGCTGGACTTAAAATGCCTGCAGTTCTGGAGCCCAGCACCATGGGTTCAAATCCAAGCCCAGCTGTGCCCATGCTGTGTCAGTGCAGGGATCATGGCAGCGCCCACCCTGGAGGGCAGTGGGGGGACTCCGGGAGCCCCAGCCCCTCGTCAGGGCTCAGCTCCTACTCACAGCCACCCCCTCTTCCCCGCAGGGGTCCTGCTGGGTGTGCAGCATGTGCCCACCCTTGGCTACTCAGAGGATCCCGAGCTGCCAGGCCTGTTCCACCCAGTGCCCGGCACACCCCAACAGCCACCGTCCCTGCCGGAAGAAGGCTCCCCGGGGGCTGTATACCTCCTCGCCAAGCAGGGCAAGAGTTGGCACCACCAGCTGTGGGACTATGACCAAGTCCGGGACAGCAACCTGCAGCTGACGGATTTCTCGCCCTCTCGGGCTGCGGATGGCCGGGAGTATGTGGTGCCTGCCGGTGGGGTGCGGGCCGGCCTTTGTGGCCAGGCCCTGCTCCTCCGACCACAGGACTCCAGCCACTAGGCTCCTGTGGCCCCAGCTCAGCTGTGTCACCAGCCACAGAGTGCCCCAGCTTCTCCCTCTGAGCGACAGCCCGAGGGGTTGGATTGGACATCAAACCAGAGACCCTTCATTCAGGGTCCCCCAAATCCATCCTGGGCATCACCCCAACTCCCCCAAGCGCACCTTCCAGTATTGAGCACCTATTCTGGGCTGGGGTTATAGCCAGGAGCCACCCAGACCAGCTGCCTCTCTGCAGGGGAGAGACTGACAACGGCTGAGACCGCAGGGCTCGTCAGCAACCCCCCACCCCCTGCCCCAGCCATCAGTGCTGCATCCACCCGTTTCTGGCTGCCGACCACCCTCTCCCTGCACCCCTTGCCTCCCCGTGTCTTCACGTCAAGCCAGAGAAGCCTTTTAAAACACGAACTGTGGACTTCCTGGCGATCCAGTGGTCAAGATTCCGTGCTTCCACTGCAGGAGGCACAGGTTCTGACCCCTGGTTGGGAGCTAAGATCCTGCGTGCCACATGGTATGGCCAAAAACAAAACCCCAACCACGTTTCACCACTGCCCTCCAGAGAAGCTTCCAGCACCTCCTGCCTGCTCCTCGTGCTGCACCCTCCTGGGTACTAAACTCACCTGTCTCCCTCGCCCCAGGTTCTTCCTCCTCACATTTTCTCTCAGCTGCCTGGGGTGTCCTGTGCCTGCACCCAGCCCTCCGTTACAACTCCTGAACTCCACAGTCCTGGCTCCTTACCACTTCCTCAGGGAAGAGGCCTTCAGGCTCAGCACCTCCCCCACCTGTGTTCTCTCCTTATTTAAAAAGCAAAAGCTTCCACTGCTAGTTATTTGTGCCCACCCCTTCACAGTTAACGCATCAAGTCCCCCAACCCTATAAGAAGGGCACTAGATCCTCCCAGTTTGAGGGAAAAACAGGCTGGAGAAGTACCGTCACTGGCCTGAGGTCACAGGGCTGGCCAGTGGCAGGGCCAGATTCAAGCCAGGCATATAGCACCTAGACAGATGGAGTCAGGGCGGGCCAGGCACAAGAATAGCAACTCAGTGAAGCTAATGAACCACCAGCTCTGAGCCCACTTCTACCCCAGACCTGTCATCCCCTCACCTCATGTGGCACTAATGCTCCAGTTATGAGCTTTGAGCCCACAAACTCCAGATGTAAAAAAAAGACTCCACGAAATAGACTACGAATGTGTTTATTGGGGTGTCGTTGCAGGGGGAAGGCAGTGAAGCGATGTTGCCTCCTGATCCCCAGTGTGACCCCATCAAACTACCTCTCGTATAAATAAGTATAAAGATGGTCAGTAGAAAAGGAGCAACCCTCAGCCTGGAAGACCACGCCAGAGCTTTGGCTAAGGGGGAGGGAGCACCTCTCTTCCCCCAGCCCAGCCTCGTGGGCCAGGAACCCAAAGTTGGGAGCAGGAGGACAGAGGGGCTCCACCCGCACCTCAGGGTGCTGGGGTCTTCTGGTTTGGACCAGGCTGCCAGCCCTGCCCACCCTGCACCTCAGGCCCCAAACCAAGCAGGGCATTTTCCCAGCAGAGGCCGGAGAGGGGGCGCTCCCGAGGAAAGTAGCTGGGTCCCGAGCCAGGCCCAAGTCTGCCTGGCGTCAGAAAGCCCTAGCTGCGACCGCAGCCCTCTAGGAGGAAGGAGACAGAGGGCAGGAGGAGGAAGTCCCCAGCTGAGGCTGGTGCCTGAGGGTCGAGAGGGTGCTGCCACAGTGGCGGCACGGATGTGGCTGTGGCTTCGGTCGGCAGGGGGTCAGCAGTTCTCCTGGGAGCAGGGAAGGAGCCCGTGGGGCCAGGGGCGGGTAGGACAGGGTGACCCGAGCCCTGCCCAGCGGTGTCAGCCCTCAGCCCCAACCCACAGCGCCACACCCGCAGAGCCTCTGCCAGCCTCAGCCACCCCCAGGTGAAGAATGGGGCCGTAACTGCTGGGTGGGAGGAGAGCTGCTGCGTTTGTTCACTAATGAGGTCTGGCTCTCCAGCCCCGCCAGCAGCCAGCCCGCAGAGGGAGGGGCCGTGGTTACAGTCACTCTTGTGGCAACAGGCCCGAGGTCACGCCTGTACCGTGCAAGCGTGGGCAGTGCGTTCTTTCAGGGCACGTGGTTTAGCTGCGGCCACTGCATCCCCTCCTGGCTGGTCAGGGGCCCAGTCTGGTTCTGACTCAACCGCGGGCCCCAGCCAGGTCACACTGCCTCTCCGGTTCTTAACAACCTCCCATCTCGTCAAAGGGTGGGGCGGGCCCCCACCCCCATCTCCAAGGCCCTTCGGATCTTCCACACTGGTCCTGCATGGTGTGCGATGCAACCTCTCCCATCCCTGGACTTCAGCTCCCCTGTGGCCGACCTCAGGCCCCTTGCATCTCGGGGCCCCTCCAGCCAGATGGGCACCATCCAATAAATGAACCTGGTTGTGGACAAGCAGGTCAGCTCTGGGCCAGACCCTGGAGCAGGCAGATCATGTTGTCCAGGCCCCAGAGATAGCCGTCTTCGCGATTGCCTTCAGCCCAGGGCAGCCGGTGGCTGAGTGTCTGGTGGTCAGGCAGGGCCACGGTCTTGCCGAAGTCGATCATCCAGACCTTGGCCAGGCCGGTGTGGTCGTGCACAAAGAGGAGGGAACTGCCTACCACCTGCAGAGGAAGAGGCAGGAGGTTAAAGGGAGGGGCAGACACGGCCAAGGTCCCTGCCCCAGCAGACAGCTGAGAGGGTGGCTGATAGCATGGACTTTGGAGTCAGGCTGCCTGGGTTCAAGCCCCAGCTCTGCCACTTACAGGCTGCATGCCCCTCCCTGGGCAGGGGACTTTTAACTCTCCTTACCATTTACCTCAAAGACTGCTATGCATATTATCTATAGGAAGTAATCCACATAAAGCTCTTAGAAGACTTGCCTGTATAAACAAATGCAAAATACGGATTTCCCTGGTGGTCCAGTGGTTAAGAATCCACGTTGCAATGCAGCAGACAAGGACTCGGGCAACTAAGCCCGAGTGCCGCAACTCCTAAGCCTGCACACTGCAACTAGAAAGAAGCCAGTGACTAGAGAAGCCCGAGAGCTGTAACTAACACCTGACAGCTAAAATAAAAAAGTTTTTAATGTGAAACTGTTAGCTGTTACCCCTTTTCAAACTGGGGTACAAAATCCAATGCCTGCAGGATCCCAAGTGGGTCAAAGGAGCCTGGTGGGGACTGAGGGTGTGGATAATGCCTCCTCATGGTAAGGGGCAGCAGCTACTCAGCCCCAGGGAATTGCTACTGGTGACCCGAGGCAAGTGGCTTCCTTTTTTCCAGGCTCAGTTTCCTCATCTGTAGAATGGGGATGATGGTCAGAGCCCCCCTCCCTTTGCGGCATTCCATGTTCCACAGCTCACAAGCTGCCTTGTGGAGCTGAGCACACCACCCTAGGGAGATACCGGGCTGTTTTTTTCTTTTTAATTTAGAAATACAGGGCTTCCCTGGTGACTAAGTGGTAAAGAATCTGCCTGCCAATGCAGGAGACATGGGTTCAATCCCAGGTCCAGGAAGATCTCACATGCTGCGGACCAACTAAGCCGGTGCGCCGCAACTACTGAGCCTGCGCACTAGAGCCCGGGACCCACAACCACTGAAGCACACGTGTCCTAGAGCCTGTGCTCTGCAACAAGAGAAGCCTGCACACTGCAGCGAAGGGCAGCCCCTGCTTTCTGCAACCAGAGAAAGCTCGAGCAGCAGCAGCAGCGAAGACCCAGCACAGCCAAAAGTAAATAAATGAAACTTTTTTTTTTTAATTAGCAACACATTCCTTCCTCTTGTCTAACTACAGGTTTGCAAGCCCCTCCCTTTTGCTACTTGGGTTTCAAACATCAGTTCTTCCAGAGAACACAGATGACGGGGCAGCTGAGCAGGTGGCTGTCAGGAGAGGCGACGCCACCCAGTTCTGGATGGCTGTTGGCACATGGGGAGGAGCCCAGGACTGCCACATCTCCTGTGGTCCAAAGGGAACTAGAAATCCCGATTTTGGCGTGAAGTCTCAGGTTTTAAATCTTGGCAACTTGCTTTTTTTTTTTTTTTCAGATTCTAGTCACCAGGCAAGTGACACCAAACACAAGGATAGAAGAGACGGAGTCCCCAAGCCTCTTTGTGCCTCGCATGTGAAGCTCAAAGGCAGTGACAATGATGAGGGTGATGGTCAGTGATGACATGCGACAGTGAAAACTGGCACACACTGAGGGTTTCCTGTGGGCTGGGCTTTACCTAAGTTAATCCACTTAACCTTCACTACACCCAGGAGGCAGGTGCTACTGGTGCCCTGTCCTACGGGTCAGGAGACAGGCCTGCAGAGCCACTGCCCAGGCAGCTGGGGTTCAAACACGGGCCCACCTGACCCAGATGTGGCTCTTTCAGCAGTCAGTGCTAACAGGGAAAACAGGAGAGAGGGACTTGGAAGAGAGAGATGGAAGAGCGTGGAGATACACCTGGTGACGTCACCACAGACTTCCTGAGACAGCCCCAGAGAGGTGACAGCTTCCAAAGAGACACAGGCTGGGAAAGGGTGGGAAAGGGGAGGGGGAGAGCTGCCAAAGGAGGAATGCAGGGAACAATGACTGGAAGTCATTATGGAGACTTCCCTGGCGATGCAGTGGTTAAGAATCCGCATTCCAGATCCAACATGCAGTGAAGCAGCTAAGCTCATGCGTGCGCAACTACGACTGAGCTTGTGCACTACAGCCCAGGAACTGTGAGGACGGAGCCCACGTGCCCCGAGCCCACGCTCTGCAACAAGAGGCCACTGCAGTGAGAAACCCTTGCACCGCAACTAGAGAGTAGCCCCTGCTCTCCACAGCTAGAGTCCCAGTGCAGCCAAAAATAAAAAAATAAATAACATTTTCTTCCAAGAGAAAAGAATCTGCCTTCCAATGCAGGGAACTTAGGTTCAATCCATGGTCGGGGAACGAAGACTCCACATGCGACAGAGCAACTAAGCCTGAGCCCCGCCATCGCTGAGCCTGAGAGCCACAACAAAGATCTCGCGTGCCACAGCTAAGGCCAGATATAGCCAAAAATAAAGAAAACTTATTTTAAATAATTATGGCTACAAAATCGTCACAAGAGCTGGGAGCTCTTCTGCACTCTGAACAGCACTCTATTCGCTCACGTCCATCTCAGCAGCTCCATAAGGAAAGTACTATTTTCCCTTCCTCTACCAGGAAGAAACCAAGGCCCAAGGGGGTAGGTCACATGCCCCGGGTCACATGGCAGGGCCAGCCTTCATCCCAGGCCATCTGCCTGTAGTCCATGCTCCTAACTGTCCCCCTCCCTAAAATTCCTGACGCTGCTTACCCTAAAGAAGCAAACTCCCAAACCTGGGGGAGGGGCCTCGGTTTTTTTTTTGGCCATGCCATAAGGCTTGTGGGATCTTAGTTCTCCGACTAGGGGTTGAACCCAGGCCCTGGTCAGTGACAGTCCTCACCACTGGACTGCCAGGGAATTCCTTCAGGGTCTCCTTTTATAGCTTTGGCAGGTGACTCTGTCAGCGGTTTCTCCTGAGGCCACCTCGACCCAGACACCCCCCTCAACACCCACAGGGCCCTCTGTTCCCATGGCGGCTGGGGCTCGCACCTCATGGGTCCTGAAGAAGGGGGAGCTTTCCAGAGCCTCACGAAGTTCTTCTAGGCGTGCCACGTACTTTCTCTGTGGGTGAGAGGGAAGATTTCTTGGTTAGTTCATGGACTTTGTGGGTCTGTACCCACCTTAAGATCTCACTCCATCTCATTCCCCCCAAAGGAGTGGGCAGACCCCAGCCAGGATGGGATAAGAGGAGCCATGGGGAAATTGGGAAGGGGGGGTTGGGGGCGGGATTGGAGGCATCAGGGTGGCACAGACAAGAGTATAGCTGGTAGATTACATGAATGCCCACAATTCCTAGCAGCTTTTCCTACCAAGAGGCAGACTCTTTCCCTTATAATCTAGGTTTGATTGTATGAGTTGCTTTGGTCAATAGAACCTTGCAGGAATGAAGGTGGCCATTCTGAGCTCAGTCATTGAGAGACCTTGCTTTTTCACTTGCTCTCTTGGCCTGCTGCTTCCACTGTGAGAACAAGCCCAGGCCAGCCTGCTGCATGATCTAGCCAGGAGCTGAGACAGTGAGGCAGCCACCAGACATGACAGCAGGGCATCCCTGGACCTGCCCACCCTGACAAGACAGTGAGCAATGCCAGCCCAGCGTCAGCTGAAGCAAAAGATGGTTAACACAGGAGGAACAAGGATGTGGCGGTCCTATACTTCTAAACTTGGGGCCTGGGTGTCCTGCTCACCAGGATTGTATGGTTCCCGTCCACAAAATCCTCCAACACCTTTGTCACCTGCTCCAGCTTCTGCGTCTTCTTGAAGTTAGTGTTGCAGGTCCCATCGGCTTTCTGCAAGATGAGGGGTGTCATGGCTTTTCCTTCCCACACCCAACACCAAGCAGCCTTAGACACCTCTGGGGGGCAACTACCTGCCTCCAGGCTTACTTGCTGTTCAGGGGAAGCCAGCCCACCTGGTCATACTCAGCCCCAGGTCATACTCCTGAGCAACCAGTCCTTCAGGTCTGAACTTAAACCCCCTGGTTGAACCAGTCTAGCCAAGTGGGCTTTGGAGAGGCTTGGATCTGGCTTTGAATCATGGCTCTGATACTTCGTAACTTGGTGGCCTTGAGCAAGTCACCTGCCTCAACCTTGATTTCCTCATCTGGAAAATGGGATTGTGTTAATACCCACCTCCTAAAGCTGGTATAAGGATTAGGAGAGCCTGAGTGTGTAGGATCCATAGCACAGCGCTGGGCACCACTCAATGAAGTGCTCAGCCGCTCGGTCATGTCTGACTCTTTGTGACCCCGTGGACTGTAGCCCGTCAGGCTCCTCTGTTCATGGAATTTTTCAGGCAAGAATACTGGAGATGCTTTCGAATTGTGGTGCTAGAGAAGACTCTCGAGAGTCCCTTGGACTTCACAGAGCTCAAACTAGTCAATCTTAAAGGAAATCAACCCTGAATATTTGTTAGGAAGGACTGATACTGAAGCTGAAGCTCCAATACTGTGGCCACCTAAGGTGAAGAGCCAACTCATTGGAAAAGACCCTGATGCCGAGAAAGATGGAGGACAGGAGAAGAAGGGGCGACAGAGGATGAGATGGTTGGATGGCACCACCAACTCAATGGACATGAGTTTAAGCAAGTTCTGGAAGATAGCAAAGGAGAGGGAAGCCTGGTGTGCTGCAGTCCATGGGGTCGCAAAGAGTCAGACACGACTTAGCGACTCAACAACTCTAGGGGGTCTTCCCTACCCAGAGATCAAACCTGCGTCTCCTGTATCTCCTGCACTGGCAGGCGGATTCTTTACCACTGGGCCATCTGAGAAGCTCCCATACTACACTTGATCTTAGTGAAAAGGCAGAGAAGCAATAAAATAAAGGAGATTAATGTTACTTGTTATGTCTGAGAGAGGTACAAAGGGCCCCGAGTCATCCTGCCAGGCTATGCCAGGTGCCCTGTGGGCAATGGTAACACACAGGTAACAGCACAGGTGTAATTAGATGAGGGAGGCAGATACTGAATAAGATCATCATAAAGGGAGATAAGATAAGGGAGTGTAGGAAGTTATAAGGAGGTAAGGAGAGGCCCTGAACTAGTAGGACAGAAATCAAGGAGGGCATCCCAGAGGAAGTGGAATTTGGAAGGAGACTGGACAGTAACTGAGAGTCAGTCAACCAGGGGAAGGGGGAACAGCAGTCCTGGCACAGGAAACAGCAAATACAGAGGGCCTGTGGCAGGAGACAGGAGAACCCTTTCAAAGAAATGAAAGTACTTCACTGTGCCATCTATAGGGGCTTGTGGCACACCCACAGAGAGCTAATACAGAGGGGAAGGGGAGGAAAATCTCTCTCTCTCTGCAATGACAAGGAAAACTCTCCAGGACCATGCCATCTTTTGTAAGAAAGAGGAAAATGTTTGTATATACAGGAAGAAATATAAGTAACTGATCAAGTGGTTCCCCAAGAGGAGGTGCGGGGTTGGAGGGGTGGGGGCACAGAACAGGAAGGAGAGCAACAGGGTTGGGAGAGAGATTTCTTTTACAATATTTTGACTTTTAAACTGTGGTGGCTAGCTATTCACAGAATTAGATTTAATTTACAAAAAAAAAAAAAAAAAAAGGAAGAAAAAAGAGAAAACTTTTCTGCATAAGGAGGAAGAAGCCCATCCAGCTGCTATATCAGATGATGGATCAGAGTGGGTAAGTCCAGGATCTGGGAGCCCAGGGAGGCTGGGGTAGGAGAAGGTGGGGCTGGATGCGGACAGGGCTTCTGGGAGGGGGAAAAAAAGTGGAATCAAGAGACTTTCAGGCAGGTGGACAGATAAAACTTGGTCTGCGACAGACATGGCAGGAACAGGGAAGCGGGCCTCTCCCAGCCTGTTTTCCATCCTCTGCAGTCTCCTGCTTGCTCTCCAGATCTGGCATCTTTCCAGTTTTTTCTGACATCCTAGTTGGTTGGTTTTTCTGTCACTCTGTCTCAGACCTAGCTCTTAGCCCTCCGGAAACAGGCCAGCAGCTCCTGGGCCTCACCTTGATGCCCTCGATCCGGAAGCCCAGGGTGGAGGTCGAGCTCACGGTCTCCCTCCACTGCATGTAGCGGGGCTTGGTGACCGCACACTGGGCATGCTCCTCGGGGGTGGGGGCCCCGGGGTCCACAGCCACCATCTTCTCATACATGTCCTTCCGAGGCCGGGGCCGTTCTCGCGCCTTCACCAGCTCCTCCTCCAGGTAGGTCCTGGGACACAAAGGATGTAACAAGGGAAACCATGAAGAACAAAGCTGGAGGACTTTTACTCCCTGATATCAAGGAGTGTTATAAAACTGTAGTATGGCACAAGAATAGACAAATAGATCAGTGAACTGGGACAGAGTCCACAAACAGAGAGACAAGTACATTCACCCGATTTATGACAAGGAAGGCCCTGCAGTTCAATGGGGAAAGAGCAGTCTTTTCAATCAATGATATCAGGCCAACAGGATATCCATATGGAAAGGGAAAATGAACCTCAATCCCTGCCTCACACCATATATAAAAATTATATCTAGATGGATTGCGGATCTAAATGTGAAAGTTAAAACAAAGCTTGTAGGGGCTTCCCCAGTACCTCAGTGGTAAAGAATCTGTCTGCCAGTGCAGGAGACACAGGTTTGATCCCTGGTCCGGGAAAATCCCACATGCCACACAGCAACTAAGCCCATATGCCACAACTATTGAACCTGTGCTCTAGAGCCCAGGAACCACAACTGCTACTGAGCCTCCACACGCTAGAGCCCATGCTCTGCAACAAAGAGAAGCCACTGCAACGGGAAGCCTGTGCACCGCAGCTAGAGAGTAGCCCCTACTCGCTGCAACTAGAGAAAAGCCCTTGTGGCAGCAAAGACCCAGCACAGTCAAAAGTAAATAAATGATTTTAGAAAAAAACAAAACCTGTAGAAGAAAACACAGGAGATCGTCGTGATCTTAAAGTAGGCAGATTTCTTTAAAAGCTACTAACCATAATGAAATAAATTGATAAACTGTACTAAGTTAAAAGTACTTCTGTTTATCAAAAGACATTATGAGAGTGAAATGGGAGAGTTGGAGAGAGAGAGAATGGTGCGTGTGTGTGTGTGTGTGTTTGTATCTCCAGCAAAGGACTTGTATCCAGAATATATAAAGACTTACAAATCTTTACAACAAAAAGAGAGCCCAGTCGAAAAATGAGCAAAACTAAATAGTAAAATGGGCAGTTTTCAAAAGAGGATATCCAAATGGCTAATTAATGCTTAATTTCTTTGGTCATCAGAGAAATAGAAATTAAAGCAATAAAGAGATACCCGCCAAGATAGCTAAAAGTAGTAAAACAGGTAATACGAAGCATTGATGACAAGATAAAACAACTGGAACTCTCATACACTGCTGGTGGGAAAGGATGCTAGTACAACCACTTTGAAGATTGGCTTAAGACTTCCCTGGTGGTCCAGTGGGTAAGATTCTGTGTCCCAGTGCGGGGGGCCCAGTTTGACCCCTGGTTAGGGAACTAAATCCCACATGCCACAACTAAAGATCCCACATGTCACAAGCTGGGCCTGATACGGCAAAATCAATAATTAAGTATTGTTTAAAAAGAAAAAGATCAGTTTGGTTTATCTTCAAAAACATCTACCCAACCTTTCACCTCTGCCCCATGGCTGCCCCTGAACCTACCTGCTGCCCATCTTGCAGTCCATGATGGAGGGGTTCTCAAAGTCTGCCAGGAGATCTTCCATCTGGTTAAAGGTCTGGCCATCCCGCTGCACCATGCCATAGTAGGCTGGCACAAAAGGCCGCAGGGGGTCACGCATCAGCTGCTCCAGGCTGCGCTGCTCATACTGACAGAAACGCTTCAGAATCCAACCATCTTCTCCTGCCTGAAAGTTCCCTATGAGCAGCCATCAACAAGAGGGTCAGAAAATGAATGAGCCACTTCCCTGTCTGTCTCAGATCCTGGCCACCATCATCTTGCCTGACCCGTCTGCAATACTTTCTCTCCCTCCCTGCAGCTCTCAAAATCTTGGCCAGGGGAATATATCTGAATCAGTTCTAATCAGGTGGACGAACTAGAGCCTATTATATTGAAGTAAGTCAGAAAGAGAAGTATAAATATTGTATACTGATGCATATATATGGACTCTAAAAAGATGGATTTATTTTCAGGGAGTCAATGGAGAAACAGACATAGAGAATGGACCTATGGACATGGGGGGAGGGGAGAGGGTGACATGTATCCAGCGAGTAACATGGAAACTTACAATACCATATGTAAATGGGAACAGCCAATTCCCACAGCCAGTGGGAATTTGCTGTAGGATTCAGGGAACTCAAACAGGTGCTCTGTGACAATCTAAAAGGGAAGAATGGGTAGGGAGATGGGAAAGAGTTTTGGGAGGGAGGGGACATGGCTGATTCTTGTTCATGTATGACAGAAAACCACAAAATACTGTAAAGCAATTATCCTTCAATTAAAAAAATATATATTGGCCAGAGTTGGTGAAGGAAGGGCCTAGTTCTGCATTTTTGTCTAAACAGAGTCAGATTCCCAGCACACTATGTTCTCATTTGTTTTGTAATTTTGGATTATGAGCTCATGATCAGCAGTGAAAACTTTTGTGAGAGCTGAGTCAAGAGCATGACTCTCCCAAGCAGATTTGCATTTGTTTCAGCCTGGAGTCCCAGAGTGCTAACAAACGGACCTTGTTAATTCACAAATCTGGCATTTCCTGGGCCATGCAGATAGTGTAGAGTAGAATGACAGATAGTACTTTCAGATTATATTTTCCAAAATGTCTGTAATGGTAATCATGAACCCTTCTCCTGGGGCATTTGTTTTGTTTTCATCATATATATATGATGAGTAAAGAGTAGCTCATGTCCACACGCTCTTCTAGAATTTTGCCACTCCAATCAAGAAGTGGAATCTAATTCTTCAATTCTTTTCCCCTTGATTCTGACAGAATCTTGACTGTCAACACTATGACTTCAGAGTCTGAGATGCAGCCTCCACTTTGTTATCACAGACCCTTGCCTTTCAGTCCTGAGCTACCAAGTAAGAAATCTGCTGAAGCCACCATACTGTGAAGAACCCCAAGCAGCCACACAGAGAAGTCACACATGGGCTTTCCAGCTGGCAGTCCCAACGGAGAACCAGCCAATAGCCAGCATCAACTGCCTGGTATGTGAATGAATGAATCTCCAAAGGTTTCCAGCCTGCAGCCTTTGATTTTCCTAGCTGAATTCCCAGGTATCATGGCGCAGCAATAAGCCATCCCAGCTATGCTCTGTCTGAATTCCTGACCCAAAACTTATGAGTGTAATAATATGGTTGTTTTATTCCACGAAGTTTTTTTTTTTTTTCCCAAACCACTAAGTTTTGAATTTTCTGTTTTTGGTTTTTTTAAACTCAGCAATAGTAACTAGGATACATACAGATGGCAGGCCTGTGTTGACGGTTTTGTTGGTGGGGGGCAGGGGGGACTTTGCCTTTCTCTGACTCAGATCTGAGGATGAACAGCAAGGTAAGTTCCCTTCCCTTTGTTGATAGGAACAATTTGTCTAGTCCAGCCCACTGCCAGTTTTTGTAAAAAGAAAAAAAAAAAAGCTTTATTGGAACACATTATCTATGTCTGCTTATATACTGCAAAAACAGAGTTGAGTACTTTATATTTATTATCTAGCCCTTGACCAAAAATGCCTTTGCTTGGCCTCATGCTACTATGTGCTTAAGACACTGTGCTAGGTCCTGGGGGGGGTGGGGGGGTGACATTTAAGCTGTTGTTTGTTGTTGTTTAGCCACTAAATTGAGTCCAACTTTTTTGACCCCATGGTCTGTAGCCCGCCAGGCTCCTCTGTCCATGGGATTTCCCAGGCAAGAATACCGAAGTGGCTTGCTATTTCCTTCTCCAAAGGCTCTTCCCCACCCAGGAATCGAATCCCCATCTTTTGCATCAGCAGGCAGGTTCTTTACCACTGAGCCAACAGGGAAGCCCCATAGCTGTTGTTTCCCGGGGGCCTACTCTGCTCCAGACACAGGATGGGGATACGGACTGGTAACTGCCATTTAGGAGGGGCAGGGCCCCAGTGAGGAAAAGTAACTTGCCCAGGGCCATCCACAGATAAAGAGCAGAACTCAGATTCAAGCTCAGGCCCCTCTGTCTCCATGATCAAAGATTTGCCTGCCAGCACCCTTGACACCAGGCTAACAGGAAACAGCCCTCCATCCTGAGGTATGAATGGCCTAAGCACGTGCCGCAACAGCTCCAGGAACTACAGACTGCCACTAAGCCCATTTCACAGATGGGGGACCTAAAGTACAAAGAGCGGTTCCTTCCCCGCCCAGGCATCTCTGCCCACCTCGGCCTGCCCCTCAGCCACCCTTCTCCCCACCCGCTCTCACCAGAGTGTCCAGACAGCTGGACCCAAGGGTAGTGTTTTCGGAAGGAGACCACAAAGGGCGAATACTTCAGAACTGTCTTCAGCTTCTTCCACGGCTTGTTCTGTGTGGGGCAGAGAGGGTGGGGTCAGGGTTGAGGCCAGGAAGGGAGGGTGAGGTGAGTGCCCTGAGAGGGAACCAAGGGGCAGCCTGGGGTCTTTCCAAGGGCCAGGGGGGGCTTCCTGGAATCACTGGGGTGAGCAAAGCTCACTTACTTCAGTAATCATGAGTACCCCCCAATGCCTCAGCAAAGGTGAGAAGAGTCCCTTTCCATTTATCTCAGTGTCATTTTTTTTTTTTTTGGCTGCACAGCATAAGGGATCTCCCCCAATCAGGGATCGAACCCTATGTTGGGAGTACAGATTCTTAACCACTGGACCACCAGGGAAGTCCCTCAGTGTGATCACTTTGTATCTGTGTCTCTCTGTCCTCCTCAAAGAAGTAAAGATAGGCTAGGTTTTGCTGTAGTCACCAGCAACACCTCACATCTTTCCACGACATACACACACCAAAAATGGGGAAGCCTGCTGTTCCTAAAGGAAGTCAGATCTTCCAGGGAAAACGATAAAGGAGTTGATGGATAGAGGCCGAACAGCAGAGAAAGAGAAGTGGAGACAGGGGACAAAGTGAGGACTGGGACAAAGACAGGGACCGTGGCGGCCCTAACAGCTGCTCACCAAAGACCTCAGGCCCGCCTCCCTGCCAGGGATACCCTGCCCTCTCGAACTTAGCTTTGGCCAATGCAATGGGAGTGGAAGTGTCGCTTTTAGGTGGAGTCTTAAAGCCAGTGAGTGACTCCATGTTCTTTTTCCTGTTAAAGAAGGGGGCGGGGCGGGCAGGGCACTGTGGGAAGAGAAATAGCAGCTGAGTGAAGGCAGCATGGAGCAGGGGGCCCTCGCCTCACCCATCACTGCTGAGGGCCCATGTTCAATCCCTGGTCAGGGAACTAAGATCGCACAGGCAGCACAGCCAAAAGAGAAGAAAAATCCTTCATTGCTCCAAGTCACTAAGTTTGGGCGCTGTTTGTTACTACAGCAGTCCTGACCTCTTCCCACTGACACAGAGTTACTAGAAGAGAAAGAAAGAGAGAAACAGAATGGGAGAGGCGGAAATGACAGAGGAAGAAAATGAAACCTAGATGCAGAGAAAAGGTGGCAGCAAATAAAACAGAGACGCCAACAGAAAACAAGCATTTAGTTGTATCCTGTTGACTCAGCCAAGAGCATCTTGAGAAGTGGTTAGGGCCTGAGTTCACTGCGTATGCACACACACACACACCCATGAGCGTACACACACACCCGTGCATGCACACATGCATGCATGCTTCAGTCCTGTCCAACTCTGTGTGACCCTACAGACTGTAGCCCACCAGGCTCCTCTGTCCATGAGATGTCCCAGGCAAGAGTACTGGAGTGGGTTGCCAAGCCCTCCAGGGGATCTTCCTGACCCAGGAACCAAACCCTAATCTCTTACGTCTCCTGCATTGGCAGGTGGGTTCTTGACCACTACCTACACACACACACACTCAAATATAGCTTCTCTGCTCTAAGCACATACCAAACTCTTAGCAAGGATTGGGAAAACAAGTTGTGTCCAGAGGAAAAAACCTACATGGCTCATCTCCCTCCACTGAGGGTCAAAGTCATGTTATCTCCTACACCCTGAAAACCCCGTTACCTAGCAGACATCTAATGGTGGGAAGGTCAAACACAAACCAGGGAGTTGGACTGCAGGACTCAGGAAGGGTTCTTCCCTCCCCTCTCCAGCTGCCAGCCATGGAGAGGAGGTGATGAATGAAGGTTCCTGTTTACTAAGCACCTGGAACATTCCAGGCACAATGACAAAGGCTCAGTGTGGCATAACCCACCTAATCCTAAAAACACCATCCCAGGAGGATTGTTGACTGTATTACAGGGGTGGAAACAGACTCAGAGGGGTGAAGTCACCTGCCTAAATCACACAGTGTAGTGTTGGGGTTCTATCTCTGGTCTGCCCCCACGGCCCTGGGGTTATCCACCACAGCCCTGCCAGATTACAAGCCTTGACTGAGGGCAGAACTGAGGTTGCCATGGTTACAAGCATGTCCCCAGTCATGGCCTGACACAGAATATGTGCTCCAAAAATATAGTTTGGGTTGAAGGAAGTTGATTGAAAGTGTGTTTTTCTTTCTGTCTTTTAATCATAAGCAGATTCAGTATCTTCTTTATCTCTTTTTTCTTAGATCTGATGGTTAGTCTGGGCTGTCTCAGATTTCATCATGCCCTCAGCTCACATGTCCCCCCCCCCCCCCCTCCCCCGCCCCCCTCCAGGAAGCCCTGATACCCTAGGTCTGGCCAGTCACCTTCTCTGGACTCCCACAACCCTGTGGGCTTCCCCCATCCCAGCCCTGACTCCTCCAAGCTGTCACTGCCTGGTGATGAGTTTGTCTCCGCCCAGTGACCTGGGAGCTCCATGCAGGCAGCATTTGGGTCACTGCGTGTTCCCAGGAAAACCAACATGGAGCCAGACACATAGCAGGGACTTGGGGACTGTCTGTTGCCTGATTAGGAGGATGCACGTGAGAAGGAAGGAAGCGGGGAGGAAAGGAAGAAAGTAGCTGAGTCTTTAAGGTCAGATGGGATTTCAAAACAAGGGAGCAGGAAGCGAGGGGTATTCTGGGCAGTGGGAATGGCTTGAGCAACAATCGGAGGCAGGATGGCAGCAGTGTGTTCGGGGAACAGCGTGTACTTAGGCTCCGTTGCAACAGCAGAAGGGGTCAGGAGGGGAGAAGGGAAGCTGAACAGAGGAAGGAGCCTGGAGACAGGAAGCTGTGAACTCAGGACCAAACTCCTGGTCGCTACTATCAGGAAAGCCCTGGGGAACCATGGAAGACTCCAAAGCTGGGCACCTTCATATGTTAGTCACAGCTGGGCCCTGGAGACAGATTCTAGAGGAGGAGAAAACACCAAAGACAGAAAGCCTCCAGAGGAAGGCAGATGAGGAGGAATGGATCCACACATTATAGGGGTGAAAATGCCTGGGTTTTTAACTCAGTCAGAACTGAGTTAGAATCTAGGCTCCGACTGGACGAAGCCAACTCTAAGCAAGTGATCTCACCTCTGTAGGCCTTAGTGTCCCCTCTGTAAAATGGAGATAATAATCCCAAACTTAGAGTGCTGTTAGAAAGATTCAATGAGTTAATACATATACAGCACTTAGAAAAAGTGCCTATCGTTCAGTAAAAGTTGGAATCTGTGCCTTCCAAGGTCTGTGACTTTGGACAGGTCTGTGTGTTTCAGTCTCTTCATCTGTAAAATGGAGATAAAGGAATCTACCTCATAGGGCTGCTGTGAAGTTTAAATGAGTTGAAACAAGCAAAGAGTTCAGCACAGGGACTTCCCTGGCAGACCAGTGGTTTGGATTCTGCACTCCCAATGCAAGGGGAGAGGGTTTGATCCCTGATTGAGGAGCTTAAATACCTTGTGCAGCAAGTTGCAACCAAAAAATAAATAAATCAACAAAAGAGCTTGGCACAGGGCTGGGCATGAGTGAGTGAGAGCTGGTTTTGTTTTTTTTTTTGAGAGAGTTTTTTTTTTTCCTTCATTCACTCCAGCTCAGCGGCTATGAGACGCCAAGGAGGTGAGGGAATAGGGAGAGGGAAGAGCAACAGCAGAGCACCAGAGGGTCAGTGCAGGCAGGCTGCGGCAGGCCTATCTGTTACACCTGCGGCCACATGTGTGAGCATGTTCAGAGAGCGAAGCAGGTGGGGTGAGTGGGGCTCAGGGCAGGCTCCAGCCAGGGGCCCCAGGACAATGGGAGGATCCAGCAGACTGACCCATGGGAGGCTCTCACACCTGCCTCTGCACTGACCCTCCCTCCCTGAACCTGCCCTGCCAGCCCTCCTGATTCACCAGCAGAGAACCGCACCCAAGCTGAGGATGGAGGATGTAAACAAGAGATTGCAGGAGCACCCTGGGGAGCTGGGGGTAATGCAGTGGGGAGACGGAGAGTCCTTGGCTGGGGTCCCTTAGCGTTTGGGGTTCACACAGCCCTTTGAGAATGATTTAAAAAAAAAAATACTGGGCACTTGCTCCCTGCAGAAGTGAATGAGCTTAGGGGTGTTGAAGGCTGATGATCCCTTAAGGCAGCTACGGGCCCCAGACTAAGAAAAGTGGGGTAGAAAGTGCACCCTTTCTGTCTTCCTAAACTAGTATTCTTTAAAGTCTGGGGGGCAGGGAGGGGTGGTCACAGATTGTCCAGAGGATCCAACAGAAGTTACAGACCCTTGCTGCAACAGCATGTGTATATACTCACAGGACTCACACAACTTTTAGGGGTTCCTGGGTGCCATGAAGTTGGCCAGCAGCCATCCATTTTAGACGGGGAGGCGGGGGAAAGGAGAGAATGAAGAGGAGGGCACCTGGAGAGCTAGGAACCCTACTGTCAAAGGGAAGAGGTTGGTGGATGGAAGAGGTGCCTGGAGATAAAACTGCTGCTGGAGTTCTAGAGAACTTCTCAAAGGAAAGGCGGGGGTGGGAGAGTTGGGGGGTGGGCTATGGGGTCTGTAGGGGTCTGGCTCAAGGGCAGGATGGGTCCCACTCACCCCAGACCTGTCCTCGGGGTCGCTGGCACCTCCGCCCCCAGCCACCACGTCATCCTCAGACTCGTCGAAAGAGGAGGCAGAGGAGAAGCCACCACTGCCCGCCTCAAGCTGGGAGGGGGGTCCCCCTGGTCGAGCCTCAGGCTCAGGTGTCTCCGGAGTGATAATGAGGCGGGGCACAGGGGTCATGGGGCTACCCTCCAGGTGAGAGTACCGGTGAGTCACCAACTCCCTGTGTTCTGGTTCCTCTAATGAGTCATCTTGGTTGGGCTCCCCCAAAAGGCAGTCTGTCCTAGGCTCTGTCTGGGGTCCGTCAGTGCCAGGCTGTGACCACAAGCCATCGATATCTTGTGTTGGGAAACCACAGGGGTCAAGCTGCTTCCAGGCTGTTTCAGTGTCCTGTTGTATCTGGGAGCCATCAGTGTGCAGCTCCGTCCAGGAGTCTTCGGTACCTTTTTCCGTCCTGGAACCCTCGGTAAACGGTTGTTTCCAAAAGCTGTCAGCACTCCGCTCTGTTGAGAGAGGGACCCCCTCTGGCTGGGTCCGGACGCTTGACCTGTTCTGGTGGGTGCAGAGGTTATCCGCCCTGAGCTTGGCCCTCTCTGACTGGGTCTGTGACCCATATATTTCTAGTTCTGTCCAGGGCCCGTCAACCCCTGGCTGTGCCCAGAGGTTAGCCCTCTGGGGCTGAGACTGGAGGTCAGTCCTGTGTGGATCAGCCCAAAAACCATCTGTCCCAGTCTCTGTCCAGTCACCGGCTGTATCCAGCTCTGACCAGTGGCTGCTCCCTCCTAGATGTGTCCGGAGAATGGACTTGCCTGGCTCCGTCGTTGTGTTGGGCCGCTCCGTCTCCGCTCCGAGGCCAGCTGCTTCAGGCTCAGCCCGTCCGTCGGCCCCCGACGCAAGCCCGAGGCTGGCCCTCTCGGGCTCGGTAAGGAGGTTGGACTCCTCGGTCCGGGCCCGGGGTCCGCCCCCTTCCGGCCGTCCCACCGGGCCCCCTGCTCCGGGCCCAGGTCGTTGCTGCCCTGGCTGCCGCCGCCGCCCCCCTCGCGGCGCCGCCAGTCCCATGCGGGCTGTCGCCGGCAGCGCCTGGGCCTCCGCCTCGTTCAGGCTTCCCCGGCACGGGCAGCGCCTCATGCCCGTTCGCAAGGTTCGGGCTTCGACCGGGCCCAGCCCCTCCTGTCCCTTTAAATCCCGCGAGGGGTGTGGCTGGGGAGCCCCAATTCGCGGGTTCCGGCCCTCGGAGCTCCAGCCCGCCCAGCCACGGAGGGGTTAACCGATACTCCCTCCTCCATCCCGGGGAAAGCCCCGAAGCCCCGCCTCGCCGGACGTGACGTAAGGGACGGGCCTTGTCTGGCTCCTCCCACCTCCTTTGGCTGGGTGGACTGCGAGTCCGTGACAGGTCGTGTTTGTGGTGCTCGTGTCCTGATCGCGGGCGAGTAGACCCCTCTCTACACCCTCGCAACTAGTCCAAACTCGCCACACCCTCGACTGGCTAGTTTAGTCTCCCTGTAACCCCCTGCGACGAGTCCAGCATCCCGCTCATTCTTACCGCAGCGCCGGGAAGGACTTTCAGAGACTTGGGAATTCTATTTGCGTCAGTTGAGACCCGCCTCTGCTAGTTCCTAGCCGCGTCCCCCATGAGGGAGTGACTTCCACTCCCAACCCCTTGTCTGAGCCCCAGACTCAGTTTTCTCACCTGTAAAATGAGGATACGTTACTTTATTGTTTGGAAAAAGGTGTGTTCAGTGTCACAGGAGCCAATTACTTTTAGCAACTGGGAAATTGTGGCCCAGAGCAGTGAAAGAAATTGAAGGCCAAATTCTGGTTCCAACACGGACTTCCAGGATGACCTCTCCCAACAGAATTGTCTCTTCTGAGCCTCAGTTTCCCCATCTGTAAAAAGGGTTGTTATGGGGATTTTTAATTTACTTACAATAACACATTTGTGTACTTGTTTTGTTCCAGGAGCTGCACTTACCATTTTGTACCCCAAAATCTTAAAAGGTGGGATCATCGTTATCCCCGTTGCACCATCAAGGAAACAGAGGCACAGAAAGGCAAAGCAGTGAGTCCAGATCACACATCTGAGAATTCCCTTGGTGGTCCAGTGGCCAAGACTCTGCACTCCCAATTTAGGGGACTCAGGCTTGATCCCTGGTCAGGGAACTAGATCCCACATGCCACAACTAATGAGTTCACATGATGCAAAGAAGGTGGAAGATCCTGTGTGCTGCAACTAAGATCCTGTGCAGCCAAAGAGGTAAAAAAAAAAAAAAAGATCATACATATAATTGTATAGATTTGAACCTTCAGTTCAGTCACTCAGTCGTGTCCAATTCTTGAGTGACTCGTGAGTGACTCCTTGTAGCACATCTGAGCTGGCTCTGTTTACCTCCAGACTTCATCTTATCCTTTTTGCCTCATTCACTCTGCCTTTAACCTCTTTCCTATTTTTCTTCCATGGCAGGGACTTTGAACTGGTTGTTCCCTCTGCCTGAAACATTCTTCCCTCAGCTATTTCAATAGTTTCTTCCCTCACCTCCTTCAGATCTTTACTCAAAGGAAGTCTGCTCAATGTGGCCTTTCCTGACTGCCCTATTTATTTATTTTTGATCCACACCAAGTGGCATGTGGGATCTTAGATCCCAACTAGGGATCAAAAAACAAGACCCCCTGCAGTGGAAGTGAGGAGTCTTAACCATTGAACCATCAGAGAAGTTCCCTGAACCACCCTATTTAAACGCAGTCTTCCCTCCTCTCCCTGCCCTTCCCAGGTTTATTTTTCTCTTTAACAAGTGTCACCTAATTACATATACTCATTTATTTATTTATTACATATACTTATTTATTGTGCCCCTCACCAGAAGCCAGTACCAAGAAGGCAAAGATTTTTGTCTGTATTATTTCTTGCTGTGTCCCCAGAGCCTAGAAAAGCATATGGTAAGCACTTCACAGAAATTTTGAAAAGAATGGTTTTTCTATAAGAAATTTCTCTCATGTGTAGAGCTCTTGTTCTGTACTGGCTCTGTGCCAAGCTCTTTACACACACGATTTCACTGCATTTCTCTCTCACTAACCCTGAGTAAGAGGGAATGCCATGACCCCACTTTACAAATGGGGACACTGAGGTTCAGAGCTCTGCCATCCTGTAGCATTTGCTTGTAGTCTCCAGGCTAGCTGATATGATCTCATGTACACGAGGCATGTGATACCCAACTTGGTACCATCAGTCACAGCTTTGTAGGATGAGTTATTGTCACAGGTGCTTTTTATGTATTTTGCCCCTTGGGGTGAGCTGCCACCTAGCTCCTGAGTCAGACCCTTGTGTCTGGTACGGTACAGGGGGTGGTTTCTGTCTTGAAACTGAGTCACCTGGAAAGGGATGTTGGGCATAGACCCAGGGCTCTAAAATGAGTAATCTCTTTACAGACCAGTGACCCATAGCAGGGTCCCCCTAGTGCATCATACAGGCTAGGAAGCTGAAATTCAGGAAAGCGTAAGGCTCTTCTGAGGTCGAATAGTACAGGGACAGAGATAGGGAGGTCTGATTCCTGACCAAGGGGGATAGACAGGGTTGGTGGGGGAGGCTGTTCTGTGCAGTGTCATATCCCTTCTTCAAGCGGTAGGAGAGATGCCCCAGCCAGCTGCTTCTATTCCAGACTGTGAGAAGAGTGAGTCAGCCTATTGTGGGGGGAGCATGCTTTAAGCCTGTCCTTCCCCCATCAACAACACACACACCCAGATGGGCTGGGAGCTGGTTTTCTGGGATGCCGGGGCTCCTGAGTCAGCACAGGGAATCTTCGCTGAGTGTGTTCTGGGAAATGTCAGGCCTACAGGAAACAAAGGACTCCCACTCACACCATCCTGCAGGTGGGTGGGGAGCCAAGAGAGCCGGGTGTATGGGGAACAGGGGCCCAGTGTGCAAAGGGCTGATTGTGAGGGAGTTTTCACATGGGGCGGGGGGAGCAGGTACCAGGATATGGCTATTTAAAACAGAGGGTGAACTTGCAAAGTGGAGGGGCTCCATGTGCAAGGGAACTGTTTGCTGGGGACATATGTGTTCAAAGGAGAGATGCGATGAACCTACTGGGAGTACAAATAAGAGGTTGACAAAATGTTCACGCAACGGAGCAGTGAGTTTCTACAGGAGAGGAAAGTTTGCAAAAAAGACGTGTAGGAAACTGAAAGGTGTCCTGCGTACAAGGTTCTTTGAGGTGAGTGGAAGGGCATAAAATGGCACGTATGAGCTCCTGTAGTGCCCCTAACCACCCGTAGGCCCCGCCCCGTCACGCACAGTGGGGCGTATTTTGTGTCAGTCAGTGACCTGCTCCTCTGTCATTGGCTAGCTGACCGGACGGGGCGGGAGTGAGGAGACTCCCGGAAACTCAAGAGGTCCCCGGCGCGTAGCTGACCCCGAGCCAGGGAGTGGGTGCTTAGCAACCAGGGGAGGTGCCCAGTAACGGGGTTGGGGGGGAAGACAAGAGGAATTGTGGGTGCCTAGCAACAGAGAGGAAGGCGGTGCCTAGCTACGAGGGGGTACTCAGAGCAGCGGAGAGGTAGCCCTGGATGATCTGTGGGTGTCTAGCAACGGGGAGGACCCTAGCAACGGCGGAGATGGGAAGGGGGAAAGTGGTTTGGAGAGGTGCGCGGGAAGAGCCATGGGTTCTTAGCAATGAGAGAGGGAACCAGGAGAAACTGGGAGCCTATTAACAGGGAAGGAAGTCTTTGGCACGTGGGAGCCTTAGGGTAGACACGGAGGAACGTGAGGCAAAGAAGAGATCAGTCCCACAACTCCTATCCATATAGTCCCTCCTCTTCTCCCCCAGACTATGTGGCAGGAGGTGGGGGGCCTACTGCGTGCGACCTGTGGACAGCTGGGCCGGACTATTGGTCTGCCTTGTGGGGCCCTGGGGCCGGGGCCCCGCTGCTGGGTAAGAGGCTGGGGAGGGGTTTCCAAGGGGAAGAGGCTGAAGGAGGCTTCAGGGGGCCAAAGGACAGGGAGGGGTCTAAAAGGGCCAGGCAGATACCATATCCTCCACTCTTTACCAGTGTTCACGTTTCTTGCAGGGGCCATGTGGGGATTCTTGGGCCCAAAAACTTCATCAGGATGGGCCTGGCAGGGGCCTGGGTGAGGAGGACATTCGCAAGGCCCGGGAGGCCCGGATCAGGAAGACGCCCCGGCCCCAGGTATCATAGTGTGCCACTCAGCAGCACCCCCATGAAGGCAGCTGGCCTCCAGAGCTTGGGGAAGGGTGTGGTGGCAGGTTGGTCGGACTGCCTGGGTGCTTTGTCCATCTTTTCCCGCTCAGACCTCCTCACTTCCCACTTCCCAGCTGAGTGACCGTTCTCGAGAACGCAAGGTGCCCGCCTCCCGCATCAGCCGCTTGGCCAACTTTGGGGGTAGGTGTGACTATGGGAGACTGTGACCTAGATCAGAAGAGGTGACGTTTACAGAATGAAGCAAGGGAGAGAGTGAATCAGAGAGAGAGGAGGGAGAGATAAAAAGAGAATGAAGGCAAAGGCCTGTAAAAACAAGAGAAATAGAGAAGAATGTTATATTTATTGAGAACCTGGAATGTGCAGGGCCCCTTACACATGGTCTCTGCAGTGAATCAATGAGTGTTTGTTTCCATTCTATAGAGGAAGTGGAGGCTAAGGGAGGTAAACAGCACTAAACCCTGGGTCCTGCACCAGGATTATTCAGACTTCAGGTCACAACCTGCATGAAATAATTTAGTAGGTTGCAACCAGCATTTAAAAGAAGAATGGAAAATATGAGTGCAGATGTAGAGTCAGGGAGAAGTCTTGTTTCATGAAACATTATGTATCGCTGGTCTCTATCGGTTATAATGCAAATGTCTTCTTGACTGTGAATCATGGTTCAAGTTTTAAAGATACTGATTCCAAAAAATAAATAAATAAATAAAGATACTGATTCACAGTGTAAAGAAGGAGTCAAATGCACTGCTTAGAGCTTTGGCACCAGGCTGCCCAGGGTTCAAGGGGGTGATTCTTATGCATCTTCACTTTGTGAGTCTGGATAAGTTACTTCTCTGAGCCTCAATTTCCTTTTCTGTAGAATGGAAGTGTTTCTATAAAATTTCTCTCATGAGGGTGTGAGGACAAAATGAGTCAGTGCATAAAAGGCACTGCGAATGGTTTTTGGCATGGAGAAAGTGCTCAGAAAATTCAAACTATGATTATTTATGGAAATGATGAGAATACAAGAGGCAGTGACTTAAAAAGTCTTTGAGGACAAGGAGACAGAGGAGGCAGAGGAAATCAGAGCTGGAGAGATAACATCAAAAGGAGGAACTGAGAGGAGGCCTAGACAGACATACTGGGTGGAGGGAAGGGCAAAGATGGAGAAAAAACTGACTTAGAAAAGGAGAGGTGCGCAGGAAGAAGAGAAACAGGAGTCATAGGAAGACAGCGACCTGGGGGGAGAAGGGGATCGTTTCCAGGCCTTCTTACTCTTGGCTGTACACTGGAATCATCTGGAATGGATGCCTAAAAGAAAAAGAATTCTAATTCTGAGGGACTTCCCTAGCGATCCAGTGGTTAGCACCTTGCCTTCCACTGCAGAAAGTTCGGGTTCAATCCCTGGTCAGCGAGCTAAGATTGCACATGCCTTGTGGCAAAAAAACCTGAAACATAAAACAGGAGCAATATTGTAACAAATTCAATAAAGATTTAAAAACTGGTCCACATCAAAAAATCTAAAAATAATAATAATAAGGCTAAAGACTTCCCTGGTGGTCCAGTGGTTAAGAATCCAACGCAGGGGACTGCTGTTCGATCCCTGGTCGGGAAACAGATCCCACATGCCGAGGGCTCGTCTCAGGCCAGTTTAACCAGAACCTCAGTGGTGGGGCCTGGGCATCGTATTTACAAAAGTTCCTCACGTGACTCTGGATGCAGCCAGGGGTGAGAAACGCTGACCTGGGAGACAGAAACAAGGAGAGAGGGATGGAAGCAGAGGTAGCTTCACCTCCATGGGAACCTCAAGCAGGGAGGCAGTGAGTAAGAGCCTGATGTAGAGACAGAGAGCTGCAGAGAGTTGACTGCAAAGAGATGGGAGACAGGGGTGCATAGAGGGAGACAGAGAGCAAAGAGGGTCAGGGAGGTGGCGAGGGGGTGGGGTAGGAGATCGCCCCAGGGCAAGCGAGCACTCAGGCCCCCCTCTCCCTTCCCCAGGACTGGCTGTGAGCTTGGGGCTGGGAGCACTGGCTGAGGTGGCCAAGAAGTCCCTGCCCGGAGGAAGTATACAGTCAGGTAAGCGAGCCACGTGCCTGGGTCCACACCCTGGCCTTGCTGTGTGTCCTGGGGCAAGTGGTTTCACCTCTCTGAGCCCCAGTTTCCTCGTACAGAGAATGGAGCCGATGATGACACAGCCACCTCTTTGGGTCATGGAGGAGTGCTCAGAGCAGGTGAAGCTGCTGTCAGGGTGGTGATGGGTAGAAGCAGGTCATGGGGGAAAAAAATGTAAGCCATCCACAGTGCAGTTCCTAACTATAAGCAGCAGAGGAAGTACAAAAATAGGAGAGCTGCTGAGGGTCTGCGGCCAATAGAGATGGACTGGGCAGTGTAGAGATCAGCATTTGAGGGTACAATTCCCCAGCATGTCAATGTCTTGAAACAAAAACAAGGGTGGATATTCTAAATGAAAAAGAGACTAGAGAGATAATAATCGACAAAGGGAACGTGTGAGCCATGATTGAATGTTTGAAAAAAATGACTATAAAAGACTTTGGGGGACAATTGGGAAAATCAGAATATGACTGGATGGTAGATAGTTGAGAATTAGTGTTAATTTTCTTTTTTAAAAACGTCAAATTTATTAACTCTGTTATTATTTTCATTTTGTATTTTTTGGCCACATGGCATGTGGAACTTCCCTGGCCAGGGATCTAACCCATGCCCCCTGCATTGGAAGCATGGCGTCTTACCCACTGGACCATCAGGGCAGTCCCAGTGTTAATTTTCTTGGATGTGATTTTGGCATCGTGATTGTCTAGGGGATTATTCTTATTCTTAGCACAGGTTAAGTGCAGATCAGTCAGCAAAAATAATGGTCAGTGTCTGGGTACAGTTAAAGTGGGTGAAGGAGCATGTCAAAACTTTGAATCAGGTATGTAGGTATTCACAGGATGAATGCATCCTTTTTGTCTGTTTGGATCTTTTTCAAAGCAAAATGTTGGCAGTAGGTGGAGGAACAGTCTGGCTTTAAGGTAAGGCCAGACTGAATTTACAACCTGCTCTGCCACTTCTGTGCTGTGTGACCTGAGCCAGGCAAGGTACCTTTCTGAATCTCTGGCTTCCTCACCTTGAAATTTAAGGCATTGGTTTTTCTTACTTCCTGGGGTGATTGTAGAGATTCAGCCAAAGAATCCATAGAAACACTTAAAATTCTGCCTAGCACAAGGTGAGCCCTCAATAAAGAACTCAATAACTGTTATGAAATAAAAGCTTATCAAACACTTTATTGAATAATAGAATTTGCATATAGAACCACACGTATCTAATTGTACATATAGAACCACACATATCTAATTGTACAGAATGGGTCGTTTTCACAAAGTGGACGCATCTGTGCACCCATATCAAAAACCCCTAAAACAAGCAGTTCTCAAACTTTTTAATCTTAAGATCCATGTACACCTTTAAAACTGAGGACTGGATAGGCCAAATGTGTTATATCTATACCATGGGATTTTATTCAGCCATGAAAAGGAATGAAGGACTGACCCATGCTATTGTGTGGTTGAATCTTGAAATACTATCCTAAGTGAAAGAAGCCAGACACAAAAGGCCACATATTTTATGATTCCGTTTATCTAAAATGTCCAGAGGAGGGAAATCTACAGAGATAGAAAGTAGATTAGTGGATTCCAGGGGCTCAAGGGCGGGTGGGTGAGGGAAATGGGAGGGGGTAACTGCTCACAGGCTTCCCTGGTGGCCCAGTGGTAAAGAATCCACCTGCCAGTGCAAGAGCCACCAGTTCAATTCCTGGGAAGACACTCTGGAGAAGGAAATGGCACCCCACTCCAGTATTCTTGCCTGGAAAATCCCATGGACAGAGGAGCGTGGCAGGCTACAGTCCATGGGATCATAAAAGAGTCAGACACGACTTAGCGACTAAACAACTGCTAATAGGTATGGGTGTCCTTTTGGGGGTGAGGAAAATGTTCTGTAATTGATCATGGTGATAGTTGCACAACTGAAAATACTAGAAGTCACTGAACTGTGTGCTTTAAATGGGTAAATTATATCATGTGTAAATTACCTCTCAATAAAACCATTAAAAAACAGAATGAGAACCCCAAGAACTTGTTTATGTAGGTTATATTTACTATATATGCTGTATTGGAGATTAAAACTGAAAAATTTGGGAAGATTCCCTGGTAGTCCAGTGTTTAAAACTCTGCGCTTTCACCACCAATGGCCTGGGTTCAATTCCTGGTTGGTGAACTAAGATCCCATTTTTTTTTTGGTGAAGTTTTGCCAAAAAAAAAAAGAAGAAATTTAAAAACTGAAAAATGTTGTAAACAAGAATATACCCACTCACTCCATCTATCATCAGAGCAATTACAGCATCACAAGTCAAAGAACTTCTGGAAAACTCCACTGAACATTTATAGGCTAATGAGGGTAAAAAAGGGCAAATAATGTATTGATATAATTATGAAAGTTCTGTTCTCACAGGCTCTCCTAGAGGGTTTCAGGGCCCCCAGACCACACTTGGAAAATTGCTGCCCTGGTTCTCCAGAAGCTCTTCTGTACCCATTCTGGCACATCCTCCCCACATCAGGGGTCCCCACTGTCTTGGCTTCTGACCGTCAAGATTAGTTGTGTTTGTTTTTGCTCCTTACACCCATATCATCAGACAGTGTTTCATGGCACGTGTCTGGCTTGTTCCGCTCAGCATTCTGTTTAAGAGGTGGGTCTGTGTTACTGTAAGCTGTCATAGGTTGTTTGTTCAACACTGTTCTCATCACCCCGTGGCTCTCCCACAGTCCCTTTGTTGGTTCTGTTGATGGTCCTTTGGGTTGTTTCCATTTAGAGACTATTAGAACAGTGTTGCCGTGAACCTTGGGGCATCTGTTGGTGGACACATTTATGCATTTCTCTTGGGGCTATACCTCAGAGAGAAATTGGGTACAGTTTTATGCTTCAGTGGAGACTGCCCAACTGCTTCCCAAAGGGCTTGGGCCGTGGCACAGTCATCAGCAGTGTTGGCATTCCAGCGTTCCACATCTTTGCCAACACTTAGTATTGTCGTCTTTGTTTTAGCCATTCTGGTGTCTGTGCGGTGGTGTCATAATGATCTTTTTTTGTGGTTGCCGTACTAACGATGATTCTCTCCACCCCAGAGGGAGGCTCCCAGCCAGGCTCCAGCCTTTTCCTGTCGGAGGCCAACGCTGAAAGGATCGTGCAGACTTTGTGTACAGTTCGGGGGGCCGCCCTCAAGGTTGGCCAAATGCTCAGCATCCAGGGTACAGCAGCGTGATGACTCTTGACTCCTGACCCCTGACCTCAGCCTCACCCCACCCCACCTACCACCAAGCCCCGGCTTCAGATACTCCCCCAGGGCCCCTTGTGGCCTCCCCTCTCACTGGCTTCCCTCTCCCCGCTGTCTCCCAAGACAACAGCTTCATCAGCCCCCAGCTGCAGCGCATCTTCGAGCGGGTCCGCCAGAGCGCCGACTTCATGCCACGCTGGCAGATGCTGGTGAGTGCTCCGAGTGGGAAAGGCTGGTGAAGGAGGCCTGCCCCACCTGCCTGGCCCTCCTGGCTTCATGGCTCGGGTCCCTGTCTGACTCAGTGTTCCCATTCGTTAAATGGGAATCACTAAAGCCCACATCTCGGAGGATGGTGGTGATGAGTCAGTGAGAAAAAAGCACAGAGCTCTTCGTCCAGTTCCGGGTAGGCTCAGGGCTCTGTCTGGGCTGTGAAAGAGGCTGTGAAGCACTGTGGTCAGAGGCCAGACTTTGGGAGTTCAAACCCCAGCTCTGCCACTTGCTACCTGTGCGGTCAGACATGTGGCCTGCCCTTTCTGCTTCAGTGACCTCATCTATGATTGGTGGTAGTTCTAACAACGCCCACATCTTGGGGTTACAGAAACCAGTGTGTGCAAAGCACCTGGAAGGGCCCCTGACACACCATGAGTGAGATGCAAATGTTAGCTGTTCTTATTACCGTTTTTTTAATTAAAGGAGAGCATGTCTGTAAATAGGTTGGCACAGCACCTGACACTGAGTAACTGCCCAGGACATGAGCTGTTCTAATCACTGGGGCAAGGGTGTGGAGTCCAGGATACAGCCACCTGCCTTCTGAGTGCTGTTCTCTCCCTCTCCATATGAGCCACTCTGCACAGGGCCCAGCCCACAGGAAGAGCTCTGTAATTTTAGCTCTTTTTTATCATGTTAACTGTAGAGTTAATAATACAATATACGAGTATATGAGTATAATGGAGGACAATTATCAGTCTTGAAGTAAAGAAGTGTTGGTTGCTCAGTTGTATCCGACTCTTGTGACCCCATAGATTGTAGCTGGCCAGGCTCCTCTGTCCATGGAATTCTCCAGGCAAGAATAATCGAGTGGGTTGCCATTCCCTTCTCCAGGGGATCTTCCCGACCCACTGATCAAACCTGGGTCTCCCATGTTGCCGGCAGATTAACTATACATAATAGCATTCCCCACAGCAGCCTGCACAGCCTCAGGAGTATGGGCCTTCCAGTCTGTCAGCGCCTGGCTCATCACCTTGGGCCAGGAGGCCTCTCTCTGAGCCTCAGTTTCCCCATCTGTAAAGTGGGGTAGCAGCCAAGAGCTTGGCCCAAGGCCTTGCATGTGGCGAGTGGGGTTCTTAGCATGTGAAGCGCTCAGCACAGGGCATGGACCCAGCTGCCTGAAACCATGATGACGAGTGTCATGACCACTCTCCCCAGAGAGTTCTCGAAGAGGAGCTCGGCAGGGACTGGCAGGCCAAGGTGGCCTCTCTGGAGGAGGTGCCCTTCGCAGCTGCCTCCATTGGGCAGGTGCACCAGGGCGTGCTGAGGGACGGCACAGAGGTGGCCGTGAAGATCCAGGTGAGAGGGGAAGCAGGGTGGGAGTTGGGGGGCACCTGGCCACCCCAGGGGGTGACTCCCATCCCCCCTCCCTCCTCCCCTCCCAGTACCCAGGCGTTGCCCAGAGCATCCAGAGCGACGTCCAGAACCTGCTGGCGGTGCTCAAGATGAGCGTGGCCCTGCCGGAGGGTGAGGCACTCAGTAACCCCCTCACCCCGACCCCGACTGTGGCGGGTGGCACCCTGAAGAGATAAAGTCGGGGGAGGGGCTGGACGCAGCAGGGGGTGGCCAGCAGCTCAGGGCAGGGTGTTTCACGTGTGTGAGCCCAAGTGAGCACCCAAGTCTGGGTGTTTGAGACAGAGTGAAGGGACGCCAAGGTGGGGGGAGCCCAGAGTATAGGCGTGGGACAAAGTCAGGCTTAGACATGCCCACAGAGACCCTGAGAGACAGAAGCCCAGACAGAGATCCAGAAACAGACACACGGGATGTGCAGAGCGGGACAGGAGGCCTGAGAACGAGCCACAGAAACAGGAGGGGGTGCCAATGGGACCTCACAAGCGTGTTACAGTATGTGAGAGAGCGCCTGAGGGAGATGGAGCAGAGTGTGTGTGTGTGTGTGTGTGTGTGAGAGAGAGGGCGGGGGGAGAGTGAGAATGAGAGAGTCAGGCCCAGAAGGAAGCTTCAGAGACACTGGAAGCAGCATAAGAGAGTAAGAAATAGGGACAGAGGGGGACTTCCCCGGCCGTCCAGTGGTTAAGACTCTGCGCTTCCACTGCAGGGGGCACAGGTTCGATCCCTGGTCGGGGAACTAAGATCCCACATGCCATGGTGTGTGCAGTGTGGCCAAAAATGGGACAGAGAACGGGTGGCAGATGTGACTGTGAAAGGGGCCTAAGGACCGGTGTGCGTGCCTAAGAAAGAGACCCCACCCGAGAGGCTTCCACAGAGGCACAGCTGTGTGAAGGGCTGAGGGGAGTGTGTGCCCAGAGCGTGTGGGTGAGAGACATGGAGCAGAAGGGATGAGTGCTGGGGAGACAGTGACAGACACGACTGGCAGGAGAAGACGTCCCTGAGTGGGAGCCTGAGGGGTCAGGCAGGGGGCAGGAGGCAGGCTGTGGCCTTCCCTGCCTGACACAGCTGCACCCCCCACCCCCCGCCCCCACTCCCCACCCCCAGGCCTGTTTGCTGAGCAGAGCCTGCAGGCCTTGCAGCGGGAGCTGGCGTGGGAGTGTGACTATCGTCGTGAGGCGGCCTGTGCCCAGAACTTCAGGTGAGCTGACGCCCCTACAGGCCCCTGGACAGGCCTCTCTGGTGGCTCAGGCGGTAAGGAATCTGCCTGCAATGCAGGAGACCCGGGTTCAATCCCTGGGTGGGGAAGATCCCCTGGAGAAGGGAATAGCTACCCACTCCAGTATTCTTACCTGGGAAATCCCAAGGACAGAGGAGCCTGGCGGGCTACAGTCCATGGAGTCGGGAAGCGTTGCACATGACTGAGTGACTGACACACACACACACACACAGGCCCCTGGAGGCCCCCTTCCGCCCTCCAGATTCTTTCACGGGCTGAGAGGGCAGCTGGAGCCCTGCGGTGGGGCTGGCAGACTGCTTCTCTCTTCGTTCATTTGGTCATCCATCCAGCCCTTTGCTCATTACATCATTCACACCCTGTATCCTCTGTGAGCATTCTAAATTCCTCTCTCTAAATGTCTCTTACTTTCTCGTGGGTCAAATGGGACACTGAACCACTGCAGTCCGATGCAGGAGACAGACTGGTCAACAGGCACTCAGTCACACGAGATACCATCACACCCACTGAACTAACAGAGATGAAGCTATCAAGAGCTGGGGGCTCCAGGGACTTCCCTTGGTGGTCCAGTCCCTAAGATTCTGCCCTTACAATGCAGGGGCATAGGTTCAGTTCCTGGTCAGGGAACTAAGATCCCATGTGCCTCACATTGTGGCCAAAAAGTAAAATTAAAAACAAAAGAGCTGGGGGCTCCAGGGCATCCCTTATACTCTGTGGGCAGGAGGAACAATGGATAGAACCATTCTGGAGAATGGCTTGGCATCATCAAGGCTCAGGATCCATATCTAATCCAACAGTTGTCCTCCTGGCTAAATACTCTAGGGACACTTATGCCAGACTTTTCCAGAATACTCAGAACACTCATAGCCTCAAATTGGAAACAACCCAAATCTATCAAACTTAGCCAGCAGGGTGGATAAATAAACTATGGTATATTCATCAACACAGTATCACATAGCATTGAAAAGGAGTGAACTTCAGCTCCGTGGAACAGTGGTTGTATCTTAGAGGCATCGTGATAAACTGCAATTAATTACATCTCAGTGAGACCCTCCACAGTGTGGAGCGTGGCCCACATGTTTACTGAGCCCAGCTCTGTAGATACAAAGGCAGTATAAGGCAGTGGTTAGGGGCCTGGGCTCAGATGTGGGATCCAGTCAGGATTCAGTCCTGGGTCAGCCCTTAATGGACTGGGTAGCTTTAATATGCATGGTGACCTCAAGAGAGCATCCTCCTCAGGGAAAGTGAAGATAAAGGGGAATTGTGCTGGGACTTCCCTGGTGGTCCAGTGGCCAAGACTCCCTGCTCCCAGCGTAGGGGGCCCAGGGTTCAATCCCTGGTCAAGAAACTAGATCCCACACACCACATCTAAGAGTTCACAGGCCACAGCTGAAAGGTTCCGTGTGCTGGAACTAAGACCCAGCACAACCAAATAAGTATTTTTTTTAAAAGAGGGAATTGTTGTGCTGACTAAATGCTCAGCAGAAGCCTGGCCCATGAGGAGCAGTTCAAACATCAGAGATTTAATCAACAAGCACAAAAATAACAGCCCCCAAAGCAGAACGTCAATGCGGGAGACCTGGTTAGATCCCTGGGTCGGGAAGACCCCCTGGAGTAGGGCCCGGCAACCCACTCCAGTATACTTGCCTGGAGAATCCCCATGGACAGAGGAGCCTAGAGGGTTACAGTCCATGGGTCACAAAGAGTCAGACACAACTGAGTGACTAAGCACAGTGCAGCAAAGTAGGACCTGGAGAAAGAGTGTCAAGTGGCCTGGGCCAGAGCACTCCTGTGTGGGGTCTGGGGAGACCACCCCCTCCCGGAATTTCCCAGTGCTCTTAGGATAAAACCCACATTTCCCCAGCTGCCTGTCCCCCAACCTGCCCCACACCAGCCTTCCTACAGGTCCCCAACCAGAGGCCTCGCTTATATTCTTTGCCTCCCATATCTTACAGTAACATCCTTATCTCAGTCTACTGTTGGTCTGTTTGTTTGTTAGAATGTGGCCTTCTGTGACTGATGGCGGGGGCAGTGGGGCATGCCCGGGGCTCCTCTTACTGCTCTGTCACCCAGCATCATCTAACACAGGGATGGACGCCAAGAATGCCCTTTATTAATAGTCAGTGCTTCCCTGGTGGCTCAGAGGGTAAAGCGTCTGCCTGCAACGCAGGAGACCTGGGTTCGATCCCTGGGTCAGGAAGATCCCCTGGAGAAGGAAATGGCAACCGACTCCAGTACTCTTGCCTGGAAAATCCCATGGACAGAGAAGCCTGGTAGGCTATAGTCCATGGGATCGCAGAGTCCGACACAACTGAGCGACTCCACTTTCACTTTCAGAATAATGACTCCAAGGAGTGGCCAACAAGTATCACTGTGGACTCAAAGATTTGTATATCAGTGACTGTTTTTCAGATAGATGAATTAATAAGTTGATGAGAAAGTAATCCTCATTGAGTTTAATACACTGAGCTCATCCCGGGGTGACCAGAAGTCAGAGAAGTGTTTCTGGTAGGGAAGTGGTCCCTGGGTCTCCAGCCACACTTAGGGGCAGGCACAGATATTTGCTGAATGAATGCATGAGTGAATGAAGGAAATGTCTGAATGGGTGTCAGTCCAGCCAGGTACTGGCCATCACTCAGGGCAGAGAGGAAAGAAGAGGGCGGGAGAGAAGACAAGACACAGACTTTCCCACGGAAGACTTCTCAGAGGAGGGGGAGGGCTCAAGCCAGGGCCACAGGGGCCTGAAGAGTGAGGTCCCCACCCCTACCCTCCCATGTGCCCCAGGCAGCTGTTGGCAGATGACCCCTTCTTTCGGGTGCCGGCGGTGATTCAGGAGCTGTGCACAACGCGGGTGCTGGGCATGGAGCTGGCAGGAGGGGTCCCCCTGGACCAGTGCCAGGGCTTGAGCCAGGACATCCGGAACCAGGTACATGGACTCATGGGACAGTCAGAAGGGTGCTGCCCTGGGACAGGGCTGGCTGGGCAGACCCACGGTCCCCCTCCAGGCTTCAGAGGGCTTTACAGGGGCACATGACTCTCAGATTTCTGTTACTCCTTCTCCCCACCCTAGATCTGCTTTCAGCTCCTGAGGCTTTGTCTTCGGGAGCTGTTTGAGTTCCGATTCATGCAGACGGACCCCAACTGGGCCAACTTCCTGTATGATGCTTCCAGACACCAGGTGGGTTCCTTGTGATGTGTCAGGGTGCGTCAGCTGCTGTAACAGATTTCCCAATATGTCAGCAGCTCAGCACAATAGCTCCAATAGCTATTGTAGCAGGCTGGAGCGGCCTCCTCCATGCAGTGATTCAGGGATCCAGGCGCCTTCCCTTTTGTGAGTGTGCCACCCCCTCCACACACACACCCCAGGCCTTGAAAGGCTCTCCTTCCAGTGCAAGGGGAAAGAGAGGTTGAGAAGGTAACCCCCTGCCTAACTGCTTTGGCCAGAAATGACCCATCATTCTCTTCACCATTCCATTGATAGGAACTGGACACATGACTCATCTAGGTGCAAGGGATGCTGGGAAATCTCTGGCTAGGCAGTGGCAATGGAGAAGAGTCATTACCTCACCTGTCATTCATTTAGAACATCCCAAGTATTAACACCTACTGCCTCTTGACAGTGATGCCAAGACAACTCCAACCCTTGCCTTCCCAGAGTTCCTCACCCAACACAGGGCCCTATCACCAGACAATGTGACCTGCAGTTAGTACCTTGGTAAGGAAGCACAGGCCACAGAGGGGTCAAGTGATGGGGGAAGCTCAGGGGTTGGTGGGAAGCCAGGGAAAGTGGCTAACCCTGCCTGGGGTGAGTAGGGCCAAGGAAGCTGAAACCAGAAAGATAGCAGAGGCACAGCCACTTAAGGAGCAGGGAATAAAGAGCTTTCCTGGTAAAGGACACAGGCCATCCAAAGGCCTGGGAGTGACAGTTTGCACTGAAAGGCTCTCGGCATGCATGGTTGCTCAGTAGCTTTCCAGTTGCTCAGTGGTCTGTGCCATTCCGTCCCCAGAGGGGTCCTTCTAAAGCACAAGTCCCTTCCACAGCTTCCAGCACTCTCAGGGTCCAGTGAGCCATGTGCTGGGGGTAACAGGGCCCCACTGCATCCAGCATCTGTCCCTTGCCACCTTCTTCCCCCAGGTGCACAGACGCCTACATCCCTCCAAGTCTCCCATGGCAGGGAGGGCAGTTTCCCCAACTCGGGGGCCAGGGTTGGGGTTGAGGGCGGTGATCTGAGACCTGACATCAATTCGTTGGGTCTCAGAAGCTGTTTTATTTTAAAGGCATAGACTATGTTGCCAGTGGGAGGGATCATATTGTTTCGGGACACTTGTGTTTGATGTTTATTTATGTGTGCATTAGCACTGGAGCCCAGAATAATCTGCATTTTCTTCCCCCCGACTTTTTTTAAATTGGAGTATAGAGCTTCCCTGGTGGGTCAATAGTAAAGAGTCCGCCTGCCAATGCAGGAGACGTGGGTTCCATCCCTGGGTTTCAGAAGATCCCCTGGAGGAGGAAATGGCAACCCACTGTAGTATTCTTGCCTGGAAAAATCCCATGGACAGAAGAGCCTGGCAGGCTACAGTCCATGGGGTCCAAAGAGTCGGACACAACTTAGCAACTAAACAACAACAAATAGTTGCTTTACACTGATGTGTCAATTTTTGCTGTAGAGCACAATGAATCAGCCACGCGTATCCTTATATCCCCTCATTTTTGAATCTGCATTTTCTTACTGTGGGTTGTGATCAATAGTTTGAACGCCACTGTTACAGAGAAACTTACACATGTGTTCATTCACTAGCAAAACCCCAAAATAACCACAGTGCCCATCAAGCAGATACATGTGATATATTCATCCAACAGGATCTTAACTGGGCAGTGAAAAAATGAATGAAAGAGCTAGAGCAGTGGGGATGAATTGCAAAACCATGTTGAACACAAAGAATTTGCAGAATAACTATCATAAATGCCATGTATGTGAAGTTTTAAAATACACAAAACATGACTATGTATTGTTCCTGGGTCCACATATATGTAGAAAATGTAGCAATGCACACATGGGAATTTCAGGAAACAATAATAATTTCAGGAACATGGTGACCCTGAAAGAGAGGGTAGGGACTGGGGGAGGTAGAATCAGGCCCCGCTTTGATTGGTAGTATATTTGTGAGTATATTGGTGGTAGGATTTGTGAACGTTGATTTCACTTTTCCATGTATTTTCTTATTTTCTGGGTGTTTCTTTTTCTTCTGTGCCTAAAACATGTTATTATAAAAACAACTAGAACCCCCCAAATAAAAGCCAGGTCCCATCAGCTTCATGTGGGGATGGATTGAAGTGTGGAGACCAGAAGCCAGGAGTCCTGGGAGGCGGCTGGTCAGGGACTCAGGCAGGAGGGGGTGTGGGGGGGGACAGAGGGATGGGCCCTGGCACCCCCGTAGACAATGGGGAGCATTGGTGGACTCCCAGCATCACTTTGACCATCCCTCAATCCCAGGTGACCTTGCTGGACTTCGGGGCAAGCCGGGAATTTGGGACTGAATTCACAGACCATTACATTGAGGTGAGTGCCCCCCAGCTCTGGGGTCTCTGAAGGGCCAAGCCTCAAGCCAGATACTAAGGCTTGCAGAGAAGGAGAAATACACTATCTGGCATTAAGAAATAAATAATAAGGCTGTGGATCTCTGAAGCCATGTTTTGCAGCTTGTATGGAGCAGGGGAGGGACATAGAATTAGGAAACTCCTGAATAACAAGTGGTTTCTTAAACCCTAGGAGGCTGGGGTGGGGTTGGGGAGCTGGCAGAAGAGAGGGGTCAGAGACAGGCCTAGGGCTCTGGCTTGAGGAACTGGGCCTTGTGAGGTGGGGGGTTCCCCTTTGCATAGGGACAGGAAAGAGTTGGTTACCCCCCGCCCCAACACAGACACACTGGCTCCCTGGGGTTCTCTCTGCAGGCCACTCTGGAGGTACAAAGCTGAGGCCTCTCTGGATAGTTGGGACATCCCCTCCCCACCCCCACAGTCCTGTTTAGCATGGCCCTCCTGCCTCCTCCCCAGCCTTTTCCAGTTTAAAAAAGCCCTGTCACACGGGTCCCCCAAGGACCACAGGCGTGACAGATGGCCAGACAGGCTGGGGCAGGGGGAGCTGGGACAGATCAGAACTGCCAGAGTTAATCCTGTATCCCCCTTCCTCCCAAGAAGGGGCAACCCGGTGGTGAAGGGTTCATGCCCCTTCCCCTTCTGGCCGGGCCATTCCCCACTTTGAGCCTGGTTCCTCTTCTGGGAAGCAGGGACCCTCCTATCCACCTTTTAATACAGTAAGTCCCCTACACACAAACCTTCTAGTTGCAAACTTTCAAAGATGCGAACCTGTGTTCACACGTCCGGTCACGTAAGTTAGTTCACGTGTCTGGCGTATCCTGTCACCTCTATTGTCACCTGCATGCATCCTCTACAAGGGCCTATGCTTTTGTATACTGTACAGTACGGAGTACAGTAGTACAACATCTTTCTTTCAAGCCCAAGATGTCCGGAAGCAAGTGTAAAAGCAGCAGTATATAACTGATTGTGTTAACGGGGTACCCAGGCTAACTTCGTTGGACTTAAGAGCATAACTGAATTTAGGAATCTGCTCTCAGAAAGGAACTCATTCGTATGTAGGGCACTTACTGTAGTAATAGGAATTCGTGATATTTATGGTGTTTCCTTCCTGTGGGCAACTTCCCTGGTGGCTCAGTGGTAAAGAATCCACCTGCAATGCAGGAGACACGGGTAGACGTGGGTTCAATCCCTGGGTCAGGAAGATCCCTTGAAGGAGGAAATGGCAACCCACTCCAGTATTCTTGCCAGGAAAACCCCGTGGCCACTGGAGCCTGGAAGGCTACAGCCCATAGATCCACAAACAGTCGGACAAACCAAGCACACACGCACCACGCAAAGCACACCACAGATACACTCTCATCCTCCCAGAGCCCCATGAGGAAGACAATTTCATCACCCCCACTTCACAGATGAGAAAGCAGAGGCCCCCAGAGCAAAGCGACTTCCCCAGAGTCAGCCAGCGAGTGGCAGAGCTGGGATAGAGCCCAAGCAGGCTGGCCCTCTGTCTGTCCCTGCGCCCTCAACTCCTGCCCACTACATGGCTGGAGAGCTGCTTAGCTCCCAACACTGATTTACTAAACAAGGGTTTTCACCAAGGGCCTCCTGAGTGAGTGCCAGACCCTGTGCCACTTGGGACTACACCCAGCTGGGATCCCTGCCCTCTTGGGGCTCCAAGTCCAGTATGGAAGCCAGACATCAACCAAGTGATCCCAGAGATGGCAGCCTCAGAGGCAGTTCTGGGTCACGGTCACACCCTTTAGCAACTGAGTGTTTGGACCCATGGGCATCACTTGGCATCTGCTTTCCTCTGTCCTGCTTCCATGCAGCCTCTGCCTTCCCAGCCAAGTGGGCGGAATGCCTGACCACCCCAACCCCCAGGCTCAGAAACAGTCTTGAGAGAGGCACAGACAGGGGTAAGGTGGAGAGGGAGAGGCTTCCAGGTGAGAGGGCTTAGGTAGAGAAGAACGGAAGTGGATCTGGGCAGGGCCAGACTTCCAGCTCCCGTCTCCAGACCCACCCTTGAGCCCCTCTGACCCTGTGCCCACATCCGCCTTTCCAGGTGGTGATGGCTGCAGCCAATGGAGATAAAGATCGTGTCCTACAGAAATCGAGAGACCTCAAATTTCTCACAGGCTTTGAGACCAAGGTGGGGAGAGTTGGAGCTGGTGTCTCCTTGCGGAGAGTAAAAGCACTTCTCTCTACTGGGGGAACTGTGGATGAATGGGGGACTCTAGGGGGACCACTTCTCTGTACTGGGAGCTCTGGGGAGGAGGGGTAGATGGGGGTACCACTCATCTATTCTAGAGAGGGAATGGGGGGCTGCTTGTGGATCTGGTAGGGCAGGCGGTTGAGGAACAGAAGCTGCATCTCTGTCCTAGAGAGTGAAGGCTATGTGTCAACTGGAGGCCCTGAGAGGACAGGAAGGGTGCTTTCTTTGGGGAGTAGAGGGGGGCTGCTTGTCTCTTAGGGGCTCCGGAAGGAGCGGAGGCTGCCTGTTACTCTCTGGGAAATTGAGGGCTTGTGTTTGTACTTGAGACTGGGGGAGCAAAGGGCTATATGTCCACACTGGGTGCCTCTGGTCTCTCCAATCCCTAGGCATTCTCGGATGCCCACGTGGAGGCCGTGATGATCCTGGGGGAGCCCTTTGCCACCCAGGGCCCCTACGACTTTGGGGCGGGTGACACTGCCCGCCGCGTGCAGGGCCTCATCCCTGTGCTGCTGCGGCACCGGCTTCACCCACCACCCGAGGAGACCTACGCTCTGCACCGGAAGCTTGCCGGGGCTTTCCTGGCCTGTGCCCGCCTCCGTGCCCACATCGCCTGCCGGGACCTCTTCCAGGACACCTACCACTGCTACTGGGCCAGTCGCCAGGCATAGCCACGGCCCATAGCCTCCTAACCAGAGGACCCATCAGAGAGACTCCATCTCAGGACTCAGCCCCATCGCAGGCCATCCTCTGCTATGAGGCCTCTTTTTCTCCCCTGCTGTAGGCCTGGGGACCCACTTTGGGCTTGGGACTAGGACACTCCCAGCTTCATACGCCCATGTCCTGCCCTCCCCACTCCAAAGGGAGCATCCGGGAATTCTACCCTGGTATTAATTTATTTCTGGAAACATTTGAGAGTCTTAGGGCCCTCTGCACTGCCATCACGGAGATGCAGAGGCAGCTAGAGGGGGAGCCCCTCACCTCTGCCTCAGGTCCCCCATAGATGTCCGTGAAAGAGGAGGGCGTGGTGGTTGGTGGAGGCAGCCCTCACCTTTGCCTTGCTCATCCCTGCACCAGCTGCCTTCTCCCTGGTAGCATCCTCTCTGTGTGTTTGGGGAGGGCATGGTGGGGGGGGTGAAACTTCAGACCTAATAAATGTGACCCTCCCATTCCCCCAGTTCTTTTCTCTGCTACGGGAGGTGGGGGGAGGTCGCTGGCTGCCTCCAGGTGCAGATGGCCAGCCCCCTCCCACCCTCTTGTCTGAAAGCCCCAGTCCTGCCTGGGCCATCTGTTGCCAGGAACCTCCTTCTCTCCTTTCCCTACCGCCCCCCCCATCCCGCCCCTCCCGCACGTGCTGACCACCTGCTCTGAAGGCTGCAGCAGCTGAGAAGGCCTTCCTCCCCACCCCCCAGAACACATACACACACACACACACACCCCACCTCCCAGCCTCCTGGCTCCCTTCGCTCGCCTCCCAGCAACCTCGCTTTTTTGCTAATGGGCCTTAATGCCCCTGCCAGCTGCTTTGCCAAACCCGCAGGACTGGGCGGGAGCAGGGGCGCTTGGGCGGCCAGAAGCCGCTCCCCCGTCCCAGCCTGGTGCCCCCGCCCCCAAAGCTGAACCGACCGCGCACCAGGACGTCGGGGTCTGTTCACTCCCCCTCCCCTTCCCAGCAAAAAGTGCCTCGTCACCGCTTCTGCCCGCCCCCGCTGGGCTGGGAGATCCGTAGGGTTAGCGGAAAGATTTGGGGATGTGGGGAGGCGAGGCGCCTCCAGAGGCAAATCTTTCGGACGCAGAACTTAAGGGGATCTGAGGTCAGGGGTCAAGGAGGGGAAGAGAGCCCACGCCTGGATGGACCGAGAAGAACCAGTGTCCGCGAGATTCACGTGCGTGCTCAGCCCAGGACTGGCCAATGGGCGTGGCGGGGCGGTGGCCACACAGAAGGGGGCGGGGTCATATTTGCGTATAGGCGGGGCCTGCTGCTCAAGGGGCGGGGTCTCTCTGCATATCCAGCAGGCGGCGGGCCAATGGGCGGGGCTGGGGCGGGGAGCCGAAGCGGGAGGGGCGCTCCTCCGCCCCTGGAACGGAATCCTCCAGGGAGCGGAGCAGGCTACCGAGCGTGCATCCCGCACCAACCCCCGGCCCCCATCCCCGGCCCGCGTCAGACGGAGCTGCCGCCGCCGCCGCTAGAGCAGCAGCAGCACTCGGGGATCCGGGCCCAGCCGGGGCCGCTGGAGGCGGGGGCGCCCGAGCCCTGGATGTCCCGCAGCGCGGCGGCCAGAGTGAGAAGGGCGGGAGAAGGGGGCTCGGGTGGGGGGCGGCGCCGCTGCTGATGTGGCGGAGGGTGGGAGGCGGCCGCGGCACCCGGATGGAGAGGGTGCCAAGGCTGGAGAGGGTGGTCCTGGGTGGGGGGGGTCCAGGAATACGCTCCGCTCCAAGCCAAATCTTGGGAGACAGAGGTCTGGGGCACAGGCCCTCTCTTGCCCAGGTTCTAAAGATAGGGATCCCAGAAAGAGATCTCCCCCTCCAAAAAAATCAAGGACAGGGGGACAGCTTCTAGGTACAACTTCCTAGGCAAGATTTTGGGGATGGGGTCTAAGACACAACCTCCTTAGGAAGCGAAGGCCTCTAAGAGGGGATTCCACACCAGACACAATCCTTACCCCTCCCTGCCTGAGGGGGTCTCTGAATACAACAACCCTCTAGGCAAGGTCTTGAGAATGGGGTCTCTGAGCACAGCTTCCCCACCAAGGCAAGGCCTGGGGGGATTCCAAGCACAGTCTGTCCCCAGGCCTCAGAGGCATCCCGGGCAGAGCATCGCCCCCACACTTGGGCGCTGTCCCAGGAACATCCCTTTCTCAAAACAAGGTCTCTGTGCCTGGGACCCCATCCCCCTCAAGTCTGAATAAAATAATGGGAATTTCAGGCAAACCCCACAAAAAAAAAAAAAAAGGCTTGGTCAAGGGACCCAGGGCACAGGTCTCCTGGGCCACCCTCTTTGTCCCGGGGGCTGCCCAGCTGTCAGGGAGGGGCCCGACCCGCAGACAATCCACTGCTTCCCTCTTCAGTTCTGGCCCCCCAGGCTCCAGGATTCAGGCTGGGCCAGGGGGCGGCTCCCCAGGGACCTGGTACAGCCCCGTCTGTCTGCAGTGTCTGCCGTGCTGGTGACGGCGGCTTTGTGTGTGGTACCTGGGGGGAAGGGGGGGAAACCAGTGATGGGGAGGTGGCTAAGAGTGTGACCCTGTGTTTTTGTGACTGTGGCTGCCTGTGTGTGTCTGTGTGTGAGCTGCTGCTGGGGACTGTGAGGAATCGTGTGTGTGTGTTTCATGCTTGTGGTTGTGTCTGTTAGTGCCTGTGATTGTATTTGTGTGTGACTCCAGCATTTGTGTGACTGTGTATGTATGTATGACAGCTGCTTGCTCCATGTGCAGAACCCTGTACTTTTCATTCCATCTCTGTTTGTGTGCGTAGTCGTGACTCTGGTTGTATCTTTGATTACATCTTTTATGACCCTCACATATGTACCTTGGTAACTCTAACTGGGTATGTGACAGTATATCCGTTGAGTCTGGGGTTGGGCATGTGTATGGCTGACTGAAGATGTGGGTGGAGTTGTGACTGTAAGTGGAGTTGTGTCTATGACTCTGTGTCCATGTGCGGCTGTTCTAATGACTTCTAGTCTTTGTGGTTGTGTCTCTAGCTGATTTTATATGTGTGTCGCACATGTGTTTGTGACAAACACATGTGTGACACATAACTCTGCCTGCAATTTTGGGTGGATGACTGCCTTTGTATATGAAGTCACATTGTGCTTATGTGACAGGTTGTGTGCTGGCTGTGACTTATATGTTTCTGTTCATAACCACATATATGCATGTGATCAGGGCTGTATAAATGACTACATTTAGGTCTGTGTGTTGATACTGACTGATGCTGTGCATTTGTAGTTGTGTATGTGTGATTTGGGTTATGTATTTGACTTATGAGTCTGAAACTCTGACTATTAATAGTGAGTTATTTCATTGCATGTGACTCAACCTATAGGTGTGTCTATATGTGCTGGCCCCAGGTGATTGCGTGTGTTTGTGGGGGTGTGTGTATGAGACTGTGACTTCTATATTTGTGTGTGACCTGCATGTCTGTGACCCTGGGTGACTCTGCGTACCTGTGTCTGTATCACGGTCTGTAAGATTGTGGTCTGCTACACGTTGGGTAGCAATGTGGCTGGTTGGGGTGGGTGCGTGTGTGTCCCTGCAGGCGTGCTAGGCCGCTTTGTTGAAGTTGCATGATTTGGTGACAGAGTGAATGTCTCCTGACAGCATACACGTCTTGATCCGAAACCATGTCTTCTGTGTAGATGTAGCTGTAAGTATTCCATCTAGGTGTGTGAAATGGAAATTGTGCGCTGATGTTTCTGTGTGTGAGATATAGTGTGTCTGTCCACATGGGGCTGTGATTATACATGGTCCTATACTTGTCTGTGTGACTTACGTGTTTGCAGGAAGAGACTGTATGTTTTTCTGGGATGATGTGACACAGTACAGCTGGGAGTTGGTGGATAACTGCAGTAGATGTACCATGACTATGATACATGGCTGTGTAATCTGGACACTCCTGGGGTGGGACTTTGGATACATGACCGTTTCTGAAACGCATATGACTGTGACTCTGAGCCACCAACTGTCTGGCTGTGTCCGAGTGGGGCGCGGGAAGGTCTTTCTCTGGATGGCTGTATGCATGTCTTGAGTTTGTGTGCCTGTTTCTCTCTAATGCATGGGCCGTGGCCATCAGGGTCCCTGTGTGTGGTTGTATATGGAGGACCATCCATAGAAGTGTGGCTGATACTGTGACCAAAGGTATGTCTCTGACTGGGATGTATGACTGTGTAACAGTGTGTGACTAGAAAGGTGTGTTGGTGCAACTGATACAGTTGGGGTTAGTTGTCCTTGTACAGCCGTGTGCTGGTCAATGACTAGACACATGTGTCTGCAGCTGGGTGTGACCAAATGTGTGTCAGTATGTCTACATGCATCCCTGACCGGATGTCAACAGGCAGCAGGGGAGCTGTGTGTGAACACTGTGTGTGCCTCGGTCTAATAGGTGACCTCCAGCAGGGTGTGATTCTTCATGGGTGGGTCTGTGACATGAGTATCTTGGATGCTTGCCTGAGGAAGCAACTCTCCTTGGGTGTGGTTGTTCACAGGCTGCCCTGGTGGGTGTGCCTGGACCCGGCTCTTTGTATGTGGCGGAGAAAAGAGAAGTGACCGAATATCAGTTGCTGATATGACCAAACATCTGTGGCGCTGCCTAGGCAGCCTGGCACTCTGTACGTGTGTGCGTGCTTTGTTGCTCAGTCATGTCTTACTCTTTGCGACCCCATGGACTGTAGCCCCCTTCCCAGTCTCCTCTGTCCATGGGATTTTCCTGGCAAGAATACTGGAGTGGGTTGCCGTTTCCTTCTCCAAGAATACTGGAGTGGGTTGCCATTTCCTTTTCCAGGGGATCTTCCTGACCCAGGGATTGAACCCGCGTCTCCTGCATTGCAGGCGGATTCTTTACCTGCGGACAAATGGTCTGTAGCAGAGATTGTGTGTCTGTGAACATGGATATGTGGCCAGATATTTACAGTGGCTGTGACTGTTGATGTGTATCTCTGTGATCCTGTGTGTGTAGCTGTGGTTGTGTCTGTATGTAACTAATTGTGCAGAGCTATAACCAGGTGCTGGGGACAGCTGGAGACCAGAGTTGCATGTATACCTGTGACTGTATGTGTGTGTGCAGCCCTGGACATGTGTCTAGAGGGCAAGGCCACTCCCTCTCTGCACCAGCCCCTTGGGTAGTGATGGCCTTCTGAGGCCAGGACATCCCCAACAGATGCTCCCAAAACACACCTACTCATTCCTAGGTCCTTGCAACCAGGTGGCTGATCGCCTTAGTAACAGTTGCTATAGTAACCAGGACTCTCATCAGGGATCCTGAGATGGAGGGGGGTTGGCTGATATCCAAAGAAGGGGTGAGGTAGGGGACTGAGCCCCACCCCAAGCCAGCTTCTCAACTTTCCCTCCCTCCCTCGGGCAGGGCGGACCCAGGAGGCCTGAGCAGCATCTGCCCCCTGCCCCCTGTGGGGCCCTGGGGCCCCCTGAAATCTCCAGGACGGAGCCAGGTGAGTGGCCAGCTGGGGACTGGTGAAGGCTGATTGATGGGGTGGGTCTGCCTAGCACGGCCAGAGGAAATGTCTCTGCAGTCACACAGGCTTAATCACACTTATAAGTGGACATCCTCAAATGACTTCCATCACACTCAAGTGACCTCCTTCACAGACTCACCTACCTAGACTGTGTCACACACACACATTCAGACACGCACCAGCATCTCTGCACGCACAGGTACAGGGTGACACAAACATGCAGACACAATCCTCAACAACATCAAGACTCCCTCCCAGGCGAGTGCTACTTACTTGGGGACTCTCAAGAAATGTCCTCTTGAACAATCTCTCCAACAACACACACAGACCCACACTTTACAGACCACAGCCCCACTTTCACAAGCAGATCCAGCCTCACAGATAGCGCCCACGTGCTCATGCCTATATAAGAGCTACAGTTTGGCACACAGTCTCACAAATAAGTCAGCACTGTCATAGACAGTAGCCACATTCTCACACCATCACACCTTCATAAATAACACAAACATAACGTCAAAGACAACAGCCTCATGTCCTCACATACCCTCACAGACCCATGGCTGCATACAGACACACCCCCAGAACAACACTCACAGACCCACACTCTCTGCAACAACACATGATCTGACCCAGACACACTGTCACAAACAACAGCCATGGAAACACAGCCTCACCACCAACAGCTTCACTCTTAGACAGACATGGTGTTTTGAATATCTCTCACAGACACATACTGTCATGGGCAACAGCCATCAAAGGCAACAGTCACATCCTCACACAGACACACAGCATCAAAGATAACAGTCATAGACATGGCCTTTCAAAGAAAACAGCTTCATGCTCAAACACAGACCCATCCTCAAAGGCAACATTCCCTGACACACACTCACCGCCATTCTCTTTAGCCATGAGCTTCAGGGACCTACACTCAGACAACAACCACAATCTTGGCCACAGACATCCCCTCACAGACAGCATTCACACACACACTCTCAGACTCACAGACACAACCATTCTCAGACCTGCATCCTTCCACACAACCTTCAACTGTACACACACTCATAGTAGTTGTCCAAGTGGTTGTATCTGCATCAGAGACCAGCCCATCCCCAACACTCTCTGGCATGGGCTCTGAATCTCAATCCCTGGACCTTCTGTGTCCCCCCCCCCCCCCCATTTGGACCCATGCAACTCTCAACTCCTGTGCCCTCTGACCACCTCTGACCTTTACCCCTAAACCCCCTGACCTCATAGCCCCTGACTGCTATGCCCTTTACCTCCCAGGTCCCCACTGCCTTAACTTCCTATGACTTTGGATCATCATGCCTCTTGACCGTCACATCTCCAAACTGCAGACCCCTAAAAGCTGTAACTCAGGACACTCCATCCCAGAACTCCACGCCCCTTAGACCTATGCCTTTTTTTGGCCTCACCACAGGGCATCTGGGATCTTAGTTCCCCGACCAGCGGGAACCAGTGCCCCCTGTACCCTCTACGTTGGAAGCACCCAGTCTTAACCACCCACCACTGGACAGTCAGGGAAGTCCATAGCCGCATGTCTTTTGAATCCCCGCTGCCAATTCTCTCACTCCCCTGCCTTCAGGTGCCCCTGTGCCAGTATCCCCTAGATGCTGCTGGTCCATGATCCCCGAATGTCAGATCCTCTGACCCCGTGACCCCCAACCCTGTAACCCTGCTGCCGTGTTATCTGACCCCGCGCTCCCTGGGCACTGTTTTTCCCCCACCTTGAGCCCCATGCCTCTGACCCTCGCCCTTGACCTGCACCCCTGTTTTGTGTCAGCAGACGGGGCGGGCACCATGAACAAGCTACGGCAGAGCCTGCGGCGGAGAAAGCCAGCCTACGTGCCTGAAGCATCGCGCCCACACCAGTGGCAGGCGGACGAGGACGCGGTGCGCAGGGGCACGTGCAGCTTCCCGGTCAGGGTGAGTGGGCGGGGCTCGGCTGGGCGTGGCTGCAGCTGTAGTCCCGCGGTTTGCTGTGCTCATGCGTTCCAGTGCCCGAGAGGTGACTGAGACCTCGGCCTGTGTGGAAGAGACTTGACATCTGCAAAGAACTGTGGAGCCTGCAACATTAGCGCCCCCGCTCCCCCAGCCTGGGTCCCTCACAGTTGGGATTAAAACCCAAGACACATTCTCTTGTGCCAGGAAAATATTACTTGGAGTGTATGTTGGGGAACGCGTCCCGCCTGGAGTCACGCTGTTCTGTGGGAGCTCACAGTATCCAGGGGGGCCACTAGAAGGTCACAAAGATTCTGTAGCATTTGCAAAGCCCTCTACTGTTAAGTGGGCTTCCCTGATAGGCCAGTTGGTAAAGAATCTGCCTTCAATGCAGGAGCCCCGGGTTCAATTCCTGAGTTGGGAAGATCCGCTGGAAAGGGGATAGGCTACCCACTCCAGTATTCCTGTGCTTCCCTTGTGGCTCAGCTGGTAAAGAATCCGCCTGCAATGCGGGAGACTTGGATTCGATCCCTGGGTTGGGAAGATCCCCTGGAGAAGGGAAAGGCTACCCACTCCAGTATTGTGGCCTGGAGAATCCCATGGACGGTGTAGTCTATGGGGGTAGCAAAGAGCCCGATACTACGGAGCGACTTTCACTTTCACTACTGTTGAGTGCTTTCTGGTTTAGACCACCACGACTCTTTACAACACACACTAAAATTTATGAGGGAGAGAGCAAGATTCAGGTTCAAATCTGTACTCAGTCTCTTCCTGGCTAGGACACAACAGATGATGGTCGCAGAAGGAGGAGTCCGTCCCCCCGCCCCCCGGACACACACACTCTCCTCTCCTCCCCACCCTGCCTTATTTTCCCTTCCCCTGGAAGTGGATTTTGTGTGAGGGGCTGTTGAGAGGTGCAGGAAATGCTGGAGAGAATGAGGACTGGAAGATGGCCAATAAAGGGTGTTTTACTAAACTACAGCTGTGAGCAACTGAGCTTGATGCCACTGGGGAACTCTGGGAAATCGGACCATCCCACCCGCGGGGTGAGGGAGCTGGAGCGTGTGTACCCCAGCTCCCATCAGTCACTGCGTGAGGCCAGTCCTCAGGCGCAGACAGTGTCACTCAGAAGGACACCGAGATGTGTTGGGGAAGCCCAGGGATACAAGAGAGGTGCAGACGTAGATTATGGACTTGTGGACATAGCTGGGGAAGGAGAAGGAGGGCTGAATTTGGGAGAGTTATATTGACATATGTATACTACCATGAACAAAATAGATAGCTATTGGGAAGCTACTGTATAACCCAGGGAGACCAGCTTGGTGCTCTGTGATGACCTAGAGGGGCGGAATGGAAGGGGTAGGGGAGGGGTGGGAGACTCAAGAGGGACGGGATATATATACACCTGATTTATGTTGTTGTACAGCAGAAACTAACACACCAGGGACAGAGGCAGGGTGAGAATCACTAGTCCGAACTGTGCTTCAGTTTTCTCACTTGTATATCTGGGAGGAGAATGGAGTCCGCCACCTTGTAGGCCTGAGATGCAGAGTACTGAGTTAATATACACAATGTGCTTAGGACACTGCCTGATACAGCAGCCCAGTGAACACTAGGAATCACTGATGACTGTTCTGGTTTCATGTCCTCCCTTCCCTCCCCCACCAAGTACCTGGGCCACGTGGAGGTGGAGGAGTCCCGAGGGATGCACGTGTGTGAAGATGCTGTGAAGAAGTTGAAGGCGGTGAGTGAAGGGCTGGAGCGGGGAGGGAGCAAGGTCAGAGCAGAAGAGGCAGCCCTGCCCACGCCCTCTGTCTGCCTCCATTTCAGCTGGGTCGGAAGTCCGTGAAGTCTGTCCTGTGGGTGTCAGCCGATGGGCTCCGGGTTGTGGATGACAAGACAAAGGTAGGAAACCTGTGGGCCTGGGAGTGGGCACCAGTGGGCCCCCCTCTCCTCAGCCTGCTCGAACGGGGCCTTCTCACCCACCTCTGGATTGTCCCTCCCTCGGGGACCTTCGAGATTCAGCTATGGGCTCCTATAGTAAATTGGCACATTCACAGTCATAATTCAGGATTGAGTCCTGTGGCTATTTGTGAACCGGCATGGAGTGTGGGTGAGAGCACAGACTAGAGCAGTTGCCTCAGCTGGTCTTCCAGCCCACCCACTTTCCATCTGGGTGACCCCAGGTGTGAGGGGGGCGGGGTGGGATTTAACCCTTGTCATACCTCACTTGCCTCATCTGCAAAAATGAGGATAAAAGTGGAGCCTACCATTCAACGAGAATGTATGTGCAAATAGTTTAAAACCATGCCCGGCATAGCAGAAGTGTTCCGATCAATAAATGTTAGCTGTTACATGCTTATTGTCCATCTACCCAGCCAGATGGAAGCACCGTGGAACCAGGACCTGGGTCCCTGTCTGCTCACCATTGAATTCCCTGCCCCTAGCCCAGAGACTGCCCGGGAAGCCAGCCAGCACGTGATGACAATTAGGTTAATGACTGAAAAGGATTCACGCCCTCCAGGAAGCTTTGCTGGACTCCCGTCCAGCTTGGGTCAGGCACCTCATCTTGCTCCCAAAAGCCCCTGCACCTCCCAGATCCAGCCCTGAGCCCTCCACCCATCAAGAACAGTGTGGCTGGGACTCTGGCCTGTCTCCATTGGGTGATGAGTCTGACTCCCGCCCTAAACTCAGGAGCCGCATGTAAGCAGGGCCCACAGCTGTTTCAACAAATGCAGGGTCCCCAAGCCATCTGGGACAGGACACAGTCCAGACACGAAGGGAATACTGAATGAATAGGTGAGAGACAGTTCACATTCCTTTCCTGGCCTCCCTCCCAGGATCTGCTGGTGGACCAGACCATCGAAAAGGTCTCCTTCTGTGCTCCTGACCGCAACCTGGACAAGGCTTTCTCCTACATCTGCCGTGATGGGACCACCCGTCGCTGGATCTGCCACTGTTTCCTGGCGCTCAAGGATTCAGTGAGTACCGCCGAAGCCCAAAGCCACCTGACTCTGTGTCCCCCATGCCCTGGTATTCCCAGCCTCAGCCTGCTGTGTGGTGTCGGGCAAGTCACTCACCTTACCTCGCCTCTGTGTCCTCATCTGGAAAAGGGGGTGTGTTCACAGTCCCTGAGTGCATGCATGCTATGTCACTTCAGTCGTGTCTGATTCTGTGCCACCCTGTGGACTGTAAGCCTGCCAGGCTCCTCTGTCCATGGAATTCTCCAGGCAAAATACTGGAGTGGGTTGCCGTGCCCTCCTCCAAAGGATCTTCCCGACTCAGGGATCAAACCTGCAGCTCTTATGTCTCCTGCATTGGCAGGCAGGTTCTTTACCAATAGCACCACCTGGGAAACCCATTCACAGCCCCTCACAGAGGATTATTGTGAGACTTGACGAGTTTGATACAGAGTATTTGGAACGATGCCTGGCATATAGGAAGCACTCAGAAAAACATTGTTTACCATCATCCTCCTCTTTGTCAATAATTCTTCATGTTTCTCTACCTTTTCTCATTTGAGGAGCATATACATACAGTAACATGTACAGATAACCCATGCACAGCTCCATGAATTTTTCCTTATTTTGAAATTTTACTTATTTATGTATTTTTGTCTGCATCACGGGGCATATGGGATCCTAGTTTCCCAACCAGGGACGGAACCTGTGCCCCCGGCAATGGGAGCTTGGAGTCTTAACCACTGGACCACCAGGGAAGTCCCAAAGTAATTCAAGTGTACGAGTCAGTGACATATATATATATATATATATATATTCACAATGCTGTTTACACAATTCCGTCACCTCTATCTAGTTCCAGACATTTTATCACTCCTAGAAGACACCTCATGCCCATTAAGAAGTCACTACCTGCTTACTAGCTCTGTGGAGTTGTCTATTGTAGACAGTGTGTACAAACTGATTCATACAGTATATGATATTTTATGACTGGCTTCTTTCACTTAGGATAATGTTTTTAAGGTTCGTCCTTGCTGTAACATGACTCAATATTTCATTCCTTTTAATGAACAAATAATATTCCATTGTATGGACATACTGCATTTTACTTTATTTATCCATTGATGAACACTTGATTTGTTTCTCCCTTTTGGCTATTATGACTAGCGCTTCTGTGGACGTTGGTATGCAAGTATTTGTTTGAACACCTGGTTTTAATTCTTCTGGGTATGTACTTAGGAATGGAATTGCTGGGGCATATAGTAAATTTAATCTTTTTAAGTTGGGGTATAGTTGCTTTACAATGTTGTATTATATCCTCTCCCTCTTGGACCTGCTTCTCATCCCATCTAGGTCACCAGCAAGCACTGAGCTGGGCTCCCTATGCTATACAGCAGGCTCCCACTAGCTATCTGTTTTACACAGAGCAGTGTACATTTTTTGAGTAATTGCCAAATTGTTTTCCTTGGTGGCAGCACCATTTTCATTCCCACTCACACTGTACAAGGGTTCTAATTTCTCCATATCCTTGTCAACACTTTCTTTTATTATAGCCATCCTATAGATGTGAGTGCTATCTCACTGCTGTATTTCCCTGATGACTAATGATGTTGGGCATCTTTTCATGTGCTTATTAGCCAACTGTACATCTTTTTCAGAGAAATACCTATTCAAATCCTTTACCCATTTTTAATTGGGTTGTTTGACTTTTTACTGTTGTGAGAGCTCTCTATATATTCTGGATACTAGATACTTATCAGTTGTGTGATTTGCAAAACTTTCCCCTCATTCTGTGGGGTGTCTTTTCACTTTCTTGATAGTGTCCTTTGATGTACAAATGTACACATTTTGATGAAGTTCAATCTCTCAGTTTTTTTCTTTTGTTACTTCTGTTTTGGGTGTCATATATCATATCTACGAATTCATTGCCAAATCCAAGGTCATAGAGATTTACCAAATGTCTTCTTTAAGAGTTTTATAGTCTTGTTGTTAAGTCACTCGGTCATGTTCAACTCTTTGCGACCCGACTGCAGCACACCAGACTCTCCTGTCCTTCACCATCTCCTGGAGATGGCTCAAACTCATGTTCATTGAGTTGGTGATGCCATCCAACCATTTATAGCCTTAGCTCTTATATTTAGGTCTTTGATCCATTTTGAGTTAATTTTTACAAATGATGTAAGGTAGGAGTCAGCCTTCATTTATTTTTCATGTGAATATCCAGCTGTTCCAGTATCTGAGCTCTCAGTTTTGTTGGTCTATATGTCTCTCCTTATGCTAGTATCACATTATTTTGCGGTGACTGCTTTAGCTTTGGGTAAGTTTTTAAACTGGAAAGTGTGAGTTATTCTATTTTATTCTTTTTCCAAATTGTTTTGGCTGTCCTGAGTCCCTTGCAATTCCATAAGAATTTCAGGATCAGCTTTTCCATCTGTGGAAGAGCCCATTGAGATTTCAAAAGGGATTGCATTCAATCTGCAGAATGCTTTGGAAAATATTGCCCTTTTAACAATATTAGCCTTCCAATCCACAAACACAGGATGTATTTCCATTTATTTAAGTCTTCTTAAATTTCTTTCAACAATGTTGTGTAGGTTTTAATGTTTACATCTTTTATTTCCTTGGTTAAAGAAATTTATTCTTAACCATTTTATTATTCTAATGTTACTGTAAATGGAATTGTCTTAATTTCATTTTTGAATTGTTTACTGCCTGTGTATATAGATATAACTGATTTTTTCATGTGTTGATTTTGTATCCTACAACTGTGCTGAATTTATTTATTTGCACTAATTGTGGCTCCTTTTATCATATTCTAAGTATATGATCATGCTCTCTGCACACAGAAGTAATTTTACTTCTCTCTTTCCAACTTGGGATGCCTTTTATTTCTTTTCCTTGTCTAGTTACTCTAGATAGAACTTCCAATACAGTGTTGAATAGAAATGATGAAAATGGCATCCTCATCTTGTTCCTGATCTAGGGGAAAGCTTTGTCTTTTACCACTGAGGATAATGTTAAGTGTGAGTTTTTCATAAATGTCCTTTATAAGGTTGAGGAAATTCCCTTCTATTCCAATTTTGTTGGATGCTTTTATCATGAAAGGGTGCTGGATTTTGTCATATGCTTTTCCCGTGAGAATCAAGAGTCATGTGGGGTTTTTTTTCTTTCATTCTATTAATGTGGTTGATTGATTTTCATATGTTAAGCCAACCTTGCATTCCTGGAATAAATCTCACTTGTTCAGGGTGCATAACCTTTTTAATGTGCTGTTGGATTCAGATTGCTGGCATTGGGTTGAGGATGTTTGTCCTCAAATTTAACTTTAAGAGGTGACTGAGCATCTTGTTTCTGGGAGAAGGAAATGGCAACCCACTCCAGTATTCTTGGCTGGAGAATCCCAGGGACAGAGGAGCCTGGTGGGCTGCCGTCTATGGGGTCGCACAGAGTCAGACACGACTGAAGCGACTTAGCAGCAGCAGAGCATCTTATTTAGGGGACAGAAGTCAGACATACCTCATGAGAATTCCAACTCTGCCATTCACTTGTTATAATGGGCAGGTTGACTGAACCTTAGTTTCTTCATCTGTACAATAGGTTCACAAGGTTGTCCACCTCCTGGCACTCTTGTGAGGATTCTGTAAAAGGGTGCAAACCAGAGCTCAACCCAGGGCTACACAAGATTTTTGCTGACACATATGTGGGCTTCCCTGTGCCTGGCTTTGTGCCACATGCCCTGCATAGATTCATTCACCTTTCTTGCAACGACCCGATGAAGCAGGTGCTATTACAGCCCTCATTTTACAGATGCGGAGCCTTGGATACTGGAAGTGATTTTCTTGAGGTCACACAGCTGAGAAATGGGAAGCCAGCATCAATCTCAGGCTCTCTGGCCTTTGTTCAGTTGCTCAGTCATGTCCAATTCTTTGCGACCCTATGAACTGCAGCACACCAGGCTTCCCTGTCCTTCACCATCTCCTGGAGCTTGCTCAAACTCATGTCCATTTGAGTCAGTGATGCTGTCTCTGGCTTTGGAGCCTCTCAAGTAGGCAAACTTGAAAGATTTGTAAAGTCAGCAGTCACTTGTACACCCCTCTACCCAGATCTGGCGATTAACATTTGCCTGGGCTTATATCACTTACCTACACATCTTACTTTTTGATGCATTTCAAAGTTGCAGACATCAGAATACTTCCCCAAACACTTCAGCTTGCATACCAGTAAGCAGAATTCGTATTTGTTTCCAGCCTTCTTTTTTGGCCTCAAGTTGCGGCCCATGGGATCTTAGTTCCCTGGCCAGGGTTTGAACCTATGCCCGCTGCAGTGGAAGCATGGAGTCCTAACCACTGGACCCTCCAGCTCCTCTTTTGAAGTGAAATTCACGCTGCCAACAAACCTTAAGTATACATTTGTCGAGTTCTGACAACTGTGTACACTGTGTAGCGAAACTGTGACATCAAGATCTAGAGCATTGCCACCAACCCAGACTGGTCCCCTCGTGCTCAATCAGTCCCCATCCCCACTCTGTACAAAACAACCACTGTTCTGATGTTTTTCCATCAAAGACTAGTTTTGCCCATCCTGTAAGTTCACATAGAGTAATACAGTTCAACAGAGCCATACAGTTATTACGCTCTTATCTGCGGCTTTTGTCCCTCGTCGTGCAGTTGTGCACGGAGGCCCAAGAGAGGTGAAGGGACTCGGGGTCACCCAGCTGCTGGAACCCGGGGCTGCCGGCGTCCGGTCTGCAGCACAGAGAGTCGCTAAGGCCAACTCCACCTCTTCCCACAGGGCGAGAGGCTGAGCCACGCGGTGGGCTGTGCTTTTGCGGCCTGCCTGGAGCGGAAACAGCGGCGGGAGAAGGAATGCGGGGTCACGGCTGCCTTCGACGCCAGCCGCACCAGCTTCGCCCGCGAGGGCTCCTTCCGCCTGTCTGGGGGCGGGCGGCCGGCGGAGCGAGAGGCCCAGGACAAAAAGAAAGGTGGGTGCTGCCCGGCGGGCGCGGCGGGGCATCGGATGGGCCGGGGGTGTGGCTAAGGGATCCGGTTTGAGCGAGGAAAGCAGAGGTACCTGGGCTCTACGGTTTACAAAGCAGGAAAGAAAACACAAAACAAAACCCCAAACAAGCCACTCCCCGCCCCCCCAAAAAAAGGCATCGACCACGAAGTCTGGTTACAGTTTCTAGCGTACTTGGGTTTAAGGAGTCCTTTGGGCAATATTCTACCGGCCACAAACCGGGGCAAAGCTCACCGAGCGCTTTATTATCTGCTAACCCAAGGAGGTTCCCAGGCTTTTCAAACTGTGTATCCACCCTGTTAATGGGTTGTCGAAGTCGAATTGCTGGGTTGTGGTTGGCATTTTAAGAAATAAAATAGAAAACGACAGGAAAATATCAGCGTAAGGGAATGTAGTAAGGGTAAATGTCGTTATGTACTTTTATGTCAGTGGGCCTATGTGCATGGTGGGAGAGGGGGACGGGTTACCAGGTAACAAGTATTTCTTACTGTGGATTGCTGTCATGAACGCTGGAAAAATACCTGGCAAGCTCTAACATTCTAGGTCAAAGGCAAACAGTAAGTTCTCAAACTGTGTTTTTAAATATTTGAGTGTATTATGTGTTGGGTCAAAACATAATTTTTAATTTTTTTTTACTGTGGATTTTAGTTTTTAAAATTTTGGAAAACATTGGTTAGAATTTACAAAGAATTTACCATTGGATTCAGGATAAAGAAGACTGAAGAGATTTGACAGATATTATTAATAAAAAATACAGTGTTCGATCGTGTATTGGATCCTGGATATTATATAAATATATGTATTCAATGTTCAATTCAATATATATTTTTTGAATATATATATGTTGAAATGTATATTAATATCCATAAAGAATATGAGTAGAAATTGGAATATGGACTGTAGATTACCTAATGGTATCATATCCATGTTTAATTCCCCAAGTGAGAAATTATACTGTGATAAAATTCTTTACAAATTATCTATTTTACATATAGTAGTGTGTATCTGTTAGTCTCAAACTCCTAATTTATCTCCCCTCCCACTTCCCCTATGGTAACCATAGGCTTGTTTTCTGTGTCTGTGAGTCTATTTGATGTCTGTTTGTTTGGTTTTTTCCTAATTTTATTTATTTATTTTTGGCTGTGCTGTCTTCTTTGTTGCGTGGGCTTTTCTCTAGTTGCAGCAAGCGGGGGCTTCTCTTGTTGCAGAGTCCAGGCTCTAGAGCTTAAGGGCTTCCATGGTTGCAGCAAGTGGGCTGAGTAGTTTCCGCTCCTGGACTCTAGAGCACAGGCTCAATAGTTGTGGTACATGGACTTAGTTGCTCTGTGCATGTGGGATCTTCCCAGATCAGGGATGGAAACTGTCTTCTGCATTGGCAGGCAGATTCGCTGAGCCACAGAGGAAGTCTTATTTCTGTTTTGTGAATAAGTTCATTTGTATCATTTTTTTAGATCCCACATAAGTGACATCTTTGATATTTGTCTTTCTCTGTCTGACTTGCCTCACTTAATATGATCATCTCTAAGGTCATTCATGTTGCTGTAAATGGCGTTATTTCACTCCTTTTTATGGCTGAGTAATATTCCATTGTAAATATATATATATATATATATACACACCATATATTCTTCATCCATTCATCTGTCAATGGACATTTATATTATTTCCATGTCTTGGCTGTTGCGTGCAACTTAAATGTTACAGAAGGACAATTATGGAAGGAGAGACAGCTCAAATACCATAACAAGTTAACACTTGGGAACATTGGTTAAGAGAACCTGTGTGCTCTGTGTTCCATTTTTACATCTTTTCTGTAAGCTTAAAACATTTCTAGCTAAAAAGTTAAGAAAACAAGTTTTTATCACTTGCTATAATATTCAGGTTTACAATGTCTATTTTTCTTGGTAAATTATGGGACCGCTTACAAACCTCTTGACAAATTTAAAGATTTATTCACAGCTTACAAAATATTTTATGTTTACATCGTCTATCAGAATTGGTAAAGAACTTTATCAGTGGCAAAGCAGATTACAAAGTATAGTTAACAGAGGGCCTGCATATATGATATTTTATTGTTTGCAAAAGAACACACTGAGTGGATAAGTTTACTACTTATATAGGATATTAGAATTCACCAAGAATGTCATTTGCTTTAGAGTTCGCAATGGATTTTGCTGTTTGCATCCAAAGGATATTATAATTTCCAGGTAGAAAGCATTTTAGAGTTTGCACCGCGAAAATGAGAGTTTACAAAGTGTGGTATATGATCTGCTGAACACATTGTGGGGTTTTGCCCAGTGATGCACTGATTCACAGTCTGGAGGCACCGAATGTCTACAAAAGAGCTCTCTTCAGTTTAGGAGATAGGGAACAGTGCCCTTTCCGCAAAGTTGTTTACCAAGCTTTTGTGGGATTCCAGAGCAATTGAACATTCATTGTCTCAACTTAGGCTCTCAGGAGGCCTGGGGAGGCAGCAGGGAGATGTTTATTCCAGGTTCAGTTGGGGAACCTGCAGCCCAGAGATAGGAGACTTTCTGAGGCCCCAGGTGGTGGGGGCAGAAGTGGTTTAGTGGTTCTAACCTGTACCAGCCTGGTTCCACTGCCCCCAGCCTGACCTGGAGAAGGAAATGGCAACCCACTCCAGTATTCTTGCCTAGAGAACCCCATTGACAGAGGAGCCTGGGGGGCTGTCGTCTATGGGGTCGCACAGAGTTGGACACAACTGAAGCGGCTTAGCAGGCATGCATGCATGCATTGGAGAAGGAAATAGCAACCCACTCCAGTATTCTTGCCTGGAGAATCCCATAGAGAGAGAAGCCTGGTAGGCCGCCGTCTATGGGGTCGCACAGTCGGACACGACTGAAGCGACTTAGCAGCTGCAGCAGCAGCCTGACCTGGGGGAGAGCCTCATCGCCCCCTCGTGGACGATGGGAGAAGCGCTGGGCAGCCTCTCTGCCTCCCTTGTGCTAAGTCACTTCAGTTGTGTTGACTCTTTGCGACCCCATGGACTGTGGTCCTGATGCCCGGGCTCCAGCACTGGTGAACGACGAGCTGATCTGCGTGCAGAGGGCACTGATGCTGTCGCTGCCACTGGCCCCAGGCGGCTCCATCTCAGGCACTGGGAGGTCAGGGAACAGGCCGAGGCTCTGCCCTTGACCCCAGCCCTGCGGGTGGCCCTCACAAGGTGTGTGAGTCGTGATTCACTCTGCAGTAACTAAATGGCCATGGCCACAGAAATAGCTGTGCATGTGTGTGTGTCACACGTGAGTGGCACAAGAGCCAAGCAGTATGTGACGTCGGGCCTCCGTGCACAACTGCACGACGAGGGATAAAACCCACAGACAAGAGCATAATACTGTATGGCTCCGTTGAACTGTATACTCTATGTGAACTTACAGATTGGGCAAAAGTAGTCTGTGATGAAAAAATACCAGGACAGTGGTTGTTTCTTAGGCAGTGGGGACCGACTGAGCACGAGGGGATGGTCTGGGTTGGTGGCAATGTTCTAGATCTTGATGTTACACAGTTTCTTTACACAGTGTATACAGTGGTCAAAATTCACAAATGTAAACTTAAGGTTTGTAGCCAGCATGGGGCTCCTCTGTCTGTGGGATTCTCCAGGCAAGAACACTGGAGTGGGTTGTCATGCCCTCTTCCAGGGGATCTTCCAACCCAGGGATCAAACCCGTGACTCATATCTCCTGCATTGACAGGCAGGTTTTTTACCACTAGTGCAGCCTGGGAAGCCCCTGAGTTTAACCTCACTAGCACTCATCTTCCCTGGTGGCTCAGACAGTGAAGAATCCGCCTACAATGCGGGAGACTTGGGTTCAATCCCTGGGTTGGGAAGATCCCCTGGAGGAGGGCATGGCAACCCGCTCCAGTGTTCTTGCCTGGAGAATCCCATGGACAGAGGAGCCTGGCGGGCTACAGTCCATGAGGTCACAAAGAGTCAGACACAGCTGAGTGACTAACACACACACACACAGCACTCGGGCTGTGGCTCAGGTGTGGCCACTTGGGAGGCTGGCTGTGTGTTTGTGTATAGGTAGGAGTGAGAGAGCCCTGCCATTTGGTGCTGAGTGGGGAGACCAAGTGCCCCCCGAGGACAAAGAGCAGCCCCAGAGGGGATCGATCCCAAACTGAGAGATTGAAACAATCTGGAAAACTCCTCAGAGCAATTGTGCCAAGCTGGCTCTAGAACAATGGGTAGCAACTGAAGGAATGGAGGAGGTACTTGAGGCAGGAAGAGTGGTGGGAGGCAGACAAAGAACAGAGCAGATGGAATGACGGAGGATGACAGCGTGATGTGGAGAGAGCAGGCCAGAGGAAGAGGCAGGTTAGCACAGTCGTTTGGAGCTCAGATTGTGGAATCAGCCTGCCCCTTCCTTCACAGTGTGGCTCAGGCAAGTCACTTGCCATTGCTGGGCCTTAGTTACCACATCTGTAAAATGGGGATAAAGATAGTTTCAACCTCATTGGGTGGTGGTGAGGATTGAATGAGTTCATCCTTTCAAGGCACTTGGAACACTGCCTGATACATTGGTCATGCACCAAAGAAGTGTTTGTTAAATTGATTAGAAAGGGAGACAGGCGATCTCCGAGGGAGAAATAGCAGAAGCAGCAGAGGAAGATGGATGGAGGACAGAAAGCTTGAGACACACAGAGGGTCAGGTTGGGTGATGACTCCCCACGGGCCTCCTGGGGAAAGTGGTCTTAGCGTGAGTGGGGATGAGGGACATTTTAGGGCTCTGGCCAGCTTGTCTTAAGGCCAGGGCACATGGGGTAAGGAAGGCAGCATTGGAAAACAATCAAGGGGACTGAGAAGAGGCCCCATGCCAAGGGGAGGTATCTAACCATCTCTCTCCCCCATGTCTCTAGCAGAAGCAGCAGCTGCCCCAACTGCGGCTCCTGGCCCTGCCCAGCCTGGGCACGTGTCCCCAACACCAGCCACCACATCCCCTGGTGAGAAGGGTGAGGCAGGCACCCCAGTGCCTGCAGGCACCACTGCGGCTGCCATCCCCCGGCGCCATGCCCCCCTGGAGCAGCTGGTTCGTCAGGGTTCCTTCCGTGGGTTCCCAGCACTCAGCCAGAAGAACTCGCCTTTCAAACGGCAGCTGAGCCTACGGCTGAATGAGCTGCCATCCACGCTGCAGCGCCGCACTGACTTCCAGGTGAAGGGCACAGGTGAGCCCAGGACTCAGCAAGAAGGAACATTGGGATCAATGCCCCTGACTGTTCTGAGCAAGAGATAGGGAAGAGGTGATACACATCACGATTGATTAGCACAGTCTGCCACAGGCAAAGGAAAGGTGGAACGCATCATGATCAGTTAGCAATGTCTCCCATCAGTCTGGGCGAGGAGAGAGGAAGTGTAAGCTGTGATCCATTAGCAATGTCTGCTCCGGGTAAGGGATAGCACAAAGGTGGCTCAAGTCATGATCAGTTAGTACTGTCCGCTGTAGTTAGGGACAGGAGAGAGGTGGCATACATACTGATTGACGAAAACTTCCGTGGGCAGGGGAGAGGAGAGCAGCTGGGCCGGGATGCCATGCTGTTGCTCAGGAGACTGAAGCACCATAAGCTAATGCTTCCTTCCAGGCTTTTGACCAGTACAGCCATGAGATACAGGTGAAGGATACAGGTTCAGAGGAATGTCTGTTTAGGGCAGGGAGAACTGAGTGATGGCAGACATCACGGTCTCCTTACAGTGTCTGGCATGAACAAGAAAAGAGAGTAAGGCGGCACACCACATGATTAATTACCAAAATTTGTTTTGGGCAAGCAAGAAGAGAGAGCAGGATCGTTACATTTTGCTCAAGAGATGAATCTCAGAATTTGGCTTATGGAAGCAGGAGACAAAGGGCACAAGTAGCCTGGGGATAGTGGAATCAGGGAGCACAGTGACAGATTCGTCATGTTGCTTGTGGATAAAGGACTGTGGGAGGCAGGACCCATTGTTATTGATTAGACATGCCTTCCTGGGAGAGTGACAAGGCAAAAGGTAGTGTGTCATCATTGATTAGCAATGTCTGCCACGCTGGTGATAGAGAGGCAATACAAAGGTCCTTTTTTGTTGGAGGAAAGATGGAATTACCAGTCCTTTCTTACAGCATTTGGCCAGTAGAGCCATGAGGTCTTGCCAGGTGAGGGGTAAAGTGAGCAAACAGTTTAACGGGAGAAAAGCATCATGTTTGACTACTAATGTCTGCTGTGGACCAGGAAAAGGAGAGACACGGCGTATGTCATGATTTAAAAACAACGTCTGCCATGGGGAAGAGAGAAGAGAGGTGGCATGGAACTGTGTTTAGCCCGAGGGAGACAGGCTGGAGGGCTGCCTTTCCTCCCAGCTGTCAGTGAAGTCATGCGGTCTGGCTAGCTCTCCCGTTACCATATGCCAGATCTGTGACACCTCCCCCTTACGGCCCCGGGGATTGGTGTGGGAGGTATTGATCTGTATCCAGGAGGCTGGGCTAATCCAAAAGGTGACTTCTTGCAGAGCAGGTGCCAACGCTTGTTGGGAATGACGCACGCTCACTCCATATCCTGCAGCTCACTCTTGTGTCCTGCACACACCCTCGCATTTGCTGTCTTCATTAAGCAGCCTGCCAGTAAGCACACCCCCAGGGCTCTCACATCTGCTCTCTGAGGGGGCAGACACCCCAGACTTCATGTGGAGGCCTCGAGTGCCTGTAGCCAATTGCACACCTGCTTGGATGTGACTTGCCATCCAGAAATTTCATAGACTCACACAGATGTCCCGCTCTGCTGTGGGTATCATGCTCGGAAGTCACACACTTAGAGAGAGACGCAACTGAAAGTCACATACACACACAGAAGTTGCAGAACCAGGTGTGACCATTACACACACTTAGAAAACACATAATCAATACAAACTGTTATATATAAAACAGATAACCAAGGCCCTGCTGTATAGCACAGGAAACTATTAATATATTCAATATCCAGTAATAAACCATAATGGAAAAGAATATGGAAAAGAATTCACACACACATATATACACGGATGTATGTATAACTGAATCACGCTGCTGTCACACTGCTTGACTCTCGTACCACTCAGGTGTGACACACACACATGCACAGTTATTTTTGTGGCCATGGGCACTTGGCTACTGCAGAGTGAGTGCGCGGACACACACACCTTGTGAGGGCCACCCGCAGGGCTGGGGCCAAGGGCAGGGCTGCTCGCTGACTTCCGCCCTCTCCTGACCTCCCAGTGCCTGAGATGGAGCCGCCTGGGGCCAGTGACAGCGACAGCATCAGTGCCCTCTGCACGCAGATCAGCTCGTCGTTTGCCAGTGCTGGAGCCCCGGCATCAGGGCCCCCGCCGGCCCCTACAGGTAGACGCCGCCCTTCCCCTGAGCCCTGCAGTACTGCTCCCGCCTCCCCCTGCTTCTTTCAGGACCACTGCAGAGACTCTGGGAATCTTGGAATCCCACAAGCTTGGAACCCTGGGTCATCTCAGAGCTATGAGATTACCATAGAAACCATAGGTTACCATAGATTCTATTACCATAGAATCCATAGGTTACCATGGATCATTCAAGATCATCCTAAAATCATGGAATCAATCACTGTAGCACCATGGAATCATCTGCGAGCCATGGATCATTTAAGAGCTATGAATCATGTAGAATCGTAGAATCTACCACTTCAGAACCATGCACCATCTTAGGTCATTTCAGGGACGTGGATTCATCCTAGAACCATGAAATAACATAAGAATTATGGGATTAGAACTTTAGAACCATGGGATCAATGTTTAACACCTTCCTGTCTTAGAATTGTAAAATCTAGACACCTACAGTCTTTGAATCACAAGATATTAGAGCCTAATACATTTGGAGCCACAAAACCTTGGAATCTCAGAGCCTCGAAAGCAGGCTCTCTGAGAAAATAATGCTAGGCAATCCCCCTCAAGCCACATGCTTATCCCAGAACCGGGGAAGCACCTTGGAATTCCAAACAATGTAAATTTAGAACTCTAGAATCTTTGAAAACGCAAAATTAAAACTACTGAAACTTGCCCACCATGTTAGAATAGTACATTCTGAAGAAAGAGCCATGCGATCTTAGAATCTTAGCCTTCTAAAGCAGTACTGTCAAAGTATTAGAGCCAAGGGTAATATTGAAAAGTATTTAATAACAGGTTTGTTACTGACCAACCAGAAGGGAAACCAGCCTGGGTGATTGTCATCCTTGCCTATATTTTTCCATCTCAGGACCTTAGAATCTCAGAACTGAATTTTCTGAGAGCTGTATGACCTTATGTGGTTTAGGAGGGGTCAAGTCATTTGTCCAAAGTCGGTGCAATTAATGAGGAGCCAGGCTAGAGGCAAGGCAGGCAGCCTGGTGCAGCATCTGGTCTCCAGCCTGGGGTTCTCTCTGCTGCAGCCCACGCCCCCTAACTGCCCCTCTTCTCTCTCCAGGGACTTCTGCCTGGGGTGAGCCCTCCGTGCCCCCTGCAGCTGCCTTCCAGCCCGGGCACAAGCGGACCCCTTCTGAGGCCGAGAGGTGGCTGGAGGAAGTGTCCCAGGTGGCAAAGGCACAGCAGCAGCAGCAGCAGCAGCAGCAGCAGCAGGCGGCCCCTGTGCCCACTGTGCCCCCCGGCTTGCAGCCCTTCCCTGCCCCCGTGGGGCCCTTCGACGCCACACCTGCCCAGGTGGCTGTGTTCCTGCCGGCACCACACATGCAGCCCCCTTTTGTGCCCACCTACCCGGGCTTGGGCTACCCACCCATGCCCCGTGTGCCCGTGGTGGGCATCACCCCCTCACAGATGGTGGCCAACGCCTTCTGCTCAGCCGCTCAGCTCCAGCCCCAACCCGCCACCCTGCTCGGAAAAGCTGGGGCCTTCCCACCCCCTGCTGCCCCCAGCGCCCCTGGGGGCCAGGCCCGTCCACGCCCCAATGGGGCGCCCTGGCCCCCAGAGCCAGCACCGGCCCCGGCCCCTGAGTTGGACCCCTTTGAGGCCCAGTGGGCAGCATTAGAAGGCAAACCTGCTGTGGAGAAGCCTTCCAACCCCTTCTCGGGCGACCTGCAGAAGACCTTCGAGATTGAACTGTAGCCCGAGCCACCCTGCCCACCTCATCATCTCCGGGTGCCCCACACCTGGGAGTGGAGGCCCAACCTCTCCTCTAGTCCTGCACCCTCCCATGGCCCCTCTAACCCCTTCTCTCGACCACCTCCCACAACCACTATGGAACTGACATTGTGACGCCCAGGTTGCAGCGGGATGGAATTCAGGGATGGACCCAGCCTGGCTAAGGGACTCATTTCCCTGCCAGACTTAGGCTGGCACAACCTCCTCTCCCCTCACTCCAGACACAGGGGGATGGCCACAGTCCCACTGAGCGCCTTGGTTCGAGCTACATTTCCCAGTTTCTGTTGTTGACCTTCTCTACCTTCCAGTGTTGGGTGGGATGGAGGCAGGATACCCACCTAGGGGCCCTCCTGGGCCCCACATGAGTGCCCACCCCCAAGTCTGATCATCGCACCCCCATACACAGCACAAGCAAAGGGCTTCCTTCTGCCCACCTGCTACGTTCACTGCCAATGCTGTGCTCACCCCTCCCCTCCCCTCGGGGGCCCACCTCTTCTTTGGACCAAGGTCTCAAGGGGATAGGGGGCCAAGTTGGGAGGCCAGGAGGTGGGGTGGGGGAAGGGGAAGAAGAAGAAGCTCAGTTACCTCACGTCGGTGCCCGCTGGGGAGGGGCTCCAGGAAGAAGGAAGGGGTGCCTGGCGGGTACTTTTCTATCTTTTATTTCCAGATTTTTTTGTATCTAAACTTGCAGATTTGTATTATACAAGGACAACCAATAAAGGAAGAATATAATGGTGCCCCTCGAGAAAATAGGGTGTGTGTCCAGGGGAGACGGTGTGGAGACCAAGCCTTTCCTCCCAGTCACCTAAAACCAAAAGGAGTAAAAAGGGTCTCCCCTGCGTATTGGCCTCTGAGTCATAGCATGGTAGCAGGTAACGCTGACCTAGGACTCAAGAAGTGGATATTAGTGGGCATCCCAAATTAATCACCCCATTTCTGATTCTACAGATTTTGAACCAAAGAATTATGTAAATATATATGTGTGTGTAATGGCACCCCACTCCAGTAATCTTGCCTGGAAAATCCCATGGACAGAGGAGCCTGGTAGGCTGCAGTCCATGTGGTCTTGAAGAGTCGGATACAGCTGAGCAACTACACTTTCACTTTTCACGTTCATGCATTAGAGAAGGAAATGGCAACCCACTCCAGTGTTCTTGCCTGGAGAATCCCAGGGACGGGGGAGCCTGTTGGAACTCTCTGGGGTCGCACAGAGTTGGACATGACTGAAGCAAAGCGACTCAGTAGCAGCAGCATATATATGTATATAATCTGCTTCTAATAAGTGTAGTATTAATATTTTAAATAGGTTTGGAATAGCACAGCTTTGAGCTGGCTTCATGTTCCACCAATTGCATTTTCCATAACAGGTCAAAGTGTCATTTGACATGGCAGCACGTTTTTAAGTTTCTCTATTAGTTTCCTGGGTTCCTTGATAACAATCTATAAAGTCATATATTTAAAAATATATACTATATAGATGACATGTTTAATTCTTTATAGCTCTTTAAAATGAGGAGGCTGGTCTCAAGAAATCCAACCCCATATATTCCATTTGATAAATCAGGAAATTGAGTCACTTACCCAAGGTCACACATCTGACTAGTGGAGGAGCTGGGGTTCAACTCCAGCTTCTGGTTGACCTCAAGGCCAGTCATTGAACCACCAGACTGTGAGGGGAGAAGCCTAGGATCTGGCCTCAAGGGTTTACATTACATCCCGTCAACCAGCTGGATCCTGGACTAGGGGACCTGTGACAGATGGTCTGCCTGGGCACCAAAGAGGGCTCCTAGGGAGCAAGCAAAGGACTCTGCTTGGAAGGAGCTGTGCTTCAATCCAAGCCTCTGCAGATGCTAGTTCTTCTGCCTGCAATACCTTTCCTGACACTGCACCTTCTCCAGGAAGAATGCTATTCATTCTTTTTAAAAACTTTTTTTGTTTGCAGTTTGCTTTATTTTGGGGCTCCCCTGGTGGCTCAGACAGTAAAGAATCTGCCTGTAATACAGGAAACCTGGGTTCAATCCTTGGGTCTGGAAGACTTCCTGGAGAAGGGAATGGCCACCCACTCCAGTATCCTTTTCTGGGAAATCCCACGAACAGAGGAGCCTGGCAGGCTACAGTCCATGAGGTCACAAAGAGTCGGACACGACTGAGTGACTAACACTTGCTTTATTTTCCCCTAATAATAGAATGCCCTGGATATGCCATTTCATATCGGTGAGTCAGATATAGATCCGTGTCAGCCCTCCGTTAACAGTTCACAGGACGCTACTCATTCTTCAGGCCTCAGTTCAAAGATCTCTTTGTAGAGGTGGAGCCTCTTCCAAGGTCCCGCCCCCATCCAATCCTTTCAAAACTCTGTCACCTTTCAGGCCCAGTCTGGAGCGCTCAGTCTCCAGTTGGGTCCTCCAGGGCCCTGAGCGTCCCCCATCCTGGCCCTAACTCCTGTTTCTCCCAGACCAGGCCCGACCCACTCTGCGCTGTCACTATCTGATCTCCCAGTGGACTATGGGTGAGGGATGGGTCTGGGGCTGTCTTGGTCATTTTGATGTCCGGGCACAAGGCCAGGCCCAGAAGAGGTCGTTTCAGCAATTCACCTCTACAAACCACGGGCGAGTGAGAGAGGCAGAAAGAGCCTAGGACTCGGAGGTGATGCGAATCACTGGTATGATGGGGAAACAGGCCACGCAGCACACAGAAAATCAAGGACAGAGTCAAGACCGTCGTCTCCCATGCCAGAGGCTGACCTTTACAGAAAACCATTCTTCCCTGTGCCCAAAGCAGTCTTTCTCAGACGTCCTCCGCCTGCGCGCGCGCGCGCACACACACACACACACGAAGCCCCCCTCCCCCCAATCCCCGTTGAGGCAGATGTGGAGTTCCGCGGGCCCGGTATCTCCCAAAGACCTCCCACGGCCTCCTCTTTGCCAGTTTCCCCATCTTCCCTCCCACGCCCAAAGAAGACTCTCTCAGAATAGACCCAGGGACGCGGAGTTAGCGCCACCGCCCTCCCCAGTGACCTCGCCCCACCTGACACCCCGTGATCCATTCCCCCCTACCCCACGCCTGCATCGAGGTCATCTTTGGGGAGACGTGCAGCTCAGGATGCTTGAGCGCCCCCTTCCCGCCTCTTTGGAAAGTTCCGCCCCCCCAGACCCAAACCCCGCCCCCTACTCCCACCCCGGCGCCCCCTCTCCAGGAACAGTAGGCGGCGGCCCGGGCTATTTTGGGAAATTCCACACCAGACTGCGCTTAGCGCTCCGCCCCCTTCCCGGAGCGCCTCGGAAAGCCGCTCGCTGCGCCTCGGGCTCCGCGCAGGACCGAGAGCGGCCCCCCGCTCCGCTGACGAGCGGCTCCCCGGGGCTGCTTCCGCCACCCTACGAAGGGGACGCGTCGCCCTTCGGAAACCTTTCCCCGGACAAACAACCCCCATCTCCCCACTCCGCCCTGAACGCGCGGTTCCTATCTCCGGCTCCTGCGAGGCCAAGGCGATCCCAGAGCGCAGTAGAACAGCGCCCCCGTGTGGCCTTGTCCTGCGGAACTCGCGGAAGGCCCGGATTAGTGGAGAGACCCGCCCGACCCGTGCTAAGGTTTTAATAGGAAAAGTGTTTAAGGAAACAGCAAAAAAAAAAAAAAAAAAACCTAGTGTCACGGTCACGGACAACATGATCCTTTAGGGTCTGGCTCAGTCGTTCACTCTGCCAGGAAGTCCTCTCTGACTTCTCATCTGAATCTCCTGCAGCCACTTAGGCTTCCCCCATCCCTGCCCTGACCCCTGTGCCTGTGTCTCCCCCGTCCCGGCCCTGAGCTCTGGGTTTTCTTAGTCACCACCGTGTCCCCAGTATCGTCCAGGGCAGTACAGTGAAAGGCTCAGACGACCTGCGGGGCACCTCCTAGGGAGCATTCGTTTGCTCCCTCACCCAGACGGTGCTTAGTTTTGGTGACGTGTAATCTACAGATCATAAAATCCACCTATTTTAAGTGATGTGATGTTACTGAGTGATGATTGTTTACAGTTATACAGCCATCCCCACAACCCAATTTTAGAACATTTCTGTCAGCCAAAGAGGATCTCTCCTGTCGTGCCCTCTTTCAATCCATTCCCATTCCCGGTCCCAGCCTCAGCCCCAGGCAATCACTGATTACTTCCCACCATTATGTATTCTTCTCTTTATTTTACAAGCATTCTCGGAATGCTTGCTTCTGTTAGGTATTGAGTGTTGAGAATACTTAATGACACACACAAGTCCTGCCCTCAGGGACCTCAGAGTCCGGTTGGGTCCCACGGCTAATGGGAAAATAGGTCTGGGCCCATTCCTTCCTTCAAAAATATGTATTGAACACCTGTGCCAGCTACTTTTTTAGACCCTGGAGATATAGCACTAGGGGTAGGGAGAGGAAAAAAACCTTTTTTTGCTGGAGCTGATATTCTAATGAGAGGATTTAAAAAATAAGTATATATGTGATATAATGGCTGGTGATGAAAAGTATTGTGAAAACAATAAACCAGGGGAGGTGGTAGTGATTTTTTTTGACCCACCACAAGGCTTGTGGGATGGAACCTGGGTCCCATGTAGTGGAAGTGCAGAGTCCTGAACTCTGGACTGATTGCCAGGGAATTTCCAGTGATTCAGTTTTACTTATTTGTTGGCCCCTCTGCATGACACATGGGATCTAGCTCCTCCACCAAGGATTGAACCTGAACCCCCTGCATTGGAAGCATGGAGTCTTAACCACTGGAGCACCAGAAAAGTCTCCCCAGGGGTGCAGTTTTAGAGTGGTCAGGGAGCACCTCTCTAAGAAGAAAACATTTGATCAGGGACCTGACTGAAATGAAGGAGTCAAGCCTGTATCTGAGGGAACAATGGATAAACACTCCACCAACACTGTTTATATGCAAGAGACCCCCTGCAAGTCACAGATAACTGGATGAAAGGGATAGCAATCCATTCAAAGGGGCGCTTTGGACATTTGGGGCTGAATTGTCCTGTACACTGAAGTCCATTTGGCATACCTAACCACCCCAGGTTTATAAATGCCTTTAGAACAGGTCTCAAAGTTTGGTCCAGGATACCCTGGGAGTTCCCCAGACCTTTTGTCCACAAAGTTAACATTATTTTCATAATAATACCAGGATGTTTTTTGGCCAGCCCACTCTCGTTTTCTCTTGAGTGTACAGTAGAGTTTTTCAGAAGCTCTGGGACATGTGATGATGTCATTGCTCTGCTGGCTGATGGAATATGTGCTTGTGGATTCCTGTATATTCAAAATATCAGTTCTAAGTTCTAATACTTGACATTCACAACAGTAAATATCGATAGTTATAACTTTTTTGGCAGAGCCGTGTGGCATGTGGGATCTTGGATTTCTGACCAGGGATCAAACTCTCGCCCCCTGCATTGGAAGCACAGAGTCTTAACCACTGGACTGTCAGAGACATCCTAGCCGATATAAATAAAAGCTGTTTGGGGTCCTCATCACTTTTAAGAGTGTAAAAGGGGCTTTGACATAAAAATTCCAGAACAGGGAAGGATGGGAGGAAGGAACAGTTAGGGAGTTTGGGATGGACATGTATACGCTGCTTTGTTTAAAATGGATAACCAATAAAGATCTATTGTATAGCACATGGAACTCTGCTCAATGTTACATGGTTGCCTGGATGGGAGGGGAGTTTGGGGGAGAATGGATACATGTGTAAGTATGGCTGTGTCTCTTCTCTGTTCACCTGAAACTATCACATTGTTAATTGGCTATCAGTTCAGTTCAGTTCAGTTCAGTTGCTCAGTCGTGTCCGACTCTTTGCGACCCCATGAATTGCAGCAAGCCAGGCCTCCCTGTCCATCACCATCTCCTGGAGTTCACTCAGACTCACGTTCATCGAGTCCGTGATGCCATCCAGCCATCTCATCCTTGGTCATCTCCTTCTCCTCCTGCCCCTAATCCCTCCCAGCATCAGAGTCTTTTCCAATGAGTCAATTCTTCGCATGAGGTAGCTAAAGTACTGGAGCTTCAGCTTCAGCATCATTAATTGGCTATAGCCTAATAAAAAATAAAAAGGTTAAAGTTTGAAAAAAAAATAAAAGAAAGTGAAAAAAACTAAAATGGATAACCAATAAGGACTACTGTAAAGCACATGGAATTCTTCTCAATGTTACATGACAGCCTGGATGGGAGGGGATTTGGGGGAGAATGGGTACATGTATATGTATGGCTGAGTCCCTTCTCTTTTCACCTGAAACTCACAACACTGTTAATTGGCTATGCATGCATGCATATTAAGTCGCTTCAGTTCAGTTCAGTTCAGTTCAGTCGCTCAGTCGTGTCTGACTCTTTGTGACCCCATGAACCTCAGCACGCCAGGCTTCCCTGTCCATCACCGACTCCCGGAGTTTACCCAAACTTATATCCACTGAATCAGTGATGCCATCCAACCGTCTCATCCTCTGTCATCCCCTTCTTCTCCTTCCCTCAATCCTTCCCAGCATCAGGGTCTTTTCAAATGAGTCACCTCTTCACATCAGGTGGCCAAAGTACTGGAGTTTCAGCTTCAACATCAGTCTTTTCAATGAACACCCAGGACTGATCTCCTTTAGGATGGACTGGCTGGATCTCCGTGCAGTCCAAGGGACTCTCAAGAGTCTTCTCCAACACCACAGTTCAAAACCATCAATTCTTTGGTGCTCAGCCTTCTTCACAGTCCAGCTCTCATATCCATACATGACCACTGGAAAAACCATAGCCTTGACTAGACAGACAAAGTAATGTCTCTGCTTTTTAATATGCTGTCTAGGTTGGTCATAACTTTCCTTCCAAGGAGTAAGCGTCCTTTAATTTCAGGGCTGCAGTCACCATCTGCAGTGATTTTGGAACCCCCAAAAATAAAGTCAGTCATTGTTTCCATTGTTTCCCCATCTATTTGCCATGAAGTGATGGGGCCTGATGCCATGATCTTAGTTTTCTGAATGTTAAGCTTTAAGCCAACTTTTTCACTCTCCTCTTTCACTTTCATCAAGAGGCTTTTCAGTTTCTCTTCTCTTTCTGCCATAAGGGTGGTGTCATCTGCATATCTGAGGTTATTGATATTTCTCCCGGCAATCTTGATTCCAGCTTGTGCTTCTTAACAGTCCAGCGTTTCTCATGATGTACTCTGCATATAAGTTAAATAAGCAGGGTGACAATATACAGCCTTGACATACTCATTTGGAACCAGTCCTTTGGAATTAAGTCACTTCAGTCATGTCCAACTCTTTGCAAGCCAATGGACTGTAGCCTACCAGGCTCCTCTGCCCACAGGATTCTCCAGGCAAGAATACTGGAGTGGGTTGCCATGCCCTCCTCCAGGGGATCTTCCCTACCCAGGGATCAAACCCATGTCTCCAGTGGCCCCTGCAATGCAGGCAGACTCTTTACCACTGAGCCACCAGGGAAGCCCCTAATTGACCCAATACAAAATAAAAAGTTTTTTTTACAAAATCCAGAACAGCTGCCTTTAGCAACCCTTTCCCAAGTCATTGTGACAATCACCAAATATCGCACACATTTTGAAAAGGCCGCCAGGCACTGCCCCTGGGTGAGAATACAGCCATCAGTTGTTGAAAGCCACCTCGAGTCTCTGCCTTTAGGCTTCTGTCAGAGGATGCTAAATTGAACTTTTCCCAGGACCTCCAGAATTGGTACTAGGTCCAAAGATGGGAACAAAAGCAGCCCAACTACCCCTCTGCCTCAGTTCAAGATCACCACAATAGGAACCAGCCACTTACCTTGAAAACTTGACACAAGGCTAGCCTAACCTCTGTCAATTCCCCCAGAAAATGATGGGAAAAGGAAAGTTAGTGTCATCCTCTTTGGAGGGAAATGAAAGGGTAGAGTACTCGGGAGAAGCTGGAACTTCCCTCACGCATGAAATTTGAATCTGGTTTCAGCTGAAGTTTTCTTCCCCTCAAATACTTGTTAGGAAGAACGAAGTCTATGGAAGAGTTGAGAGAACGGTACAACGAACGCCAGCATACCCTCTACCTTAGCAGGCACGCTTGCTAAGTTGATTCAGTTAGTCTGACTCCTGGTGACCCGATGGACTGTGGCCTGCCAGGCTCCTCTGTCTGTGGGATTCTCCAGGCAAGAGTACTGGAGTGGGTTGCCATTTCCTTCTCCAGGGGATCTTCCCAACCCAGGGATGGAACTTCCGTCTCCTGCATCAGGAGGCAGGTTCTTTACCACTAGTGCCACCTGGGAAGCCGAAGAATAAGCAGTTGTTAATAAGATGGCTGGAGGAAGTGAAGAGGAGCTAAAAAGCCTCTTGATGAAAGTGAAAGAAGAGAGTGAAAAAGTTGGCTTAGAGCTCAACATTCAGAAAACGAAGATCATGGCATCGGGTCCCATCACTTCATGGGAAATAGATGGGGAAACAGTAGAAACAGTGTCAGACTTTATTTTTGGGGGCTCCAAAATCACTGCAGATGGTGACTGCAGCCATGAAATTAAAAGACACTTACTCCTTGGAAGAAAAGTTATGACCAACCTAGATAGTATTTTCAAAAGCAGAGACATTACTTTGCCGACTAAGGTCCGTCTAGTCAAGGCTATGGTTTTTCCTGTGGTCATGTATGAATGTGACAGTTGGACTGTGAAGAAGGCTGAGCACCGAAGAATTGATGCTTGAACCGTGGTGTTGGAGAAGACTCTTGAGTGTCCCTTGGACTGCAAGGAGATTCAACCAGTCCATTCTGAAGGAGATCAGCCCTGGGATTTCTTTGGAAGGAATGATGCTAAAGCTGAAGCTCCAGTACTTTGGCCACCTCATGCGAACAGTTGACTCATTGGAAAAGACTCTCATGCTGAGAGACTGGAGGCAGGAGGAGAAGGAGACGACCAAGGATGAGATGGCTGGATGGCATCACTGACTCGATGGACGTGAGTCTGAGTGAACTCCGGGAGTTGGTGATGGACAGGGAGGCCTGGCTTGCTGCGATTCATGGGGTCGCAAAGAGTCGGACACGACTGAGCGACTGAACTGAACTGAACTGAATGAGATGGCTGGATGGCATCACTGACTTGATGGACGTGAGTCTGAGTGAACTCCAGGAGTTGGTGATGGACAGGGAGGCCTGGCGTCCTGCAATTCATGGGGTCGCAAAGAGTCAGACACGACTGAGCAACTGAACTGAACTGAACATTTCATGCTGTTTCCCTTCTTTCTCTGTATAGCCACACGTGCTCACACATATATGAACATTTGCTGAACCATACCGAGGCTTGGCTGCTAATACTTCCGCCTGTATCCTCTAAGAATGAAGCCATTCTCTTACAGAGTGAAAGTAAAAGTTGATAGAACCATGATACTATTATCACCCCTAAAAAACGGGAGCAATCATTTCATAAAATAATCTAGTGTTCAAGACTGTGTTTTAAAATGAGTGTAAATGAGAGAAACAGGGACTTCTCTGGTGGTCCAGTGGTTAAGAATCTGCCTTCCAATGGAAAGGACATGGGTTTGATCCCTGGTTGGTGAACTAAGATCCCACATGACCCAGGGTAACTTAACCCAGGGGCCACAACTAGAGAGTCTGAGCCCTGAAACTCTTGAAGCCCACACTCTCACAACAAGGGAAGCCCACACACCGAACTAGAGAAACCCTGCACGCTGCAATGAAGAAGCCACACGCCACAGCAAGGACCCAGCCCAGCCACAAACAGAAAATATGGGAAACATTAGAGACTCTGGTGACATTGTCATTAAGGTTCCATACAGACTGGTTCCAAATAGGAAAAGGAGGACGTCAAGGCTGTATATTGTCACCCTGCTTATTTAACCTCTATGCAGAGTACATCATGAGAAACGCTGGACTGTTAAGAAGCACAAGCTGGAATCAAGATTGCCGGGAGAAATATCAATAACCTCAGATATGCAGATGACACCACCCTTATGGCAGAAAGAGAAGAGAAACTGAAAAGCCTCTTGATGAAAGTGAAAGAGGAGAGTGAAAAAGTTGGCTTAAAGCTCAACATTCAGAAAACAAAGATCATGGCATCTGGTCCCATCACTTCATTGGAAATCGATGGGGAAACAGTGTCAGACTTTATTTTGGGGGGCTCCAAAATCACTGCAGATGGTGATTACAGCCATGAAATTAAAAGACACTTGCTTACGACTTGGAAGAAAAGTTATGACCAACCTAGATAGCATATTTAAAAGCAGAGACATTACTTTGCCAACTAAGGTCCGTCTAGTCAAGGCTATGGTTTTTCCTGTGGTCATGTATGGATGTGAGAGTTGGACTGTGAAGAAGGCTGAGCACCGAAGAATTGATGCTTTTGAACTGTGGTGTTGGAGAAGACTCTTGAGAGTCCCTTGGACTGCAAGGAGATTCAACCAGTCCATTCTGAAGGAGATCAGCCCTGGGATTTCTTCGGAAGGAATGATGCTAAAGCTGAAACTCCAGTACTTTGGCCACCTCATGCGAAGAGTTGACTCATTGGAAAAGACTCTGATGCTGGGAGGGATTGGGGGCAGGAGGAGAAGGGGACGACAGAGGATGAGATGGCTGGATGGCATCACTGACTCGATGGACGTGAGTCTGAGTGAACTCCGGGAGTTGGTGATGGACAGGGAGGCCTGGCGTGCTGCGATTCATGGGGTCGCAAAGAGTCGGACACGACTGAGCGACTGAAGTGAACTGAATAGCCTTTGTGCTAGTCACTAAGTCATGTCCGACTCTTTGTGACCTCATGTTCTGTAGCGCACCAGACTCCTCTGTCCATGGAATTCTCCCAGGCAAGAATACTGGAGTGGGTTGCCGTTTTTCTCCTCCAGGAGATCTTCCCAATCCAAGGATTGACCCAGGTCTCCAGTATTACAGGCAAATTCTTTACCATCTGAGCCACCTATAGCCTTTATTTGACAGTAAAAAGTAAATTAACAGAGCAAAGGTGGAGGCAGTCACTAAAAAACAAAAGGAAATGATAGTGTTTTCGATGCCGAGGAACTGAGATTTCTCGATAAACTATTTCCATCTAGAATTGGGATTGGGAGAATGTGACCCACCTTGGGCACTGATTGTACCCAAAGAAAAGAAGCCAGACTGTAATTTCCAAAGAGGGCTGCAATGACGTTTCCCACCCCACAGATTTTTGCCTGCCCTCTGTTTGAACCTGAGCAGGCTTGTGAGTTGCTTGTAACCACCAGCACGTGCTAGAAGTGATGCCGCTTGATCCCCAAGGCTAGATCAGAAGAGCTGAGGCTGTTTCTGCCTCCTGGGGGAGGCACTGACACGGAGGACCAGAGCTGCCAGCAGGAAGTCTGACTGCTGGAGGCCATTCATGATTTGAGGAAGCCCAAACCAGCCCATGGGGAGAGATCACTTAGAGAAGCCTTGAGACTACAATGAAAGAGAGAGCTGCCCACCTACCTCCGGCTTTGTCACTGTCCCAGCTTCAGCCACCAACTAATTACATCCATATGGGATCCCAAGGCAGAACTGCCCGGCTGGACCCTCCCCAGAAATCTGATCACAGACATGGTGAGAGATAAAAGGCTGATTGTTGCTTTAAGCCAACCATGTTTTGGAGACACTTGTTACCCAGCAATAGTAACAAGAAAGAGGGTGGAGTACAAAAATAAACTTGCAGAGAATGGCAGCCTGGAGCGCTGAAAATAGTCGCCTAATGACAGTAACAGCAGCTAGCATCTAAGCGCTTTCTGGCTACGAGCACCATTCTAAGTGCTCAGCATTAATGAACTCACTTAATCCTCACAGCAATCCTAGGAGGTGAGTGTCATTATTATCTCTGTTTTACCGGAAACTGGGCAGAGAGGACAGTGGGGAATCGTATAAAAATGGAATTTGAACCTCGGTGGTGGCTTCAAATAAAGGGTGTTACCATTGAGGAACAGGTGACTTGGCTCTGCCAATCTGGGCATTTGGGTCCACCCCAGACCACAGTGATTGGCTCTGGCACAGCATGTGACCTAAGCTGGCCAATCAGAGTCAGTCTTATTACTGGGGGGGGGGGAACCTGAGAGAAAGTTGCTTCCCTTTAGCTGGGGAGTATGAATGAGAGTCCCTGTGGCCCAAAGGCTGCTCGTGGCTCTCTCGGGAGATGCCCCTGGAAAAGGTGGGGTAGAGGGGTGAAAAGATATAGGGTCCTTGGCGACACTGCTGAACCGATGTGTCAATTTTAGCTCAAGTCAGGCAAGTGTGGCATTTCCGGTTACAAATTTCCTGTGCCCTTTAAGCCATCTGAGTCAGCTTTTCTGTTCTAGTATCCAAGATTAATCAAAATATTTAACAACCAGTAATTTGGGCACTGAGCGATCAGAATGCTTCAATATTGTGCCTCATAGTAAGGCTTCCCCTCCCCCTGCCCCTGTATTGTGGGAGGTCTGGGAAGTGGGGGAAGTTGGAGTGGTCATAGTAAGGGAAACGTGCAGGTCTTGAGGCAGCACGATTTACCAACCAATACAGAAATAATCTAGTATCTCAACAGTCAACAGAGCAGGATAGCTCGTCCAAGCTGTGAAAATTGATAAACAGAAGCCTCACTTAAAATGAAGTTGAAGGACTTCCCTGGTGGTGCAATGGATGAGATCCACCTGCCAATACAAGGAGACAGGGTTCCATCCCTGGTCTGAGAAGCCGCCACATGCTGCAGAGCAGCTAAGCCCCGTGAGCCACAACTACTGAAGCCTGAGAGACTGTTTCTAAGGAAGAGTAGCCCTCCACTTGCCGCAACTACAGAAAGCCTGGGAAAAGCAACAAAGATCCTGTGCTGCCCAAAATAAAATTTATTAATTAAAAACATGAAGTGGAGAGGCCAGAAGGGGAAGCTGTTATGCTCTGCCTCTCTGGGGCAATTATAGACTGAACAGGAAGAGATGTAACTTTCTATTTCCAACCGGAAGGAGGTTACTGCTTTACCACACAGTAGGAGGAAGGAAGAGTTTCTTCTTGCCTGGCAACTCCATGGCCAATGAGAGAAAGTTACAACTCAGCCAATGAAAAGCCACTAAACTTCAAGCTCCCAAGTTTCCTCCAATGGACTTCCTCCAAGAGCTCCGCCCAACCCTCCCCTCTATAAAAGAATGTTCTTTGTTCTCGCTACTTGCTTGTGCTTTGCTGTAGAGTGCGTATCCCGAATTGTAATATCTGTTGTTCCCAAGTAAACCCAATTTTGCTGGTAAAATACCTGGCTTATTGTTTCAGGCCAACAAAACTGAATATTAGCTTTACTTGCTGGCTGATACAACCCTCTTCTGACATGAGCTGGTGTGAATGGATTTCTGTTTCCTGCAACTGGGGGAAAAAAAAATACATCCTCTTATGAACTCGAGTCATGAATCAAACCTTTAGGAAATAACAAATAGCAGTGAAATCTCACTTTAACCATATGAGGTCATTTCAGCTTCGAGTCAGGCAGAAACACTATGGAGATTTTGCCAAGGGATCCGCACCCTTTGGCCCAGCAATTCCACCTCTGGGACGCACAAGGCTGTGCATCGAGGCATTATTTATAATGGGAGGAAATTGGAAACAGCTTCAATGTCTGGCAACACTGCCCCGTTGAGTAAACACCATACAAACATTAGAGATTGTGTTTACACAAAGATGTTTTAACAAGGGAACAGCTTATGTTTTAAGAAGGGAAAAAGCAGGACTGTATAAACAATTTGCTCACACAGTTATGTAAAACACACACACACACCACTTTTAAAGCCTGAATAAAATAGAAAACGCTGAAAGGAAATACATCAAACTCTTAATTACAATAGTGATGTGGGATTGGGAAAGTAGTGTCTTTTTCTAATTTTCTCTATTTTCCAAATTGTGCTTAACCAACAATGAACTCTTCTTTTTAATTTTATTTTCAAAAAGTTTAACTTAGGTTGTGAAAATTTCCAAACAGATACCAAAAGCTGAGAGACAATAAAGCCACATAGGCCCATCAACTAACTTCAAGAAATATCAACATTTTGCCATTTCATCTTCTTCCCCCTCTATTTGGGACTATTAAAAAAAAAAGTGATGGACATGCTCATTCTTAAATACCACAATGAACCTCAAAATAAAGAAGAGGTGCATATTTTTATATAACTACAATGCCTTATCAGAGCTAACAAAATTTGAAATATTACCTCTTGTGCATGCTGTCACTTCAGCCATGTCCAACTCTTTGTGACCCTATGGACTGTAGCCCTCCAGGTTTCTCAGTCTATAGGATTCTCCAGGCAAGAATACTGGAATAAGTTGCCATGCCCTCCTCTAGGTGATCTTCCTGACCCAGGGATCAAACCTGCTTCTCCTGTGGCTTCTGCATCACAGGTGAATTCTTTACCACGGAGGCAACAGAGAAGGGCCTGTCATCTCCTAATTGTTTCTTATTCAAGTTTTCTCCCCTGCTGCTCCCAAAACATCGTTTTACAGTTGTTCTGTTTGAACTGGGATCCAGACAAAGTACACTTACTTTTTAAAATATCCTTGTTTACAAACAATAGAAGTCATCAATGGCTGGATATCTGTGTGTATTCCGTTTTGACAAATGTATAGAATTGTATAACCACCACCGCAAGCAGGATTCATGGCAGTTCTGTCACTCCAAAAATTCCCTCAGGCTTTGTAATCAAACATGTTTGCTTTTTATGTGTTTTTTTTTTTTTTTTTTTTTTTTAATAATGGAGAAAAAGCAGTAATCGGAGGTGGTTGAAGCCCTGAAGTTAAGATTTCAAAGCACAGGGTTAAGTAGGAGACCAGAGCTCCAGTCCTGTTCTATGGCTTGGGGTCTTCCTCTCTTGGAGCCTCAGTTTTCTCATCTGTAAGATGCGTGCAGTGAGGACCCAGGTTGTGAGGAAGGGCGCTCTTCCTTACAATTATAAGGAAGCGCTCAAGGATGGCAGCGCGGTTAGCCTGACCTGCCCTTCCTTCTTTATTCACAGCCCCGCAGGTTGAGCCATCTCCTGGTAGGGGGACCAGGTCTGCCCAGAGCGGCCACGCCCTCCCTTTACCCTCTCCTCCCTTGCAACCAGCATGACTTTGCGTTCCGTGGTTTCTACTTTCAATGGGACTGGAATTCACCACCTCCTCCAGCCCAGAGTCCCCAAGGCCTTTCCCACCTGGGGTCCCTGCCTGACCTGCTGTCTTCCCTTACGTCACTGGGCCCCCTCAGCACCCCACCCCCAGCCCCCAGCTTCCTAAATGTCACCACACCCTCTGGCATGCCCCTTGGCTGTCACAGAGACCGGCCAAGCACTTCCATTCACTATACAAGATAATTTCCCATAATAATCAGGACATGAATAATATTAATGGCCAGAAAAGAAATATGAAGGCTGCACTATTCTTGAACCTCATCTATAAAAAATACTGCCAGTAAAAAAGAATTTAAAAATAAATTTTACAGTACAAAAAAGAAAATAAAAAGCCCTGTTATTTATTCAAAGTTTATTGAAAGATTTAGAGTTGGAACATGGTTCCTTTGGTTACAGTCTGATGTAATAAAAGTTTATGTAAATAGTTGTGAGTTTTTTTCTTCTTGAGGAGAGAGAGATTGTGAAGGAGGAAGGGAGACAGGGAGGGAGACAGAGAAAGAGTCACGGAAAGAGATCGAGAGAGCGTGTGCAAGCAGTAGGTTGCATTTCCAGTGACTACTTAGCAGGAAGGGTCACTGCTGAGTCCCACCTCCCAGACACTGGCCCTGAGCACTTGGGGGCCTCCCTGCAAAGTGTCCCCGCATCAGTACTCAGGGCAAGGGCATTTCAGAAGCATTAACTTCCCGCTGTCTGGATGGGACCCAGAAATCCCATCCCTCTTCCCTTCCCCCACCCCAAGACCTCCCCATACACTCCCTCCCCGCTAGCTGCCAGAGTGGGAAGATGTGCTTAGTAAACTGGCGAAAGTAACTGGGGTGGAGGGGCTGGGTGTGTGGCTATAAAAGCATATTGTGTAGGGAGAGCAGGGCACTGAGGGCTGGAAATGTCTCGCTTCTTAAGCTGGGTGGTGGGAACATGGAGGCTTCATTGCATTTTGCGTTCTTTTGTTTCTTGAAGTTGTTTATTGAAGTCGTCGCACATGCAAAGCAGGACAGACCATCAGTGTTCAGTGGAGTGAATTTTCACCAACTGATCACACCTCTGTCACCAGCTCTCCAACCAAGGTGGGCTCCTTTCAGCCCATCTGCCCTTCCATCAGAGTTGCCCTCATTCTGACTTCACGACATGGACTGGTTTTTCCTGTGTTGAAACTGATGTAAATGGAATCAGAAAGTGCATTATCTCAAATGTCTGCCTTTTCCCACTCAACACAATGTGGGGACTCATTCTTGTAATCATGTGTAGTTATAGGTTATTCTGGTGGATCCAGCTGTGTGGCTGTACCCAGTTTATTTATCTGGTCTCTGTTGGTGAGGGAGTGAGCCAAGCGGAAAGAGTCCTCGAGGCAGAAGGAACAGCCAGTGCAAAGGTCCTGAGGTGAGAACACATCTGGTTTCTTAGAGACAGAAACAAGGAGATGCAGGTGCCTGGAGAGGAATAAGCAGGGAGGGGAAGGAGGTGTGGAATGAAACCAGAAGCAGATGGTGCAGCGTCCTATGGGCTGCAGCAGGGCCCCAGCTTTTACGAGTGAGATGGAGCAGGGGAGGGACTGGATCTGACTTGGGTGTTTAGAATCCTTCTAGCTCAGAGGTCCCCAACCTTTCTGGCACCAGGGACCAGTTTCATGGAAGACGATTTTTTCCACGGATGGGGTGGGGGTGGTTTCAGGATGATTCAAATGCATTACATTTATTGTGCACTCTATTTCTATTATTATTACATCAGCTCCACCTCAGACCACCAGGCATTAGATCCTAGAGGTTGGGGATCCCTGCTCTAGCTGCTTGAGAAAGGGACTCAGGGACAGGGGTGGGAGCAGGAAGTCTGGGTAGGAGGGTGGGACACAGGTGGAAGCAGGGAAGTTATCCAGAAGTGTTTAGACCCAGAATATACTTTTTCTCTGTTATTAGTGTTGTATTTCATTCACTCCTCCCATCTTACTTTGTGGTTTTTAAAAAATATTTATTTATTTAGCTGCACCAGGTCATGTGTGAGTGTGTGCATGTGTGTGCTCTGTCGCTCAGTTGTGTCCAACCTCTTCACGACCCCTTGGGCTGTAGCCCACCACACTCCTCTGTCCATGGAATTTTCCTGGCAAGAATACTGGAGTGGGTTGCTATTTCCTACTCCAGGGGATCTTCCAGACGCAGGGACTGAAATCACATCTTCTGAATCTCCTGCAACAGCAGGCAGATTTATTACCTCTAGCACCACCTGGGAAGCCCGAGTCAGGTCTTGGTGGGATCTACTTCCCTGACCAGGAGTTAAACCGGAGCCCCTTGCATTGGGAGCTCAGAGTCTTAACCACCAGATCACCGGGGAAGTCCCATTACTTTGTGATTTTACTATCCTTTTTTTTTTTTTTCTATGCTTCCCGCCACCCTTGCTCTTATTAAGCCTTCTTTGAACTGATTGTGTTTTTTCTTTGCTATGTCATATTTTCTTACTCTTCCTTTTCCCTCTACTAATTTGGAATCTAGATACCACTTCTATTCTTTTAGCAGTAATCCTTGAAACTTTACCATAAAGAAAATCAGATCTGAAGTTTAATTAAAAGTTTAATCTTCACACCAAACACTACCTGGAACATAGAGCATTTTATCTTTATCTCCCCAGTTCTACTTATAGTGATATTGTTGTCCAAAATTTTAGATCTCTCATTTCTCAAAATATGTTTTTAACTCTTTTTTTGAGATAAATTCACATTTACCAAGTTGCCAGACTAAGAACAGTATAAAGACCATTCGTATACTTTTTACTCAGGTTCACCTCTTGTTAATAGTCTTACTCTCTTTTAAAAATACTTGTATTTATGTATTTTCCAGCTGCACTGGGTCCTCGCTGCATGGGCTGCTCTCTAGTTGTAGTGAGCAGAGGCGACTCTGTTGCACTGTGTGGCTTCTCTTGATGCAGGGCGCCGGGTCTAGGGCAGCAGGCTCGAGTACTTGGGGCACATGTGCTCAGTAGTTTCGGTCCCCTTGCTCTAGAGCACAGGATCAATAACTGTGGTGCATGGGCTTAGCTGCTCCAGGGGACATGCAATCTTCTCCAACCAGGGATCGTTGGCAGGCAGATTCTTTACCACTAAACCACCAGGGAAACCCCATTTTTACCCTCTTTAACATTTGCTCTATTATAGGAGTGGGGGGAGTTGTATAATTTGAAGTTAAGATACACCGTGGCCTTTCACTCCTAAATAATTCAGTGTGCATTTCCTAAGAATATCAATATTCTCTTACATAACCACAGTACTATGACTAACTTTCATAAATTTAACATGAATATGCAAAAGTTTCCTACTCTACTATTTGTATTCCAATTTTGTCATTGACCCAATAATGTTCTAATTTATATCAAGAACCTAACTTTTCTTCCACTACAGGACAGGAAGATATATTGTACGACACGGAATACAGTCAATATTTTATAATAACGATACGTGAAGTATAACCTTTAAAAATTGTGAATCACTATTGTACATAAAATATTGTACATAACTCTCAGACGGTAAAGCGTCTGCCTGCCGTGCAGGAGACCCGGGTTCGATCCCTGGGTTGGGAAGATCTGCTGGAGAAGGAAATGGCAACCCACTCCAGTAATCTTGCCTGGAAAATTCCATGGATGAGGAGCCTATAACCCTGAGGGCTACAGTCCATGGGGTCACAAAGAGTTGGACACGACTGAGCAACTTCACAACGTCACATACTTCAATTAGGGGCTTCCCCGGTGGCTCAGCGGTAAAGAATCTACCTGGAACGCAGGAAACGCAGGAGAAACCGGTTCAATCCCTGGGTCTGGAAGATTCCCTGGAGAAGGGCATGGAAACCCACTCCAGTGTTCTTGTCTGGGAAATCCCACTGACAAAGGAACCTGGAGGGCTAGTCTACAGGGTCTCAAAGAATCAGACACGACTGACGCGACTTAGCAAGCATGCATATACTTCAGTTAAAAAATACAGGATGGAATATCTTTCAGGGGTAGACCTGACGGAATTTGCTTATATTTTTGATATAGGATATGAAGGGAAATGTCCAATTCCTGAAACATTCTGGGGATTCACCGGACCCAGAGGCACATATGTCAGGAACAGTGTCTCTATTCATCTCCCAGCCCTACTTTCGCCTGTGTTGGCCTCACTTTCAGACAAGTTTTTCCCTCAAGGAAGTCCCCAACGATCCACGCCAGTGCCATTCCCGCACAGCAAGTCTAGGAGGCCCCTCCCCCACAATCCCGCAATACTCCGAGGACTGACTCTCATTGGTCCGACTTCAGGGCCACGCCCATTCCTGAACCAATTGCAAAGGCTAAGGGGAGGGATTCACTCTTTGGCCAGGCCTGGAGTCAAAGTGAAAAAGGTAATTCTCCCAAAGAGAGAGAATGAGCAATAGGCATACAAAACAACACCCGGTAAGGACCTGTATTCCAGTGGTTCTCAGAGTCTGGTCCCCAGATCAGCAGCAGCCCCTGGGAACTTATTTGAAATCCAAATTCTAGGTCCTTATTCCAGACTTACTGGGAGTGGAACCCAGGATTCTGCCTTTTAACAAGCCCTTTAGGTGATTCTGGTGCCCAAGGCAACGGCACCCCACTCCAGTCCTCTTGCCTGGAAAATCCCATGGACGGAGAAGCCTGGCAGGCTGCAGTCCGTGGGGTCGTGGAGAGTCGGACACGACTCAGTGACTTCACTTTCACTTTTCACTTTCATGCACTGGAGAAGGAAATGGCAACCCACTCCAGTGTTCTTGCCTGGAGAATCCCAGGGACGGGGGAGCCTGGTGGGCTGCGGTCTGAGGGGTCGCACAGAGTCGGACACGACTGAAGCGATTTAGCAGCAGCAGCAGCAGTTTTAGGATCAAAGCTAAGTCCCTGCAACAAAGAGACTTCAAATTTTGTTGTTGTTCAGTTGCTAAGTTGTATCCAACTCTTTGTGACCACATGAACTGCAGCATGCCAAGCTTCCCTGTCCTTCACTATCTCCCTGAGTTTGCTCAAACTCATGTCCATTGAGTCAGTTATGCCATCCAACAATCTCATCCTCTGTTGTCCCCTTCTCCACCTGCCCTCAATCTTTCCAGCATCAGGGTCTTTTCCAATAAGTCAGCTCTTTGCTTCAGGTGGCCAAAGTATTGGAGTTTCAGCTTCACCATCAGTCCTTCCAATGAATATTCAGGGTTGATTGCCTTTAGGATTGACTGGTTTCATCTTCTTGCAGTCCAAGAGTCTTCTTCAGCACCACAGTTCGAAAGCATCAATTCTTTGGCACTCAGCCTTCTTTATGGTCCGACTCTCACTTTCGAAATGACTTCTGGAAAAACCATAGCTAAGAAGTTTATTCTCATTGAATACCCACAGATTAAATAATCCAAGCTAGCAACATGGTGATTCCGGGACCCAGGTTCTTTCCACTCTGACACACAGCTGTTCTGTGGAATTAATTTGAAGCAATCCCCAACCATCCTTGGAGAAGGAAATGGCAGCCCACTCCAGTGTTCTTGCCTGGAAAATCCCATGGACAGAGGAGCCTGGTAGGCTGCGGTCCATGGGGTCGCAAAGAGTCAGACACGACTGAAGTGACTTAGCAGTAGCAGCCCAACCATCCTATTACTTCAGGATTATTTTTGAACAGTTCAGAAAAATGGCCTCCGGAGACAAGCTGCCTAGGTTCAACTCAGACTCTGCCACTTAGTAGCTGTGTGATCTTGGGCAAGTAGTTTCCTTACCTCTCTGTGCTTCAAATGAGGAAAACGGAGATGGTAACAAAACCCATTTCACAGGGCTGATAATGAGGATTAAATGAGGTGATATGTATAAAGCAGCATAGCGCCAGGTACATAGAATGCACTGTTTATGTATTAGCTATGATGATGATGGTGATGGTGGTGATGAAGAAGAAAGTGACATTGACGACGGCGATGAGGATGACTTTAGCCAGCAGACCAAAGGTTGAAAAGGAGCGGTCGATGCTAGCTGATGACTGTGTAAATTCTGAATAAGCATTGGCCACTAGGGGGCGAGGGGAGTTTGGGACGCTCTTGCTCGGTGACCGTCAGGGGGCGCTGCGGCGCTTGTCTGGCGAGAGAGGGGACAGGCTGAATTATTTCCCTCTGGACATTCCAGAGGAGAACGCGCTGGTCTCTGCACGTGCCGAGGGCCACCCAGCGCCGGAGCTAGAGGTTAGTGTGGAGGATATAGGCAGGAAAAAAATAGATGTTCGGCACACCCTCCCGTCTCGGCGGTGGATGAGAGGGATATTTGGGGCTCTCAAAACCCCACCCCACACCCTGGATGCTGAAATTTCATCTCAAAGTTTTCCAGCACTGTTGGCCACCCCTGGCCCCATTCTTGGGACATTTAGATAGCAAGGCGGTTGTGGGGGGTCATTGGATAATTATGGGCTGCCTAGGCACAGGCGCTTGAAGGAATGATAGTACTGGGGAATTGCCCACAGGGTTTGTGTGTTTTTTCTTCTGTGAATGTCCAGAGCGTTCAACATTCTCAACGGAATCTTTGAACAGAGACTGTTCAGAACTCTATCTCTTCCTCCAGGAAGCCTTCCCTGATGTCCTCTCAGACGAGGTCAGGTGCCTCCTCCCCTGGGAACCTACAGCCTCTAATCTTCTTTATCCCAGCCCTGATTCCTCTCCTGTGACTCTCTCATCCCAGCACAAATGGTCACGTCTGACTGGAGCTCAGTGAAGGCAGAGACCATGGATTGCTTGGGCACTGAAAGTGTCACCAGCATTGTCCAAACCAGCACTGTCCAACACAAGGAGTGACGTACGAAAGAAAGGGGAGGGACTTCTCTGGTGGTCCAGTGGTTAAGAATCTGCTTTGCAATGCTGGGGACACTGGTTTGATCTCTGGTCCAGGAAGATCCCACATGCCTCAGGGCAACTAAGCCCGTGGGCCACAGCTACTGCAGCCCACGTGTCTAGAGCCTGTGCTCCAAAACGAAAGAAGCCACCGCAGTGAGAAGCCCACTCTTGCTGCAACTAAAGAAGGTCTGTGAGCAGCAACGAAGACCCAACACAGCCAATAAGTAAATAAATATTTTAAATAATTTTTTTTAAAAGAAAGGAGAGGACATTTAAAAGATATTGCCGTACTGACCTGTAGGCCTTTGCAGAAGCTGTTCCCTCCACCTGGAACACCCTCCTGCACGGCTTGGTCTGGCTCATTTCCTCATATTGTTCAGGTCTTAGCTCAGACATCTTCTCCAAGGAACCTCCCTAGCTCCTACCTCCTAGGGCTGGGCTAAAGTTTGTGTTCTTGACACTCGCGTTTTACAAAGTAGGTATTATATAGAACATATTTGTTGAATGAATGAATGACAGGTCAATGTCTGGGCTAGGTTCCCTGTGTCAACTGACAGGTCATTTCTTGACTCCCTCTGTGGAGTTTTCTTTTTAACTGCTTTATTGAACTGCGTACCATGCAGCTCACCCATTTAAAGTATACAGTTCAGGGCTTCCCTGGGGGCTCAGTGGTAAAGAATCTGTGCACCAATGCAGGAGACACGGGTTCAATTCCTGGTCTGGGAAGATCCCACATGCCTCAGAGCAACTAAGCCCGTGCGCCACAAATACTGAACACACATGCCGCAGCTACGGAAGCCCTGAAGCCCTCTTGCCTAGAGCCTGCGCTTGGCAGCAAGAAAAGCTGCTGCAATGAGAAGCCCGCACACTGCAAGGAAGAGTAAGCTCCACGCGGTAGTGAAGACTCAGCACAGCCAAAAATAAATAAAATTGTAAAAGAAATAAAGTGTGCAGTTCAGTGGGTTTCCGTGCAAAATTGTGCAACCATCATTGCCTTTGTCGGAGCTTTGATCCCCTCACAGTCTGACACCGCCCCCCCCCCAGCTAAGGTCCTGTGCTAGCTTTCTCACTGCCCCATGGGACGGGGAGAGAGTCTGGCCTCAGGGAGGGAGACTGAGTGAACGAGCTCTGGCCACCTGCCCTCGCCACCTGCTCAGGGTTATGGTAACAATCCCTGAGCACTTGCCAGGTGCCAGGTGCTGTTGTAAGCAATTGACAGATGGCTCACGCAACTGCCACCAGCACTCCTGTAGATCAGGCGCTACCTGTACGACCCTCTACGTGGCACCGGGGAGAAAGCGACCCTTCCTGAAGCTCATGAGGGGTCAGGTCAAGAAGGGCCCCCTGTTCCCCATGTACACAACTTGAGCTCAACCTGAAAGATTGAAATGGGTCTCTCACGGAGCAGATCCACAGAGTGGTTTTAACCAATATTTTTATTTAAAATAAGGAGGGAACTCCTTGGTGGTCCAGTGGTCAGAACTCTGTGCTTTCACTACTGAGGGCCCAAGTTCAATCCTTGGTCAGGAAACTAAACTCTGGCAAGCTGCAGAGCATGGCCAAAAAAAAATTTTTTTAATGGGGAGATTTTCCTCTCTGTTCCTTCCAGCCCTTAAGTAGAGTGTCCCTGGCTGGGAGTCCTTACCCTTGTACTTTGACTTTATTATCCTGCACCAGCTTCCATGTCACCTGGTCCCTGAAGCGTCTGAGTTCGAGACCCTCACACTAACAGGGGGGTGAAGAATGACTCAGGTTTAAATCTATGTATTTATTTTGATTGTACTGGGCCTTCATTGCTTCATGGGCTTTCTCTACTTGTGGTGCATTTGTGCATGGGGTTCTCATTGGGGTGCTTCTCTTAATGCAAAGCATGGACTCTAGGATGTGCGGAGGCTTCAGCAGTTGCAGCTCCCAGCATGGGCTCAGTAGTTGTGGCACAGGGCTTTTGTTGCTCTGTGGCAGGTGGGATCTTCCTGGACCAAGGACTGAACCTGTGTCTCTTGCACTGGCAGGGGAATTCTTATTCACTGTACCACCAGGGAAGTCCAGATACAATCTTTCGTTTCGTTTTTTTTTTTTCAGTGTCAAAGAGCTCCCCCACTCCCAACTGTCTCCAATCCGCTGAGCTTACTCCCATTCAGACCATTTTTTGTTCTTTCAGCGAGAAGAACTTTGGATTCCTTACATGGCCAGGAAGCAGGCAGGGACCAACGGGGAGGGGGCGTCTATGATAGACTCTTTACAACCACACACAGAGTTCATCCCGGCTTCCACATGTCCTTGCACAGGCCACCCACCAAGAGTGCCACTCCCTGCCTACCGTAGCCAAATTCCAGCTGGAGGCCCGGGTCTGGATGTCCCCCTCCAGAGACTCCTGCTCCCACCTCCTCCCCATGGCCCACTTGCACCAGAGAAGCTTGAAACTTCTTTGGGAAGTAGAGGAAATCTGGGGTTCCCTCTAGTTTAGTAAAGAGGGAGCACTCTCATCAGGGGTTAGGCTACCCTATTCCACCCCTTCTTGAGGCCTACGGCAGGGGGAAGTTGAGGCTATGGACAGGATTTATCGGGAAGGGCAGGAGTATTAAAAATCCAGAGGTATGACCTCGAGATTAGAGAAAATGAAACAGAGAGGGAAAGAGAAAGACACAGAAACACGGAGAATTAGGCAGAGAAAAGAAGCAGAAAGACAAGAGCCAGAAGACAGAGACAAAGAAACAGACACAGGAGAAAAGCAGGAACCAAAGGAGGCAGAGATAGAGCAAGGGACGGAGGCGCAGGAATGAAGAAGCAGGAATGGGGAGAAGACGTAATTTAGTGGCTCAAATAACAAATTCTGGAGCCAAACTTTGAGAAACATCAGGCAGACAGAGGCGGAAGGTACAAAATAGGTGTTTTTTAATTGAACATTTTTTATAAAAAGGAGCAGGAATGTGAAGGGGACCGTGGGCTAAGCCTGGGCCCGCGGCGTCGGTAGGAAGGCTGCTCCTTCCGTCCATCTGTCCCACTGACCCTCCTCTCCGCCGGATCCGGCATCGCTGTGCGCATGCGCGCAAGCGGGTGGGTGGCAGGGTTGCGCAGCAGGGACCCCGCGTGCGCAGGCGCGGAGTGGGCGGCCCAGGGCTGCTGGGGACTCACTCAGGCCCGGGGTCTGGCGGGCGTGCAGTGATGCGGCTCGTGTGAGGGTGCGAATCCTGGGCGGCAGATACAGCGGAACGAGCCATCGGTGTTGACGCAGCGGGCGTTGACACAGAGCGGGGCGGCTGCCTCAGCCTCGTCACACTCGTTGATGTCTGGGGAGAGGGGATACCAGGAGTGCTATTCAGGGCAATGGCACCCCACTGCAGTACTCTCGCCTGGAAAATCCCATGGATGGAGGAGCCTGGTAGGCTGCAGTCCATGGGGTCGCACAGAGTCGAACACGACTGAGCGACTTCACTTTCACTTTTTCTTTCATGCATTGGAGAAGGAAATGGCAACCCACTCCAGTGTTCTTGCCTGGAGAATCCCAGGGATGGGGGAACCTGATGGGCTGCCACCTATGGGGTCGCACAGAGTCGGACACAACTGAAGCGACTTAGCAGCAACAGCAGCAGCATTCAGGGCTGGGGACCCAGGAACCCGCCTCCCTGGCCCCTGAGGGTTGTGGATGCTGAGTCTCCTGTTGGAGTGGAGACTGTTGGCTGTGTGAGCTGGACAGGTGACTTAACCTCTCTGCACTTCAGCTTTGTGTTCTGTGAGATGGGTATGGTAGCCCCCTAGGACACTGGGGTTTTGATAGGAAAACAATACTGATGATGATACCAACAACCACAAATGCCAGACATTGTTTTGAGCATATCACCTGTATTAACTATCCTCCTAATAACCCTATGAGGTAGGTACTGGGCAAACTGAGCCTCAGCATGGGGAAGCCCCTGGCCCAGTGTCACCAAAAAGCCCAGTAAGTTCTCAGACCAGCTGGCAAAGACTGAGTGCCCAGCTCCCTGCTGTTTCTTAGTCCTGAGTCTTTGGGGAAGTCAGTTCTCTTCGCTGAGCTTTGGTTTACACAAAGGCCTCACTGTCGTTGCAAATCGATGTTCTTGGCTCTGTGAAATGGGTTCTGTAAAATATGCTTATTCTTCAGATGGGAAAAACTGAGCAAGGGACAGTGACCTGTCTGAGATCACATATCACGCTGCTGGACAGACCCTGAGGTCTATCCAACTGCCCCAGAGTCCTAGCTTGTAACCACTCTGCTTTCCTGCTGTCTAAACTAGGCAGACATGATTCATATTCCCATTTTACAGATGGGAAAACTGAAGGTTCTTCAAAGAAGTCAAGCAAATGGCTCAAAGTAGCCCTGGGAGTCCTTAGCAAGCACGCCTGCAGGATTCTATTCTCTCCATCCAGCTTCAAGCCCAGCCCTGGTCCTGTGGTCACAACCTAGCTTTCCTCACAACCTGACCTCTCCTTCAGGCATGCCCCATCCCTGAGCAAGAATTTCTTTCTGTTCCCCTGCCTAGCCGTTTGGCTGGTCTTCCTGACGATCCTGATTACTCACCGCTAGTAAAGGTTTTCCACCCTATCTCCAACCCCTCGATGCTGGCCCTGGCCCACCCCCTCACCAACGCAGGACATGCGAGTCATGTCCAGGCGGTAGCCGTCGAAGCAGTCGCAGGTGAAGCCCTCGGGGACGCGCACGCAGCGGCCGTGGGCGCAGCCATCCAGGATCCCGCACTCCTCCGCCTCCAGTCCCTCGTAGCGCCCAGCCTGGGCGCCTGCGGAGAATGTGGGGATTCGAGTTCAAGTGCGGCCCTGCCCTGATTCCCTGGGTCCCCTTCTAAATTGTCCATCCCGCTCCATGGCTGTGGGTGGCGCTGTGGGGCCAGGATGTTTACGTTGCTCTGTTCTCTCTAGCTTTTCCCTCTGTCCTCATCGTTTTCTCGGTTCATCTACCGAGATGGCTCTGTTCCTCTTCATCTCTGCTCTCTGTCGCTCTCCCCAACAATATCTCTGTTTTCCTGTCAATCTGAGCCTGTGTCTCCCCTCGACTTCTCTTTGTTTCTATCTCTGTCTCTCCCCGTCCCTCCCTCCTTCCCTTCCCTATCTCCATCTCTGTACACTTGGTCCTCATCTTAGCGCTCATCACTCAGGCCTCAATACTCACCAGCATAGCTTCCACCTTCAGGCGACTCCTCAGGCTCTGGGAAGGAGCCACGGGTGTCACGGGACCGGTAGCGCCAGCGGGTGCCCGGGCCAGATGGAGCAGGAGCCTCGGATTCACCGTAGGGGCCACCATCGTCCTCAAAGTCGGGCATGTCGAAGGGTGGCGTCCCGTAGGGGGCCTCCCGTCGGGCGAAGGGCCCAGGTGGGGGTGGGTAGGGGTCATACGGTAGGACAGGTGGTGGGTACAATTCAGGCCCATAGGGAAGGCCCTGGTAAGGTGGACCTAGGTCTGGGCCATACTCGTAGGGGAGTCCAAAGCCACCTGGCCGCGGGGGTCCATATGCAGGGGGGCGCAGCACGTTGCACAGGGCCTCAAAGTCATCTGCAAATGGGAGCCAAGCCTAACAATCAGCTCAGGCTTCCCCTGCACCAGCTATTTATGTCCCCCCTCAGGGAAGAGGAGCCTGGAGGAGAGGGTGGGAGGGGTTTGGGCTGAGGCATTAGAGGGGTGTCAAAGGAGCCGGTTGGGGTTGCAGGGTTGGGATCAGGGGTTCTGGAGCCAGGACTGAAGGTCTGAGGACTGAGGCTGGGATTCCAAGGCACTGAGGTCAGGAGTACTGAGGACTAAAGCTAGAAGTCAGGATCCAAGTGATGGAATTTGGGGACCCATGAGATCTGGGGCTAGGGGCCTATGAAGATAGGATGGAGGTGTTTTAGGACTGGCAAGTATCAGGGATCTGAGGGGTCAGGATGCATGGGAGTGGATCTGAGCCATGGGACCTGGAAGTCAGAGGACCAAGGACCTGGGGCGGGCACTGGTTTCACAAGGGCTGAGAAATGGGGGACTCTGGGCTTTTAAGAGACAAAGCATGGGGGATCTCTGTTGCTGTGGGCTGGCCTCTTAGGCACTTGGATGTGAATATCCAAGCCAGTGGAACTTGGAGGTTTGTGAGCTATGACCAGAGTCTGGGGGCCAGGATGGCAGGATCTGAGCAACTGGCATTTGAGTTATAAAGGTCCAGGCTTTGGGGGAGGGGGTCTCATGGGCTGTCTTGGGGTTCCAGAGACTAGGGGTTGAGGGTCTGAGAGCCCAGACCTCAGGGCCCTATGGAACTGGAACTATGACACTTGCTGAGTCAGGCCTTGGGTTTTCTGTGGTTGAGGCTTGGAGGTCTTTGGGTTGTGACTTGGGGCCTAAGAAATCAAGATTTAGGAATGGGCTGGGACATAGGGGTCTGAGGGGCTGAGTTTGGGGGCATCCTGAGGTCTAAGACTGGGAGTCTGAGGACTGGATTTGGAGCCTGAGGGGCAGAATCTCTGAGTGTGGCCCAGGCAGGTGGCGGTACCTGAGTCCTGTGCAGGGCAGAGGGCACAGTCCATGCCCCAGGCCTCGCCATAGAGGCAGCAGCATTCTGTGTAGGTGGCCTGGCGATCCAGCCGAGGGCGACTGCACACGAGGTCAGCCCCCACTTCCTGCCAGCACACTCCCAGATTGTCATCTGAGGGCAGAGACAGCATGCATCAAGGCAGGAAGAAGACACTCAAGACCTCCCAAATTGCTCAGTCTCCTTCAGCCCAGCCAGCCCCTCCCTATCATTCAGTCCTCATCAGCTGTGATGTGGCTTCGTGAAGTCCTCTGAAGTAGCTCCAGGTAAGTAGAGGGCTTGGCCTGGCATGAAGTTATCAAATAGGAGGGAGACAGGGTCTGGAGAGGAGGAATCTATCCAAGTCTGGCCTCTGGAAGGCTCTGTGACCCCAGGGCAGTTGCTTTTCCGCTCTGATCACTGTTGTTTGAATGACGTCTTAAGAATGTGGGAGGATGTTGTAGGAACAATAAGCAAGAGGAGAAGAGAATCTGGGTCAATGGGCAAAAAGAGAGAAAGGACCCAAAGAAATAAAGAAAAACACGTCAAAAGAGTCAGAGATTCAGTCAGAAACACAGGAAAGCAAAGGTGCAGCGAGAAAGACCTAAAAGCAAAGACAGATACAGAGAGGGTCAGAAATTTAGAGAAAAGCCCAAAGACAGAAACTCACAGAGAGGTGCAGAGACAGAGACACACAGGGAGATAACAGAAAGCATGCTTTTAGCACTTAGTGAGACCAGGTCCTCCTTCTGTTCTTGAAAACAGAATTCTTTAGGACCACCCTCTAAGGTAGGGGCTACTGCCAATCTACCCAATGCGCTGAAAGCAAGCTGTGGGGGTCCAAGAGGGAATAAGCAAACGTGCTTGCGTACAGGGGCCCAGCAAGTGGCTGGGAGGTTCCTCTGAAACCTTCGTCCTTAACCACGCCAGCTGGCCTCCAGTTCTGGGAGTCAAAAAAGCCAAGACCAGAGGCTAAATGGGGCGTTAAGGGGCGTGACCGAGCCACGCGCGAGGGGCGTGGCCCGGGTGTAGGCAGGAGGCTGAGCGGAGGTTAAGAGGGGCTGGACGGCGTGGGCGGGACTGGGGCGTGATAATCGACGGGGCGGGGCGCGGGAAGACTTTACCAAGGCTCTGGCTCTCGTTGGAGACGCAGCGGCGCCGCGAGCCGTCCAGCACAAGTGGGGCCTCGCAAGTGCAGTGATAAGAGCCGATAGTGTTGACGCAGCGGCCACCCTCACAAGCTGGCTCCTCGTCCGCGCACTCGTCATTATCTAGGGAGGCATGGAGGGAGTGATTAAGAAGTAGCCTCCTCCCCTTTGCCGTTTCGCCAGTGCATTGACAATCTGATAAATGGAGTCTAGACTTCAGGAACGACTTCCTGCTGGTGGTGATCACATTCCAGAGAGGCGCTGGCGTGACCAAGGGTTGGAAAGAGTCCCAGGCGAGGGTGGTGGTGATGGTGGAGGTGGGGGGACTCACCGATGCACTCCAGTCGCTGGGCGTGATAGTAGTAGCCGTTGCTGCAATAACACGAGTAGCCCGGGGCTGTGTTCACGCACACGCCGCTCTTGCACACCTGATCTCGGAAGAGCTGGCACTCGTCCACGTCTGCGGGAAAGACGATCAGAGGCACGTGCCTCACCAGAGATGGGGGAGGGCCAGGTTGTGGGATGGGCTGGATCGGGGGAGGGGAGTGTGTGGCTGCAGGGCAGGATCAGGAAAGAGAAGGAGAAAGAGATGGTGACAAAGAACCAGAGACAAGAGAGTCAGAAGATAGGGGTGGGAAGGAGAAAGACAGAGAAACAAGATGAGATAGAGATGAAGAAAACAGAGACCGGGTGAGACCCAGCTGGGCTGGAGGCTGAGGGTAGGTGGGCCTTACCTCTCCTGAGGCTCAGATCTCCGCTGGGCGCCAGGTAGCCCCGGCCATGGGGGCACAATGACTGGTACTCAGCTGCACACAGAGACAAGGCTGAGCCTGCACACCCTGGCCCTAGCCCCTGCCTTGGGCCTGCTTGTGCCCACTTGCCTCAGTGCTTACTCTTGCCCCATGCCTGCCCTTCACTGCCCAAGACTTCAGCCCCTGTGCCTATTTGTATCCACCTCTCAGCCTGATGCCCACCTGGCTGGCAAGTCACCCTTGCCCATGCAATACCAGCACTTCTGCCCCTTGTCCAAGTGTGTCCCCTGTCCCAGCCCAGTCCCATGTCCACCTATTTCTACCCAAACCCTCAGCCCTGCGTGCACCCCGAGGCCCATGCCCACCTGTCTCGGTGCTCGGGCACTGCTGGATGCGGCAGCCGCTGCCCCAGCCCTCGCCCACGGTGCAGCAGCACTCCTGCCATGTCACGTTCCGGGCCAGGATGTTGTCACAGGCATCCGGAGCCGCGGTGTCAAAGTAGCACTCCCGGCGCCCACTGCTCAGAGGGCCCTGCCTGGGTGGGCTGGGCCGGCGGGGCGGGGGTGGGGGCGGAGGCCTGGCCGGCAGACTGGGGCTGGCAGGTGCATGGGGCTGTGGGCCTGGGAACGTACCTGGGGAGACAAGGGGCTTTAGCCCAGTGCGGACTGAGCCTCCAGCCCCTCTGTTATGGACGGGGAAACTGAGGCCCCCGTGTGGCAGAACCAGGCTCCACACCCCTCACCATCCGTCGGCCATGGTCTCTTCCATTCTTGCCTCTTCTCCTTTCTGTACCTCTTGCCTCCTTATCTCCCTCTCCCAAGCATCTGGCCCCTCATCCCACCTGCAGTTCAGGTCAGAGAAGAGGGCATTTCCCTGGCCTCCTGGAGGCCTCCTAAATCAACACATCCCAAACCGGCCTGGGAATCTTCATACTCAAACCCAGACCTAGGCCTAGACACTGCTCCCCGACCTAGGCAGCCCCACAACCTGTCCACGTGGAACCGCTCAAGCCCCTCGCTCACCTGCCCTCTCCTCCCTACTACCCCATGGCCCTTGCCTCCATCACAGCCCTGATTTCTCTAGATTATTACTGTCAGGCTATATTGCTATCTGCCCCCACTGGATTGTGAGCCCCTTGAAGACAGGGTGGTTTTCTGGTCACTACTGTGTTCCCAGTGCCCAGAAAAGGGCCTAAACACCGTGAACATTTGTTGAATGGAGGAATCTGGTCAAGTCAGAACCAGGATCTACTTCTCCTGACACTGAGTCCCACACGTAGGTTAACTCCTGTGTTTTGCAGTTTTTTGTTGTTTAAAACAACAGCATCTAACTGATTGCAGCTGTCCACGTCAGGAATGGTTAGATCCCATTACTTTCCTGTGGGGCCAGCAGCCATCAGTTAAATAGACTTTGATCTCAGTCTCACCAGCAGAGGTCCGAGGGGGAACACAGCGCCCAGTCATAGGGTCAAACTCCTCAGGACTGTTGGGGCAGACACAGAGGAAGGAGCCTTCCACATTCTCACACAGGGCAGCTCCACACACGCCCTGTAGCGTCTCACATTCATTCACATCTGTGAGCAGGAGACAAGAGGGAAGAGGGAGTTAATGGTGGTAAACTGAGCTTTGAAGTATTTAATGGCTCAGATCCCATCCTCTACTTATGTTCCAGTGACAAACCCTGATTTCCCCATGGGAGTCATCTGCTCCTCCATTTTTCAACCCATGTGTTTTGAGTAGGTCAAGCAGATTGATGCATTTCTCTGGGTCAAAGACAGGCAGTGACCCAGCTGGGCCAATCAAAGCCAGTCCTGGGACTTGTTCTAGAAATACGCAGAGCCTTCCTCTGTAGCTAGGGATGGCAAGCTGAGGATGTCAGCCAGAGGTGCGACTTTCGTCATTGTGAAAAGAATCTGCCCGAAGATAAATGCAGTAGAGGATAGCAGAGCTGGGAGACAGCTAGCCTCATTACAATTCCTATATTCACATATCCCCGAAGTTCAAATATTTCCCTGAACTTCACAGTTTTGATTCCTTTTAAAGAAATGATGCCTGATTTGTTCATATTTGTCAAAACTAAGAGAATGTATAATTAAGAATCATCCATTGCACTGTATGTAAGTTGAACCTCAAAAATATCTGTGAACACATATTGATCTCTGGTTAATGACATGCATTATGCATGAAAAATTTTGGGGAGTGATATAGTGATGCCTCGGAGAAGGCAATGGCACCCCATCCAGTACCCTTGCCTGGAAAATCCCATGGATGGAGGAGCCTGGTGGGCTGCAGTCCATGGGGTCGATAAGAGTCAGACACGACTAAGCGACTTCACTTTCACTTTTCACTTTCATGCATTGGAGAAGGAAATGGCAACCCACTCCAGTATTCTTGCCTGGAGAATCCCAGGGACGGGGAAGCCTGGCGGGCTGCCGTCTATGGGGTCACACAGAGTCGGACACGACTGAAGTGACTTAGCAGTAGCAGTAGCATAGTGATGCCTGCAATTTAATTTTAAATCTCTCCAAAAAATTAGGTGGATTAATGGAGAGACGTGAGGAAACAAGTATAATGATAACAGAATGCAGGTCATGGCTGTGCAGAGATTCACTCTGCTGCTGCTGCTGCTAAGTCGTTTCAGTCATGTCCGACTCTGTGCGACCCCATAGACGGCAGCCCACCAGGCTCCCCTGTCCCTGAGATTCTCCAGGCAAGAACACTGGAGTGGGTTGCCATTTCCTTCTCCAATGCATGAAAGAGAGATTCACTCTACAGGCCTGTTAACTTGCCATATGTTTAGAAAATTTTCTCATAAAATGTTGGCAGACTTCCCTGGCAGCCCGGTGGTTAAGACTCTGCGTTCCAATGTGGGGGACAGGGTTTCAGTCCCTGGTTGGGGAACTAAGGTCCCATGTGCTGCCAAACATTTTTTTGTAAATGTTTGTGGGGCGGGGGCGGGGGGGAATGTTTACATACACTTAAGGTTACTGCACTTCTACTCCCTTATGCATGAATTTTTAAAGCACACCCCAGATAAAATCTGAGTTAACAGGGACTCCTGACTGACATGAAGATAATCTTCTATTCCAAGGTCTAAATTCCATACCCCTAAAGGTTACATGCACTCAGATCTATGGAGAGGATCAGGGCTTGACCAGCCTCTTCCCCACCCGCTGGCCCCACCCTCCCCCAGGAGCCCCGTACCCACGCAGTGACGCCCGTCCCGTGCCCCCTCGTAGCCCTGGTCACAGAGGCACTGGAAGGAGCCAGGCAGGTTCTGGCACACGGCATGGGCCCCACAGAAGGACCGGTTCCGGCATTCGTCAACATCTGCAACCACCAGACAGTCAGGCAGAGGCTGGAACTTCTATCCCCTCTGCCTCTCACCCATGGCCCCACGGACACGCACCCTGGCATCCACCCCCTGGCGTGGGCTGGTAGCCAGGGTCACAGGCTGGCGTGCAGCGGTAGGAGCCAGGGGTATTCTCACAGCGCTGGGCTCCACAAATCGCTGGGCCATATTCCTGGCACTCATCTATGTCTGCAAAAGCATGGGGAGGGCGTAGGGGAAAGACAGGGGAGTCACAGGCCTGATTTCACAGGTTCTTGGTGCTGCTTCCAGTTCCTATGCCTGAGAGGTCTCTGAATCTGGAGTCTGACCAACAAGCATTGATACCTCTTAAGGCAGGCAAGGCCTCATTACCATTTCTCAAATAGCCTAAACGTGACCCCACCTCAGGACCTTTGCACTTGGTGTTCCCTTTGTCAGGAACACTCTCCCCTCAGCTATCTGCATGGCTCCCTCTCTTGCTTCACTCCAGAGTCTAGGTCCAGCCGCCCTAACCAGCCCCCCCACCCTTATCTAACCTGTCCTCTCTGTCCATTTATCCTGCTTTACTTTCCTTCTTAAGCTTCTTATATCCATGTATTTATTAGCATGCAGACTGTCACCTCCCTAGAATCCAAGCTCCACGTTGGCAGGGGTTTGTGTCTGTCCTGTTCCTCACTCTATCCCCAGGTGTAGGTGCCCCTAAATCATTTGCTGAATGAATCAGAGTTATTTACATATTTACTGTCTGTCTCTCCCCCCTGGAACATCAGCTCCATGAGAACAGAGATTTGTTTGTTTGTTTTCTTTTGGCTGTGCTGGGTCTTCAGTTGTGGCAAGTGGGATCTTTAGCTGCAGCATGTGGGATCTAGTTCCCTGACCACAGCTCGAACCCAGGCCTCCTGCACTGGGACCGCAGAGTCTAACCCACCAGGGAAGTCCCATGGGCAGGGATTTTGTTGGACTTATTGCCTCTTCTGCTGCCAGTGTCCCACACGGTAGGGCTTAAAGAATTCTTGTGAAATTAGTGAATGAGGTCCATGAAACTAGGTTTCCATGAATCAGGGGTCTGGCAACCCAAGAATGCAAGGCAGTTCCCAGTCATTTCATCTGTTCCACAAAATGTGGACCTGCACACCATCCCCCCTACCCCCAAAGCTGTGCTGCTTCTGGAAGCGAGGTCTGGTCTGTTTCCTGATAGAAGTGTCTTCCCTCAGCTTCCTGTCTCCCCACTACAGACAATGTAAGGACACACTAGTAGCTTGTTTGCACCACCGATGGGGAGAGAGTTAAGTGAAGCCTGGAGCCCTCCTTGGTCATCAAGAAAGCTCTTCGTGGAGGCGGGGGCAGTGGTCTCACCGTCACAGGTGCCCTCGGGGCCTGCGTGGTAGCCGGGGTCGCAGTCTCGGACACAGCGGTAGGAGCCCGGGGAATTTTCACAACGCTGGGACCCGCACAAGGCCGGGCCCCGCTCCCGACATTCATCAATGTCTGAGGGAGGAGGCGGGGCTGTCAGATGAGGGAAGCGGCGCGGGGGAAGAAGGGGGGCAAGGAGGGAAAGTAGAACAGGTTGGGGAGTCAAGGAGGGGAGAGCAGAATTAGAAGGGGGAGGCGGGAGACGCAGGAAAGGGGGAAGGAGGAAGCAGCAGAGGGGAGGCAGAAAGGGAGACAAATAGGGGAGACCAGGAGGCAGAGGAGAGAGGGGTCTGGCCAGGGCGGGGCCTCGCACCGAGACAGGAGGCGAGGTCTGGGCCGGCGCGATGTCCCGGAGGACAGATGCACTCGAAAGAGCCGTCGGTGTTGGTACAGATGCCGCTCTGGCAGAGATCCTCCTCGCTGCATTCGTCCACGTCTGCGGGACAGTGTCGGCAACCGCAAGCCAGTCTCCTTCTCTGCCTGACATTCCAGACCACGCCCCTCCACTGCCTTTTCCCCGCCCCTATGGCTCCGAGACTCTAACGCCTTCCCCTACCTGCCTTAGGCCCCTCCCTTTTCTGCAAGCCCCACCTCCCCGAAGAGCTTGGCTCGAGCCTTTCCATTCACTGCCCAGTTTATCCAGACTCCGCCCTTTCCCCCTTTCCTCTCCAACTCCGCCCCTCCCTTTTCCCACCCTTTCCCGGTTCAGGCCCGGCCTGGGTACCGACCGAGGCAAGAGGCTCCGCGGGGTCCGGGCCGGTAGCCGGGGGCACAAGTACAGGCGAAGGAGCCGTCGGTGTTGAGGCATTCGCCGTGGGGGAAGCAAAAGTCTCCCTCTAGGCACTCGTTCACGTCTAGGGTACCCAGAGTTCAGACTGGGTCACCAGACCCGTCCCCAGGGCCCGAGCCCCGCCTACAAAGCAGCGACCCTACTCGCAAGCCACGCCCCAGACGGCCAGTTTCTAAATTCCACCTGTACAGTCCCTTAGTCCAGCTCCCACCTCCCCACCAGGCTTTGCCCAGGAATCCAGGGCCCACTCCCAGGCTGTCCAGCCCTTTCCCCACCCAGCCCACCTGCGCAGGGCCCGGGCCGACCAGCTGGCGCCCGGTAGCCTGGCTCGCAGCTGCAGTGGAAGGAGCCTTCGGTATTAGTGCAGTGGCCATGGGGCCCGCAGGAGGCGCCCGAACTGCATTCGTCCACATCTGCAGGAATGGGGATTTCAGAGGAGGTTTTGCTTAGGGACACATGGATGAGGGTCAGAAAGAAATGATGGGAAGTGTCTTGGGTTGGACGTGAGGTAAAGAGTCCAGGGAGGTAAGGACCAGGGCTCCCTAATCCTGGGCACCATCTTCGGGGGATCCTGTGGCTGGGTTTCTGGGAACTCCCTGTGCCAGGATCCTAGGGGCAGGTGAAGGGACTGGGACAGGAGTCAGACATTAGTTAGGGTAAGGGGTCAGGTATTATAAAGCAGGATAATTGGGTGCCATTCTGATGAGTCAGGGGTCCGAGTCTCTGGTCAGGGGTTGGGATCCAGGATCATGAACCCAATCAGGTCCCAGAGAAGGGACCCTGAGAAAGGGCAGGGGAAGTGAAAAGACAGAATCAAGCATCACACAGAGTCAGGGGTTATGGTCAGGGTTATGACTGGTAGTTATGGTTAGACCAGGTGTCACAGTCGAGATTAGGGGTCACAGGTCGAATACAGGACCAGAGGACAGGAGGGGCACAACTGCTACCAGGGTTGGGGTCCCAGGGTTATCAGCAGTGTTCACAGCTAAGGTCAAATGTCACAGTCAAGTTGAAGGACATTGATCACAGAGGCAGAAGTCACATTCACAGCCAAGGGTCATGGTCCAGATCAGAAACTGCACTCTGATCGGGGGTCAAGTCTAGGTCAAGAATTGCAGTCATACTCTGGGGGTTGCGGTCCAGGTAAGAGGACTGAGATCCAGGTTAAAAGGCTGCAGTTCAGGTCAGGGATCATGATCTCAGTCAGGAGTCATGACGCACGCAGGTCCAAGGTCACACCCAGGGCCTGATCTTACCAGTACATCGGCCATGGTGCAGGTGGTGACCAGCAGGACAGGCTCTGCACTGGAAGGATCCGGGTGAGTTCACACACTCCTGCCCAGGACATGCCAGGTGGTTCTCACACTCGTCCACATCTGGGGAGCAGACAAGAGTGTGGCTTTGAAGTAGTGGTCCAGTGCCCCCCTCATCCATCCACATTCCTCCCTCCCTCCCCGGCCTCACCCTCGCACTCAGAGCCGGCAGCATTGGGCTGGAAGCCTGTGGGGCAGACGCACTGAAAGCCACCTTCCGTGTTCTCACACCGGCCATAGGCGCAGGGCGGGGGTCTACGGGCACACTCGTCCACATCTGGGGCAGAGGAGGCCAGTGGGGCTGAAGAAGGGGCCTGGACCCCCTACCATCACCACCCCCCCAACATTCCATTCTGGAGGCAGTGCCCTGGACCTTGCTCAGGCTGCCCCCTCCTGCCAGAAGGACAGATCATTGCTTCCCCATTAATGGTCTCTCCAACTGCCATGAAGTGGCCAGGACACCACCTCCCACATGATGCCTTCCGTGACTCAGCCCTGTCTGTTCCTGAGAGTTCCCACACGCACAAGGTGGTGGTTGAGTCGCTAAGTTGTGCCTGACTCTTGTGACCCCATAGACTGTAACCCACCAGACTCCTCTGTTCATGGGCAAGAACACTCTGGAGTGGATTGCCATTTCCTTCTCCAAGGGATCTTCCCAACCCAGGGGTCGAAACTGTGTCTTCTGCGTTGTACATGACCTCCTGCACTGCAGGTGTGTGCTTTACCGCTGCGCCAGTGGGGAAGCCCACAAGCACAAGAGCCTCATCCAAGAAAGGGGGGAGGACTGGAGAGCACCCTCACATTTGGAGAAAGGGGGAAAGACTCTGGAGCCAGACCCTCCCACCCCCTCATTTTCCCCAGCTCTGTCCCTGTCCTCCTCCACTGAATCGCATCCCTCTGCCTCTCTGCTGCTCCCCCCCACCCCAAACCTGTCTCTCTCTGGTCCCCACAGCAAAGGGGGGGCTGTGGAGTGACTTTAGACCTGGCCCCCTCACCTTGGCAGGGCGCCCCAGGCCCTCGGGAGCGGAAGCCAGCAGGGCAGGCACAGTGAAAGGAGCCCACTGTGTTGTCACAGCGGCCAGGCCCGCAGGGCGGTGGCTCCTGGGCGCATTCATCCACGTCTTCTTCACACGCTGAGCCCCGGAAGCCAGCCGGGCACACACAGCGGAAAGAGCCAGGCAGGTTCTCACAGACCCCTCGGCCACACAGGCCCGGGCTCTGGATACATTCATCTACATCTGCTCAGAACAAGGGACGCAGGTCATACCTCCCTTATGCCCCTCCCCCCATACTCTATTCTGCCTCTCTGACCTCCATCGTTCTGACCTTTCACCCTGCACCATCCTGCCACCCTGTCCTAATCCCCGGGCTCTCCATCCTCATCACTCTGCCATCCTATCCCTCATCATCCTACCTCCATCCTCTATGCCTCTATTTTTTCAATCCCTATGAAGCTGCTTGTCTGCTTCCTAGAACTGTGTCTTTCTAGTCCATATCAGCGGGCCTCCTTAAACTCTGTCCTTCATAACTCTAGCCTTTCATCTCCACCCCCTCCCTCTGTTTCTCCAACCTCCATGACTCAGCCTTTCTGTTTTCCATCACTTGGCCTCTCCGTCCCCAACCAGGCTGCCCGTCTGGTTCTCAGAGCCTGGCCTCTGTCTCGAATCAATCAGCCTCCCTCTGCCTCCTGGCTCCGTCTCAGCATCCTGCACCGCTGCTGTTCTTCCCTTCCCCGCTACATGCCCAGTCCCTCACCCTGGCAGCTGGCTCCGTGGGGTGCAGCCTGGTACCCCGCGGGGCACACGCACAGGAAGCTGCCTGGCGTGTTCTCGCAGCGCCCACGGTCACACGGTGGCGGCACGCGGTGGCACTCGTCCACGTCTGCGGGCACAAACAGGGTGGCTGGGGCTGGGGCAGACACTCCGCCTCCTCCTCTCCCCCAGACGGCTTGGCGGGGGTGGGGGGGCCCGGGGACAGCAGGGGCGGAGTCAAGCTGGGGCAGGGGCCAGGCTGAAGCGGGAGCCAGGGACGGCAGAGGGGCTCGGAGTGGGTCGGTTTAAGGCTGCGGCGGAGCTTCAGAGGAGAGGACAGGACCTGAGTTGGGGAACCAGCTTGGGCAGAGGCAGAGAGGGGAATCGTGAGATCAATCGTGAATCAATTTGGGGAGCAGCAGCAGGGACTGGGTAAGGCAAGGGCAGGAAGGGCAGCTTTGCAGACCCAGAAAAGGGAAGGCAGGAGGGGGCAAGGGGTGGATTGGGGATGGGGCAATGGTGTGACAGGGCGGAAATCACGGTGAGGAGGTGGGTTACAGCAGATGAGGGTCAGGGGACGGGCCTTGGAGAGGGCAGGCACTAGTCTGGAACATAGAAGGGGCAGGGTTATACGGGGGCGGGGCCAGTGGAAGGGCGGGGCCAGGACCCAGCGCCATAGAGAAGGCCAGGCAGTAGAAGGCAGGGACCCGCCCCGACCGGAAGGGCGGGCAGGTCGCGAAAGAGGCAGTGGTGGGGCCGGAATCGGTCTGGAGACTGGAGACGGGGCCCGGGGCTAGGCCAAGGCAGTAGTTGGGCTGAAGGGACGTGGGAAAGCGTGCGAGGGCGGGGACTGCTCCAGAGGAAGAGCTGGAGCGAGACCCCAGCTGGGGTGGGGCTTGGATTTCTCACCCAGACACTCCGTACCCCGCGGGCCGGCGCGGAAGCCCGGCCCGCACACGCAACGGAAGCTGCCTGGCGTGTTTTCGCAGCGCCCGGGAGCACAAGGCGTGGGAACGCGGCGACATTCGTCCACGTCTGAGGGTACAGAAGGGCCTGGTCAGGAGGTGACACCGTTCAGCCTCCCGTCCCGCCTCCATCCTCCCCCGTCAGCCTGGCTCACCGATGCAGTGTGTGCCCTGCGGACTGAGCCGGAAACCGGAGTCGCACGCGCAGGTGTAGCCACTGGGCCGGGGGATGCACCGTCCGCGGCCGCAGACCTGGGGATTGCGCTGACACTCGCCTGCAGAGGGACCTGCGGGGGCCCAATGAGACAGGGTTCCCCCATGTCTGAATCTCGTCCCTTTCACCCCAGTACAATTCCCTCAGATCCTCTACCTAAAACACCCTCCTGGGTGTCCCTCCTCAAACCCAGTCTTCTCCCTCTGATGCCCTTTTCTATCATGGCGATGTTCTCATCAGATCTTCTGCCTGAATCCTCCCATACTGCCACCCCAAAGTCTCCATTTTTTAATATTTTACTTTACTCTCCCGTCCTCTGCCTGAAATATGTTCTTAGTGTCCTCCACGAAAATCACTTGTCTCACATTAAGTGAGCACTTACTATCTCCTAGATACTTCACAGACAGGTTGTTTAATCCTCACAGTAATGACAGAGAACTTGCACCCAGGCCTGTCTGACTCCAGCCCCTGGTGTAAACACCATCCCACCCAGCAAACCTTGATCTTTTCCCACCCATTTCTTAACTCCTCTGGCTGTCACATCCCTATTTGTTCTATTCTAGAATCTTCACGGTGGAGCCTCCCTCCCTGGAATTCTTGCCTGTAATACCCCCCATCAATGCCCTCACTTTCCTCTACCACACCTGATTCAGGGATCTCAGGACCAGTCCAGGCAGGGATGCTGGGCAGGGGAAGCTCAGCGCCTGGCCAGGGCTCAGGCCGAGGTTCTGGGCGATGAGTGGGCAGAAAGCCTGGTAAAGAAGGGTTGTTAGCATTGAAGACCTTGATTTGGGTGTCCCTAAACATCTCCCCTTTTTTTGGTGAGCCTGGGGCAGCCCCTTGGAGACAACACCCCCTCCTCCAGAAACCAGCTTACCTGAGGGTGGTCGAGAAGTGGAGGGTGGGGCACGGGGCTGGCTGAGGGACACTCGGGGTGGTTCCTGGCCCAAGGGTCTGGTGTTGTAGCGGAGGTCGGAGGCAGAGTAATGGTAGCCAGGGCCGGCTGGGCAGATCTCCCGAAAACCCTCTGGTAACAGAAAAGGGAGAAAGATGGGCAGAGAAAGGGCAAGAGAGTAGGGGGAATGAGAGGGAAGGGAGGTGAAGGAGAAAGAGAAGAGAGGGTTGAGGGTCTGGACTTGATCATGGGGAAGGCTTGGCCTGGGGGTGTGTTAGGGGTTTGGTTTGGATGCTGAGATGGGGTGGTACCCTGGCAAAGTATGGGATATCTCAGAAGCTAAGGGTGGAACCAAGAATGTTTTTCTCTCTTTGGGATGATGGCAGGGACAGGAGTTGAAAGCGGAGTCTGGTTTGGTGTCTACAGGGACAAACCAAGAAGCAATCAGGTCCGTTGTGGGGTCTGGTTTTATGCAGAAAAAGATTGCCAGGGAGGTGTCTCAGAGAGGGGTGTGTCTTGGGAAGGGCCCAAAGCTGAAGTTAGATAGAAGGCAGTGTCTCAGAAGCTGGGGACGTGGCCAAGCCTCGAGACAAGGTTGGGAAAGCAGTCTATCTCAAGGGCTATGAGAGGTTGAGGCTGGGGGTGACACTCGTGGGACACAGCCTAACTTCAAGGTCTCGGGCCTCAGGTGTGGGTGTGGCCCAAGGTGGGGTGGGAACCCAGGCGGAGTCCAGTCTGATGATAGGTTGTCTCAAAGGCCGGGGGTGTGGCCAAGACTAGGGTCTAACTTGATTGGAGAGTCTGGGGGCGGAGCCTAGAAGGCCTATTTGCGTCAACTCTGAAGAAAGGCGGGAAAGATTGAAGGCGGGAGGAGAAGGGGAAGACAAGATAGATAGCTGGATGGCATCACCGACTCAATGGACATGAGTTTGAGTAAACTCCGGGAGTTGGTGATGGACAGGGAGGCCTGGTGTGCTGCAGTCCACGGGGTCGCAAAGAGTCGGACACGACTGAGCGACTGAACTGAAATGAACTGAACTGAAAGAGAGGCAAGCTTCCAAGGTGGCCCAAGTGGTAAAGAATCCACTTTACCAATGAAGGAGATACAAGAGACGCGGGTTCGATCCCTGGGTCGGGAAAAGCCCCTGGAGTAGGAAATGGCAATCCACTCCAGTATTCTTGCCTGGGAAATTCCATGGACAGAGAAGCCTGGCGGGCTACAATCTAAGGGGTTGCAGAGTCGAACAGAGAGAAAGAAAGCAAAAAAAAAAAAAAAAAAAAAAAGCTAGAGAAAGGCAGGTAGGAGGCACTCACCTGAGCCGAAAGGTGGGCAAAGCTGACAACCCCGGCCCCAGGCTTTGCCTACACGGCTGCAGCAGCAGATCTGTTTGGTGATGTTGCGTAGAATGGGCAGCGAGCAGCCGCCATCTCGAAGCACGCGGAAGCAGGGCCCCTTGGCCTCTGAGATCACGTGTTGGGCTGGGGAGGTGGGGGAGGAAATTCTTCAGGGAAGGGTTGGCAGTGTAGTGGTCTAGGGGATCTGGAAGGTAGGGAAATGGTCCCAAGGAGAGCTCGGTGGGTGTGAAGGGCATCTGGGAAATCTCTGAGAGAGTGAAGAAGAGCTGGGGCGGGGGGGCCTAGAGGACTGAGAAGGGTTCTGGGCTTGGGGAGAAAGGGGGTTTGGAAAGGATCTCGGGATCTGAAGAAGTAGCGCGAGAGATGAGGAAATGTCGGGGCTTGAGAGGAGCTGATCAAAGTCTGGAGATCTGAGTTCAAAAGGTTTGAGGGGTTCTTAGAGGAGCCAAAGAAGCTCCAGAGAGTCTGAGATGTGCGGAAGGGGAGGTACGAATGACTGGGCGGGGCAGGGGGTTGGTAGGGACGGACCAGGGAATCTGGGAGGATCTGGGAGGGTGTGGTCTAAGGGAATTAGATCCAGGGATGCTCGGCCATGAGGATAGGGTGGACGCGGGACCAGCCTCAGACCCCGGCGGCTCACAGATGCAGCTGCTGCGGGACGAGTCGAGCAGAAAGCCGTCGGGACAAACGCAAGTGTACCCGCCATGCGTGTTTGCACACTCTCCGTGCTGGCACCGCCCGCCAGTCGCGCACTCATCCACATCTACGAGGAATGGGGTGATCCCAGAGGCATCAGAGCAAGCTCCCTGCCAGCCCCTTCCCTAGACCCGAGCTCTTCCCACCCCTGCCCCAGCTCACCTTCGCAGGACCCATTAACCCTTTCAAAGCCAGTTGGACACGGCCCATCTGGGGCGCCCCCCTGGTGGGTGTTACCTGTGGAGAGAGGAGAGGGGTGGGCCAGGGGCGAGAGGAGCGAGAATGGAGTGGGCGGGGTCGAAAATGGGGTGGCAGGAACTAAAAGGTGCTGAGTGTGGTTTGAGCGCAAGGTCAGCCTTAGGTTGGCGAATGGCGTGAAGGTCGGGTAAGAACAGGGTAGCTAGCCAAAGTCAGAAAGTGGGCTGGATGGTCCCAGCTGGTATGGGTGGGTCTAGACTGGAAAGGATTTCCACAACGGGATAGGCGTGGCTAGAATTCGTGTAAGGGTACATCTACGGGCAGAGTACAGGGAGCGGCAGGGTTCTCAGTCCTCCCCAGCTCCGAGCACCTTGGGGACATCCTGGGGCTTACCCAGGAGCTCCGAGCACGACTGACAGTCGTGAACGCCCCAGGCCAAGCCGGCCCCTCGGCAGCACACCTCCTGCGTCCGGAGCCCAGGCAGCGGGGACGCACACTGTGGGGAAGTGTAAGGTGAGCGCGCCCCCGCGCGGTGGCACGCTCCGGGCCCCTCCCCACAGGCCTCCTCTCACTTCGCCTCCGCGCAGCTCCCGAAAGCAGTAACCGAAGCCCGAGGCGTCCGAGTAGCCGTCCTCGCGCGGCGCGCTCTGTGCCAGCACTGTGTAGGGCGCTGCCGCCTCCGACCGTGCCGCCGCCTCCGCCCGCGCCACTGCTTCGGCATCCGCCTCCTCCCAAGGGCCGGACACACGCTCCACCTGGTGCACCACCACCGACGCCTCCTGCGGGTGCTCCACGTGGACGCTCACCATAGACGCTACGCCTGGAGAGAGGCACCGCGGGGCAAAGTGCGAGTAGGAATGCAGGAAAAGGGAGCGATGGAGAAGGGTACTCAGGAGAAAGAAGGAAACATGGGAGTCAGAGGAACGACGAGGTGGTGGAGGGTACGGAGGGAACTCTGGCAGCACTCTCCTCACCATGTTCATCATCGCGGTGGTTGGCCAGCGGCATGGTGTACACAGAGCGGGTGAAGCCTGGCATGGCCGGGGCCGGGGGTCGGGCGCCCGATGAATGCAACTGGCAGAACTTGCCAGCGAAGTCCGGGGGACAGAGGCAGCGATCAGGCTTCACGCACACTCCTCCATTGTGACAGATCAAGGGACACAGGACTGGAGAGAGAGCGAGGACACTCAGGGTCGGCAACCCTCCTTGCAGCCTCCCTTGGGACGACAGCACCCTCGCTTAGTTCAGCCCCTAAAGTTATAACTACACCCCCCTCACTAGCTCAACCCCTAACGTTATAACTACACCGTCAAAGGTATCACTCAGTTCTAAGTCGTTCAGCCTTGAGTCGTCTTGCGTCATCTCACTAACCCTGGCCACTGGCATCGGCTGGGTCCAGCCCCTGGAGGTGTAGCCCCGCCCTCTGAGTCCTCTCGCCACGCCCCCAAGCTCCTCCTTCACTTTCATATCGCCCCGCCCTCCCTCTCAAGTCCCACTTTCCGGCAGAGTCCGAGGCTTACTAGCTCCGCCCAGATAGTGTTGGCCCCACCTATAGGCTCAGTCACGCCCGCTCTAACTCGCGCCTTCGCATTTAGTCCTGCCCATCTTTTGCTGTTCCAGCCCCGTTAGACCCAGCGCTTGTCACTTCCATTGACTAAAACTACACTTCAGTCACTCCTTGGCACCATCCCGTGCTCGCAACTCTGTCTCCTTACCATTCTAGGCACGTTTGCACCCCGTGGGGCAGGTTCAAGCTCCGCCCACATGCTGTACGTTTCTCCCCGCCCCGTCCCCGCCTCTCACTTCTATGCGCCCCGCCCACATCGCGTTCTTCTACCCTAAGGATTGCAAACCCCGCCCATCGAGGCGTCTAACCTGCTGCGTTTAGTCCCACTCACCTTCCCTTCCTCACGTTAGTTTGCCCTGGCTCGCTCGCCCGCGCTCCTCTCATCCCACCTCCCCGCTGTCTGCGCGTCCTAGCCCCACATCCCCGCGCTTTGTGTCCGCCCACCTCCCCTCCGGCTCCAGCTCCCCTGTTCCAGCTCTGACTTCCCGCCTCCGGTAGCCCCGGGGCGGGGCCAGCGGGAACGCGCTTGCTCTCCCCTGTGCGCGTCCTCGTTGGGCCTCGGGCCACCTTGGGGCGGGGCACTGCCAGCTGTGCGGCGGGGTAAACAAAGAGAGGGGTGCGGCGGGGGCAGGGCGGCGGCTCCTCGTTCTGGACCCTTGGGGGAGCCCCGGGCCCGCTGAGCCAAAGAAGGCCGGACACATCCTGCGAGGGCACCCCCTCCCTTTCTCCCCTGGGGCTGCCGAGAACAGCTGGAGACAGCTGTGCGGAGGGGAAGAAGGGGGCAGGCGGCCGGGGCCGTCCAGAAAGGCGTGTGTGGGATTCTGAGCCACACACTGGAGACAGGAAAACATAGAGGGAGCCCCCTCAACTTATAAGGGTACAGAGATTGGACTCCTGGGAGATCAGTTAGAAGGCAGCACTCCGCCGTTCGAAGACCTCAGGAGGTTTCTGGAACAGAAAGGGAGCCGATCCCAGAGGAAACGGAGGCAGAAGGAACCTCTTTAGTCCTTTTGGGAAGAGTTACCTACTAACAGGACTCTGGTGACTTAGAAGGAACGGCCAATTTGAGGGTGCTCAGAGCAAGGCAGAGATGGAGTAGTGGAGTTCTTTCCAGCACATGAGAGCCTCAGCTGTCTGGGAAGATTCTAAGATATTGTGGAATACCTGCTTCCCTCTCAGCTAAGGGATAAGGTACCCCAGTCTTTAGATTAATGGCTGCTTGAGGGGAGCACAGTATCTGGAGTGCTCTTGGGAGAATCAGCTGATCAAGACCAACTTTGGGTTTCTCTGAAAATAGAGGGATCAGAAGTTTCTGGGGGAGGGTGTCAGCTGGGAGAGGACTTGGATACCCAGCAATCAGGGATCTCTGACGGGATTCAGTTGGAAATAGAAGAAAACGGGAAACTTTTTCAGGAAGGGAATTCAGCTAGAGTAGTTATCACTGTACAGCCTTTGTAATCTGGGGTTTCCCCTGGAAGTGGGGAGGAGTAGCTGAGGGACAAAACTAGAGTTCTCTGGTGAGGGGTGCAGTTTGGGGCGATTACATCAGAAGAATGGGCGGGAACTTCACTGAAGGGGCTGGTCTCTGGAGTCTGTTGATAGCGGTGCGGAGGGGCATGGGGATTGAGGGCAGAGATTCTCGGCTCCCCTAGTTAGGGGGCTCAGGCCAGGACTCCAGGGTGCTCTAAGAGGGGTCCTTAATTAAGTGGCAGGCTTAGGAAAGGCTTAACTAAGAATAAAGTTTCCAAAATCGGAAGTCTCTGTTGGGGGGCAGCGATCGGGGGAGGGGGCATTTCCGAGCCATCAAAGACACTGCTTTGTCTTCTCTTGTCCTGAATGTAGCCCACCCCCACCCCCACCCAGCTCCCTGAGGGCTCCCACACCCAGGGCGGGCCGCTAGATGGGCACAGGCAACACCCCTGGAGGGTTGAGGAGCTGAGGACATCGAGGTCCTCCCGAGGTCAGCCACCGCCCCCCCCCCCCGCCCCTCGCAGTCCCCTGCTTGCGCCTCCAGGGGCTTGGCACCCGCCTGGGCACGGCGCCTGGCACAGGCCCGTTGAGGCTGGGCCGGGAGGGAGTGAGGGAAAGAGGGAGGAAGGGGTGGAGAGAGGGAGTGGCAGCGGGCGGGGGCTCCGGCGAGAGATGAGCTCACGCCGGCCAGGGCTGGGTTGGCCGGGGGCCAGGCTGGGCGAGTTCTCGGCGCCAGGGGCCCCCACTCCCCACTCCAGAGGGCCTCTGGGACTCGGGGCAGGTAGGCCCAGACTCTGAGAGCCCACCCACCACCACGCCCTGGAGCCAACAGGTGGCCCACTACCCCTACCTCACCTGACTCCCCCCGCCCCCACGAGGGCTCTCCATCTCTAGAGGAGCCTGGTGCGCAGACCCTCCTGTCCCCTCTGCCCCCCAGGGGGCGCCTTTCCCCCCAGACCGCCTGTTGGATTGCTCTTCCACGTGCGACCCTTGCAACTCGGGGTCTTGCAGAGACCCTCCTATGAACACCTTTCCTCTCAGCTCTCAGGATCGACTTTCCACACCCCAAACCCCCTCCTCACAGGCACTCCCATCCTAGACTTTCCTAATGCCTCCCACCCAAAGAAGCAGAAACGGAAAACCGCTTCTCAAGGCCCTGGAACTCTCCCTTGGACTCTGGGGACCCCTGCTCACAGTCGCAGGATTCAGACCCCTTTCCCCCAAGTTCTAGAGCCCCTCAATTCTGAGATTCCCCACTTTGACTCAAAGGCAAGAAAGTCAGCCCCCGTCGCCTCACATGGGACACCACAGGTCCCTGAGAACCCTCACTGCTTGCAGAATCAGGACTCTCAGGATCCAACCCCAAAAGCCAGGAATTTGAGGCTCTCTTCCTCAAATAAGCCGGGGATCCCCCAGAACTCTGGCACAAGGAATCTGGGATCCCTCTTCCTGGGGACTGTCTCCCTCATCCCCAGGGATCCTCCACCTCCCCCCGGGAATCCCTCCCTCGGGACCACCACCCCGCACTCACAGGCGCGGAAGCCGGGTCCCCCCGGGGCCGCCCCGCCGGGCGCGCCGCTGTCCACGCTGGTGGTGTTGCGGGGCGCGCAGGTTGGGGTGCAGCGGGGGCCGGTGGGCCCATGGACGCAGCTCAGGCCGCACACGGCCGGGGTGAAGCGCACGCGGAGGCGCTCTCGGGGTCGACCTAGCCCGGGCTGCGGCCGGAGCAGCGCCAGCAGCACCAATAGCGACACCCAGAGCAGCCGCGCGCCGCCCGCCATGGCTGCAGCGCCGCGCTCCGCCGCGCCGCCGCCCCAGCCCGCCCGAGGGGCCCGGCCGCGC